>NC_092383.1:40717160-41047441 GCF_030028105.1 Mobula birostris | reverse complement strand
ATCCTTGTGGGACACCACTAGTCACAATCCTCCAATCTGAATGTACTCCCTCCACCACCACCCTCTGCCTTCTGCAGGCAAGCCAATTCTGAATCCACCTGGCCAAACTTCCCTGGATCCCATGCCTTCTAACTTTCTGAATAAACCTACCATGTGGAACCTTGTCAAATGCCTTACTAAAATCCATATAGATCACATCCACTGCACTACCCTCATCTATATGCCTGGTCACCTTCTCAAAGAACTCTATCAGGCTTGTTAGACACGATCTGCCCTTCACAAAGCCATGCTGACTGTCCCTGATCAGACCATGATTCTCTAAATGCCTATAGATCCTATGTCTAAGAATCATTTCCAACAGCTTTCCCACCACTGACGTAAGGCTCACTGGTCTATAATTACCCAGACTATCCCTACTACCTTTTTTGAACAAGGGGACAACATTCACTTCCCTCCAATCCTCCGGTACCATTCCCGTGGACAACGAGGACATAAAGATCCTAGCAAGAGGCTCAGTAATCTCTTCTCTTGCCTCATGGAGCAGCCTGGGGAATATTCCGCCAGTCCCCGGGGACTTATCTGTCCTAATGTATTTTAACAACTCCAACACCTCCTCTCCCTTAATATCAGCATGCTCCAGAACATCAACCTCACTCATATTGTCCTCACCTTCATCAAGTTCCCTCTCAATGGTGAATACCGAAGAGAAGTATTCATTGAGGACCTCGCTCACTTCCACAGCCTCCAGGCACATCTTCCCACCTTTATCTCTAATCGGTCCTACCTTCACTCCTGTCATCCTTTTTTTCTTCACATAATTGAAGAATGCCTTGGGGTTTTCCTTTACCCTACTCGCCAAGGCCTTCTCATGCCCCCTTCTTGCTCTTCTCAGCCCCTTCTTAAGTTCCTTTCTTGCTTCCCTATATTCCTCAATAGACCCATCTGATCCTTGCTTCCTAAACCTCATGTATGCTACCTTCTTCCTCCTATATTCTTCCTTCTTTTATCTTAAGCTCCCTAATCACCTCTGGTTCATTACATAACACCCGATCCGGTTTCACTGATCTCCTAGTAGGCTCAACAACAAATTGCTCCAAAAAAACATCTTGTAGGCATTCAACACAAATTCACTCTTTTGAGATCCATTACCAACCTGATTTTCTCAATTGACCTGCATGTTGAAATCTTCCTCGACTATCAGAACAGTGCCCTTTTGACACATCTTTTCTATTTCCTGCTGTAATGTGTGGTCCACATCCCAGCTACTGTTGGGGGGCTTATATGTAACTGCCATCAGGGTCCTTTTCCCCTTGCAGTTCCTTAACTCAACCCACAAGGATTCAGCAGCTTCCAATCCAATATCACATCTTTCTACTGATTTGATGCCATTCTTTACCAGTAGAGCTACACCACCCCGCTTGCCTACCTTCCTATCCCTCCGATATAACATGCAACCTTGGACATTCAGCTCCCAACTACAACCATCCTTCAGCCACGATTCAGTGATTCAGCGATATCATACCTGGCAATCTGTAATACTGCAACAAGATCATCCACCTTATTTCTTATACTCCGTGCAATGAGATAGAACTCTTTGAGTACTGTATTTGCTCCCTTTTTTGATCTGCACCCCTAATGCACTGATATTCACCCTGGTTGTAATTTTGACCTGCAATCTGCCTACCCTTTCTGACAGTCTGACTGCATGTTACCTTTGCTTTTTTACCATCCGTCCTATCCTGAATCCCTTCACTCCCGTTCCCACCCCTGCAAGTTAGTTTAAATCCTCCCCAACAGCGCTAACAAACCTGCCTGCGAAAATATTTGCTCCCTCCCCCGCCCCTTGGGTTCAGGTGCAACACATTGCTTTTGAGCAGATCACACCTTCCCCAGAAGAGATCCCAATGATCCAAGAACCTGAAGCCCTGCCCCCTGCACCAGCCTCTCAGACACGCATTTATCTGCTAAATCATCCTGTTTCTACCCTCACTGGTGTGCGTGGCACGGGCAGCAATCCAAAATTTACTTCTCTGGAGGTCCTGCTTCTCAGCTTTCTGCCCAGCTGTCTAAATTCTCTTTGCTTTTCCTCCTTGTCATGGCTGACATTATACCTGTGTGCACTCTTTTTAAATATTCAGGTGATTATTATTTGGTGTTCCAACTTAAAGTGATGATGTTATGGTATCCTTTGATATAACAGTAAGTAGTGTTCAAAATTTTGTACATTACAGCTATTTGGTTGTGGCTGCATTGCCCAGTCAGTGTTGAGCAGAGGAGTGAGTGGCAACATGCTGACCTCTTCTATTGGCTTTCCATTTGGTGTTACCATCGCTGTTTATGCCACAATGGGAGTCTCAGGTATGTGGGGACATTATCCTGAACAGCAAAAGATTTAAGAGATTTTAAATGTTGAAATAGAAAGTGAATATCTAGCTTTAACTAACTCAACTTTTCTTTTACAAAATGCCTTTAATGCTATAATGGTAATAGTATCAACAAAGGTAACCAGGACCTTTTTTTTTGCTACTTGGATGTAGCCTTGAGACCATGGGACTGCATGATCCTTAAATTGCCGGCAGGTCCAAATAAAATACTCTCCCTGACTATGGGCTCTTTGTAAGGGTTTCAGATTATAAACAATGAAGCTCTAATGTTTCACAGTTGTTTTGCATTCACTTAACCACACCGGTCAAAGCAGTAGTCACACTCAAAACAGGCGACACAGCCCACAAAAGACAAGCACATTATGCAGACCAATGAACACTTACAGCAAAAGAGACTAATTCAACTAAAACAGTAGCACACAGCATTGCATCACTAACATGCATAAGCAATCACTAGATAATCACTGGCAAAACACTGTCCATTCTTCTCACAGAGCCATAATAGTCAGTCGTACAGTGTGATGCTTGTTGTGTATTGCGTACAATGCCAGAGATTAGGACATTAGGTCCAATAGTGTAAGTACAATGATTACAACTCCAGTCATTAATAAGAACATTGAAGGACCAACCAAATGAGATGCAAGAATGAAAGCACACACACTGTCTTCATTGTAAATCTCAACAATTTACTATTTATCATTACATGAAAGTCAGAGACAAAATTGCTCACACCTTTAGGAAAAAATTTCAGATATCTCTGATAATAGGAATACAGCACAACAATGTTCACTTTGATCTATTCTGTCCCTTGATGTTGGGCCACAAGTTTTTGTCAGTATCATGTAGTATGTTCTCCCTAGTGATGCACTGGGGGAATACCTAACCCAGCCCTGGCAGTCTGACATGGTGATTACCCAACAAGGCTCGGTCCTGGTGTCATAAGGAGGTAACAAGTTCCTCAATAGGGTTGAGGAATGGAGAGTATGGGGAAAAGAATTCCATGAGAATACATGGATGACCCTAAAAGCAGTTTGCACTGCAGACGAATGGCGGAAAGATACCTCGTCCCATATGGTGACACATTGATCCTGGCATCCTCTTCCTCCTTGGATGCTAAGAGTTTTCTGTGAAGCCCATCAAGGAATGTGATAAGGTGTGGGGTGTTATATAGCCCAATCATTAGGATGTCTGTCAGAACACCAGTGTCTGATATGACTGTACTCATGGGAATGTTTCAACCTTCAGGCATGGTACCTGAACTGTCTCCTTTTGCCCTACAACATTCCTCCCTCACCTCCTCATCTTAGACAAGGTTGATGTATCAACAGATTTGCATTGATTTGTTAATTTCTAGCAACCTTGTGTCAATGATTTGGGATTGATTGCCATCAGCTGGGGCATTTGATTGTGTTTTCTTTGACCTGACACTTCCAGTTGACTTTTGTGACTTCTTTGTGTTCTTCTGATGACTGCTGGGTCTAGTGTTTTGCAAAAAGTTCATTTGCAATGGAGGCTGGTGTACATGCAGTGAGAAATGTTTGACTGCTGTGCTGTGCCGAGGCGGTTGCTGGTTTTCTGACCACATGCGCTGCTGGCTTGGTCAAAGTGTCTAGGCAAATAAGATAAACTGTGATCATAAAGCAATCTATAAGTCTTGAGTAACACTTCACAAACTCTTCAAATAATTGAAAATGACACCTACCTTTGAAACGTTAATGATAAAAATTGAACAACGAGCCTCCAGAGTCTGAACCCAGAAGATAATTGCAAGTCGGTATTCTGAAGGAAACATAATGTCTGCGAACATTGTGGTGATTTGTCCCACCAATATGATGAACTGAATGCTGAAGCTTTGGACCTACTTGGGGCAGCTCTGGGGATTTGGATCTGAGGACTCAATTTGGCTCAGAATGTAGCTGCTCGCTTCTATTATTTACATGATTCTTTTTTCTCTTTGTCTGTGCACATTGGGAGTTGGTTCTTTCAGGTTCCTTGCCTGTAAGCAAACAAATCTCAAGGTTGTATAATTTATACATTCTTAGATAATAAATGTACTTCAAAAATATATATATACATAGGGAGAGAGAGAGAGATAAAAATGATAGAAAGATATGCTAAACAGATCTTCAACTTTCTGAAATTTAGAGCAATAATTATGTTATGATGAAACAAAACTCCACACTTTTAAAGGTTGTTTCGCATTACTAGGGAGGATGTTTGGCAGTAACTGGCATCCCGTTCTGTCAAAAGTTAATTGTGCTTGAATGACCAAGGTGTCACTTCTGGTGACAGCCTGTGTGTGTTGCTGGAACATCTATGTAGAAATATCACAATGTTCGATCTATGTGAATGGGGACTCACTGATGAGATGATGATTTTGACCGGTGTTTGGAAGAGCTGTGAATCTCTGACACCAGTGTCCACATTCTACGTTTGACTGCACATATGCACTAAGATATTGCTGACTGAGTTTTATTTCAATAGCAGTGAGTGAAATTAGCTTTAGTGTTATTTTCAAAGCAAAATGCAGCACGATAGTTTAATATTACTTCCATTCTCCGTATATTCTACCTATTCAAGTACTTCTTTTCCTACTCAAACATCCAAGGACGCTCCTTCTTTACATCTATCTCCTTATCCCAATTAAAAATATTTTTGAAGATCCATATGATATATGACCCCAAATGTATCTATTTCATGGACATAGTGTCATGCTGCATCAATTACTCATTGCATTGAAACATACAGTAGAATTTATGTAAACCCACTCACCATTATGTCCCGTATATTGCAATGGATGTAGAGTGGAGAATATTTTACAGTCTAAGTTAAAATTATTTTTATTTAAAGTGATAAATGAATGCTGGAACAAAGTAGGATCGTAGTATTGGATTCTAATTGTACCTTCAGCCATTATTGAAATGAAAGTTGTTTTTCTTGTTCCGACATGTTGGTCCATGGCCTCCTCTTGTGCCAAGATAAGACCACCCTCAGGGTGAAGGAGCAACATATTCTGTCTGGGTACCCTCCAACCTGACGGCATGAATATCGATTCCTCCTTTAGTAAACAAATTCCCTTCCTTCCCCTTTTTCTATTCCCCACTCTGACCTTTTACTTCTTCTCACCTGCCTATTTCTTCCCCCTGGGGCCCTTCCACCTTCCCTTTCTCCTAAGGTCCACTCTCCTCTCCTCTCCTCTATCAGATTCCATTTTTTCCAACCCTTTATCTTTCACCTTCTAGCTAGCTTCTTTCTTCTCCGCCACCTTTTTATTCTGGCATCTTCCCCCACCTTCTCAGTCCTGAAGAAGGGTCTTGGCCAAAATGTCGACTACTTATTTGTTTCCATAGACACTGCCTGAGCTGCTGAGTTCCCCCAATATTTTGTCTGTGTTGCTCATTATTTTAGAAATCTTGATTTTTTTTTCAAAGTTCATTAAATTGGATCTTGGATTAATTGGGTGCTTCAGTGACGAGGTTTCATTGCATTGTGATGACAGCACCATAAGTGAAATAAAAATTGAAAAGTAGTACTTCTTATCTCAGTTACAAAAACAATTAATGCAACAAAAAGCAGATTATCAGGTTTTATAGGGACTGACGTGGTGGTACCTGCTATTAGCGATGAGAATGAAAATTCAGCTCATTTGGCTGAGTGATAAGTAGTTATGCGTGAGCTAAAACCATTGGAATGCTTTATCAGGATGGACTCCTGATCAGTAAGTGTCCAGACACCAAAAATATCACAACAATATTGCAGAGAACCAGAGGCATCAATGCTAACAGAATGCAGAGAAAACATATAATCTGCTCTTCCTACGCCAAGGTTTGTCTCTGGTCATCAGCCGTGGATACATTTGGGCTAAGGGATGGGGGGGGGTGGTGTGGGGGCTGTGAGTAACACATTATAGCAGGAAAGTCAGGGTGTTGGAGCCAGCAGAACGATACGGGTGAGGATTGGGAGCAGCAGAAAATGTCAGGGGCTGGCAGAGCTGGGAGGTACTGCTTTAGAGTTGGAGGAAGGATGGTGCTGGGAATGTTGCTTCAATGTGAGTGAAGGAGGTAATTAACTCTTATTGCAGGCCTTCCTAGTCAGTGCTCTGTGATCAGATCATGTTGCAAGGGGATTGAGTGTGTGATTCTGGTTTCCCTGTAATGGTTGAACAGGAGACTCACATGGAGAATGAATCAGATCCGGGTCATTATAGTTACTTGCAACAACAATTACTTGGACAGATTTTCAGATGGATGCAAAATACACCGAATAGCTAAGACAACCGCACTGCTCCAAAGAGTGCTATACAAGGTCATGTTTACCCTCTGCTGTTAGGCTCTATAATGAGTCAACCTATAGCTGGGGAAGTGATGACCCGTCCCCCCTCCTGTTAGACTGTTTGAGGTAACTTATTCTTTACTCATTCTACTTCTCTTCTAATATTTCTATCCGTGCAGTTGTAATGCAACTGTGACACTGTCTCCTCTGGGATCAATGAAGCATCTATCTATTTCTATATTTCACTGGGAAAAACAGATTTTCAATTGTAAAACATTGAAGAAAATATGTAATCACATTTCCAGACAATAATGTCTCCAATCAGAAATGTTTCAGTTATGAATTATACTTCCACACCCACCAGATAAGCCACACAATGTGAAGTTCAATAAGGTGATCATTAATGAGTCACCTATCATGTGCAGGGCACTCGAATGGCTTAGCCTGATGTTCATGTGCCTCTGGAATTTATATTCTACTTGGTGGGATAGAAACATAGAAAACCTACAGCACAATGCAGGCCCTTTGGCCCTCGAAGCTGTGCCAAACATGTCCCTACCTTAGAAATTACTAGGCTATAGAAACATAGAAAATCTACAGCACTTTTAACCTACAGGATAAAAGTCTCTTCAATTTTTACTGATGTTGATACTTTCAAGTCCATATAATCAACAGGTATCAGCAGAGACAATTAAATCTAGAAGTATATTTTACTGCCTGATAATTTTAAAATAATGAACAATCTATGTTTCTGCTCTTCAGATGGTGCATTGTCCATATAAAATAATTTTACTCCTCCATCCTTCCTGCTAGTCGTCTCACGTCCTTTTTTGCTACATGAATGCAGACCGCTTACTTTCTTACACCAGAGGAAGTTTGCCCTTGCTTTCAGACTTCGCCCAAAAAGGGCTACTAATGTAACCTGACATTCTCCCTTTGGAAATACCTTCAGCCCATTCCTCTTTCAGGAATCTACAGTCCTTGCAATGTAACCCAATAACTGAAATGGAACGGCGTTAACCAGGTGCAGACGTCCAGGCACGGTTGTCAGTAGAACTGAGTTAAGTCCAGAACAGCGTCTCAGTCCAGATGGAGACCCTTAACCACAGTTCCTCCAGCCATTTGTTTTATTTTGCTCTGGATTCCAGCGTCAGCAGTCTCATGTGTCTCCAACGAATATCTGTACACATCTGCCATCTGGGGGAACAACTACTTTCACAGCCTTCAACATTACTTTCTTTGGCAGCACCTTTCTCTCTGTAGCTTCTTCTTATCCACGTACAAAAACACAAACTAAACGAATCCACCAGTGGCTGCTGAGGGCGTGCTGCAAAATTCAGAGGCACCATCCATCAACCAAGACTGAGGCCACATCGCCTGTCTGGTGAATCCCATAATACTGTTCTAAAGGGCATTTCTCCCTAATGTCCTGGCTAGTACTTAATCCTGGGTAAACAATGAAAACATATGATCCAGTCAACAACGTATGTGAGCCCAATGATTCTCAAATTGCCTGTCGCTCTTCCTGCATTACCTCAGAAGTATTTAAATAGCTATAAGGGAGTGGGACATCCGAGGCTGTGAAAGGTATATAGAGCAGGAAATGGATATTTGTGAATCAAGTCCAACCCCAGCAGTTCTTCCTTTAACTTTTCAAAGTTTGATATTTATTTATTGTTTATTTATTGAGATGCAATGCAAAATAGGCCCTTCTGGCCCTTCGAGCCAAACTGTCCAGCACACCCTGATTTAACCCTAGCCTAATCATGGATAATTACAATGACCAATTAACCTACTAACCGGTATGTCTTTGCGCTGTGGGAGGAAACCAGAGTGGCCAAAAGAAACCCACACAATCCACGGGGAGAATGTGCAGACTCCTTACAGATGATGTCAGAACTGAACACTGAGCTCTGATATTCCGAGTTGTAATGGAGTTGTACTAGCCCCCGTGCCACTGGGGAACCCATGAAGAGCAGGTGAAAGGCTTCCTAATGAACTGCTTGAGATCACAGTCCCTAATGTCAAGCCTTCCTCACCTGTGTGTTGCCATGTGTGAACCCTGCAAAATGTTGATATACAGTTAATGATCTGTCAGATCCCCTTTGCTTTTGTTTCTAGCAATCCTGCAGCAAAATAATATTTCATGCATTATATTGCAGCATTGAAGACATGTATCCTGATTTGTAGACCATGCAAGCACCCTACAAAATTCATCCAAGGCTACATACAATTATTAAAATGTAGAACACTACAGCACAAGAATAGCCCATTAGCCCACAATGCTCTTCTGAATTAATTAAATTAGCAATCAAAAATTTAACTAGACTAATCCCTTCTGCTGACACAATGTCCATAACCTTCCATTCCTGCTCATTCACGTGTCTATCTAAGAGCCTCTTGAATACATCTATCGTAACTACCTCCACCAAGCAGAACATTCCAGGCACACACCACTCGCTGTGTAAAAGTCTAATCCTGCACGTTTCCTTTAAATTTACCACTGTTCACATTTTATATGCATGCCCTCTAGCCAGTTAAGTTGTCAGTAGAGCCACAATACTGGAGACATTGGTCGTAGATAGGACAGTCTCATTGGTTCAATTATCCTTGACTATGCCGTTGGTGGTAACTTTCCACTGTCTTGAGATGGTGCTGCAAATATTCCAAGTCCCAGATATAGGAGGCAGCCAGTAGTACAAAAGTTTGAAGCTTGATCTAATATCTAGAGTTTTAAATACCATTTTTTTCTCAATTGGCTAAAAACTGCCCAGGCTACATTGACTCATGGGGTAATTTCATTATTCCACAATATCTGATAAATCTCAGTAAAACGGCAGCTTCTGTATATCCCCCACTCATCACTGTAATGCAGCATAACCTATTCGCATATTAAGTATAATTTATAGCAACATATGGACCTTAATGATTCTGCAACACTACGATAGATGTCTAAGACCACTTAGCTGCTCAGCTCGGCACTCACTGTGATGCACCCTAATTATATTGCAGACAAACCTACATATTGGTTCTCCAAAAAGCTCAAAAACTGACAGTGCAGCACCTGTTGTTTGGGCACTTTGAGCCTTGAATTAGTTCCAATATGATGGTCAATGGTCATGGACTTATTTGTACCATAAGCTCACGAGCAGTTGCACAAGGAACTAAGTGGCACATTCAATGTTCCTGCCTGCCGCAGGACCTGCTGTCAGTCAACGCTCAGCTTTAACGTGAAGTCAGTTTGTGTTCACTGCTGTAGTAAGGATATGTGTTAAACACACATGGAGCTTCAAATATTCAGCATCAGGGTGTCAGGGTGAATTTCCCCCATCTGTACAGTTTAAAGGGATCACTGCCACCTCAAAGTTCAAAGAAAATTTATTATCAAAGTATACTTTCAGATTCATTTTCTTATGGGCATTTACCAGAAAAAATGTGGTAGAATTTATGAAAAACTCTACCTAAACAGGCAAAGACTGACAAATAACCGATGTGCAAAGGAAGACAAACTACAAATACAAATCACACCGGGAACACGAGCTGCGGGCTGGTTGTTGATTTCTTCTGGCTGCTGCGCTGACTGAGGAAAAGTTCCCAGACCTTGAAATTAGTGAAGCCTGCAAGGTGGACTTTGCCTTAACGTTGACTTCTGCGGTTTCTAGTTGAACATGGATGCTGTGGTAGAGAGTACCGTACAGCGGGGAGAATGAAGGTGCTAGGTGAGGAAGGAGGGGAAACAGGGGCAGGAGCTCAGCAGAGCTCGAGTCTCAGTGTGCAAAGCAAACCGCCGAGAGAAACACCTGAGCTTCAGTTAGGACAATCTATATGAAACATGCCACAAACTCCAAACTCACAGCAGGATGAGGAGCCCATTAGAAGTGTGGCTACTTTCCGAGTCGGAATTGGTGATCTCCGCAATATATCACACGCTGCATAGCGGAGGTCACTGGTATTTTGCGCTCGAAGAGAGCTCTGTGCATTTGACTTAATTCTCTCTTGCAAGCAGCAAGCAGAGTGAGCACACAGATCTGCAAGGAGCACACATGTGCCCATGATGCAGAGTGTCTCTTAATGGGCACTGTGTATTCACTCGAAGATATACTGCAAACAGAAGAGAGTGCCCAGCCTCTGAGTGACCATCATCAGTACAGCATGCAGCTCAGTGTTCAGTAAATTAAAATAAATAAACTGCAGACTCTGGACATCTGAAATTCAACACATACACTGACAATACTCAACCCCTGATAAGTTTTTCCAGCAATCTCTGACTTTAGGTCAGTGCTCAGCCACGTGGCAGCAGTCAAAGTTCTTTCATGCTGTGACAGTCTGCACTGTAATTAATATTTCAGACAGAGGGTGCTTGCTGAGGTCTGCACATGAGCGACCTGACCTCACTCCGGTGTATGATGCACGCAGGTAAGGGCAACTTCCATCCAACGAGTGTCAGAGTGCGACCCAAACCTAGAGCAGCCCTTTCCCGTCTACGTACACACATAGCGCTCCAACTGCTCTGGAGCTGGCCATGGAAAAGCTCGCTTCAGGAATGGCTTCACCGTTTTGACTTGGTGAACAGTTCGAAAGCTAAAGGTGGAGGAAGGTGAGACAGCGAGACAACCCTGACTGTCTCTCCGTGCCCAGGCTGTCGCTTTAACTCCACTTCCAATTAACACCATGTGCTGCCCCTCTCGCCAGCAGCTCCTGTCTTACCCTCCCTCGTTCGCTGACCAGCTCTGCTTGGTTGTAATGGCAAAATAAAAGCAAACACAAAATTAACATTTCCAATAAAATTTGTAAAAATCTGTCCGTGACAGGCACTGTCTGCCGTTGAAGGGTCTCAACTCAAAATACTGTCGCATTCCTTTTGCCTCCACAAATGCTACTTGTCCCACCGAGTTCTTACAGCAGTATACTTTTTTTAATCAGTTTGTTCCCACAGGTACTGTCAGGGAGGCAGGTCGGAGGTATAGGAGTCCAAAGGCACACACACAATAATTCAGGAACAGCTTCTTCCCCTCTGCCAAACGATTCCTAAATGCACATTGAACTCATGAACACTACCTCACTATTTCTCAGTACTACATGCACATGCAGTTCAACTCTTTGACTGATAATGCAGAAAGTTTGAAGTTAATAACTCATATCCTTCTGCCTTAGGCCACAAACTTATCAATCACCCCTGATAAGTTATTAGCTGATGAGTTATTAACTTCAAACTTTCTGCATAATCACTCAAAGAGTTGAACTGCATGTGCATGTAAAGAGAGCTGTATAACTCATCTCCTTCTACCTTAGGGCACAAATTTATCAATCACCCCTTTTGTGTGTGTGTGTGTGTGTAAGTGTATATAGTACTTCCTGTAATTCACAGTTTTTATTATTATGTATTGCAATGCACTGCTGCCACATAGAACACATTTCACCTGATATTAAATCTGATTCTGATTTTGCTTGCCTTCACCTTTACTGGTCCTTCTACACATTCGTCCCAGCGGCTGCAGTGTGGCTGGTGAAAGACTTGCAGTTTCTGATAGGTGGGAAGTTGGTACGAACGAGTATGGAGAGGTAGTGTTTGTTGCACTGTCATTCTCTAACTGAGAGAATAAAACATTATCTCTCTTCTCCCAAGTTCTGCATTGCAAAAAGAATCTAGTGCTTTCTCAGCATATATGACAAATAAACTTTTCTTGGGCTACCAGCCGGGTATAGGCATCGACTTTAACCAACATTTCAATGACAAACTCTGCGATCTTCATCAAGAATGATACCCAGACACGTCTAGTCCAGTGGTATATCTGCCCCATTGTCTGATCCTCCTGTCCCACCTTGTTTGCAATCAAATTCCAGTCCTTACTTAGAGTGAGACTTCCATCTTTGCTAAAATTTCTTTTTCCCTAGTCTTATTTCAATGGCTTCTTTCACCAGGTGGTCTCAAAAGCCATTTTGTGCTATTGAAGTCAATCTTACGACCGTTACGAATGCAATGTTCTGCTACCATCAACTCTAATATGACGGAAACCGGACGGAAGCCTCGGAGATGATGTCTATCAGAAACCTACTCACACGGACTTGAACCTGAACAATAACAGACACCATACACTCCCCAACATAGAGCGGTTCTTTCTACTTTGATTAACATGCAAAAACTATTTCAGACCCGAAGAATCGTCATGAGGAAATAAGATGGTTATGCACAACAATCCCACAGAATGGCTACAAGACGAAGGAGATCATTCAGGCTCTTGAAAGGGCTGATGGGGAAACCAGGAAACCTAACAATGAGGAGGATCCTGTTGCTACCACCTGTCTATATTTCCACAGTTTCTGGAAGGATCACCAGGATCCTGAAGAAATACCAGATTAATACCATCCACAAACCAATAAGGAAGCTCAAATCCCAGTTTATGCGGCTCAAAGATGACCTGGGACTCAGGACGGCTGGCATTTACAGGATTCCATGTGAATGGTGAGACCCACATCAAGGAGCACAAGAGGTATATCCATTTGAGTTACCCATAGAAATCGGTGGTAGCAGAACTCTGCATTCGCAATAGCCATAGGATTGACTTCGATTGCACAAAACTATTGTGCCATAGCAATGGCTGTTAGGACTTTTAGAAGCTGTTGAAATATATCTGGAGAAAAAGAATTTTAACAACGATGACGGTCGCTTTAGGTAAGAACTGGAATTTGATTGTAAACAAGGTGGGACAGCAGAAATCTGATTGGTTGAGGACTAACCAATCAGGAGGGTCGGATGACAGGTGTGTATATACCACAGGACTAGATATGCCTAGGCATCATCCCCTATGAAGAGGACACAGTTTGCCAACAAAATGTCAGTTAAAACCAATACCTGTACCCGGCTAGTGGTCCGAGAAGAGTTTATTCTGCATTGAAGTTTATAACAATGTATAACATTGATATTATATATTCCATTCAAAATCATTACCAAATGATAAACTCTGAGCTTTGGAGGTGATTACTCGCAATACAAAATAGATAAAGCTTTTTGCGTTATAGACTTTGAAGATTATTGGAGAAAGTTGTTGGAGTTTGAGGTGCTAGTTATCCTTCGAGTAAATAGGCCAGTAAGCATTTGTTCTTTCAAAACTTCAGTAAATGGAGTTTATTCCATAAAACATTAATCTACCTCTCTGAACTGTTTGTAAAAGATTACATAGATTCATCAATTGATCATGAAACAAACATTCAGAATTACTACGAAAGTGTTCACATTGTATCAAATAATGGCTGAAGGAATATTCTTAATGCATTTAAAAGCAGCTGGATGTCTCTCAACATCTGGATTTCTAGAGTATGGTCAAGGGATTTTCAGCAGGTGTTGTTCCTTATCCAATCTGAGGGAGTAATTTCCTTTAAGCACTTTAATTAGGCATTAGCAGATGGTAGGGCTGAATTGGATGCCCCTCAACGACAAAAAGAGGCAAGTGATACATAATTAGCCAGCATCATTTCAACCAGATGCAAGCAGCACACCAAATACTTGCTGCCTGATTGCTACAGCTTCAATGTCCTCTCAGCATTCATTCCACCACTGCATAGATTACCCCCAGCACAGTCAGCAGCAGTTAAAACAAGCCTCATGGCTTGAGGAGAAAGTGCATTGTGGCTCTGTAAATAGTGGATATCATTATGAGGAAGATTGTGACTTGCTTTCTCCCAATTGCTGCACAACCGCCATTCAACCTGTACCACACTGCCACTGTTCATCACTCAGCAGCCAGGAGCCGGGTCCTGCACCTCATACAGCTGCAAGGCTCACACACACACACTCACACAAACACACAGACACACACACGTGCACTCACACTCATACACTCACACACGCGTGCACACACACACAAACACACACACACTCAATAAACACACACACACAAACACACAGACACACTCACACACACACACACACACACTCACACACACACACACATAGACCATAGAAGTCAAACAGTACAGCACAGTACAGGCCCTTCAGCCCACAATGTTGTGCCGACCCTTAAACCCTGCCTCCCATATAACCCCCCACCTTAAATTCCTCCATATACCTGTCTAGCAGTCTCTTAAATTCACTAGTGTATCTGCCTCCACCACTGACTCAGGCAGTGCATTCCATGCACCAACTACTCTCTGAGTAAAAAACCTTCCTCTAATATCCCCTTTGAACTTCCCACTCCTTACCTTAAAGCCATGTCCTCTTGTACTGAGCAGTGGTGCCCTAGGGAAGGGGCACTAGCTATCCACTCTATCTATTCCTCTTAATATCTTGTTTACCTCTATCGTGTCTCCTCTCATCCTCCTTTTCTCCAAAAAGTAAAGCCCTAGCTCCCTTATTCTCACACACACACCCACGTACAATCACACACACACACACACCACACTCACACCCACACTAACACATATATACACATGCACTCACACAAACACACACACACACACTCTCTCTCTCACACACACACACACACACACACACAAGCACACAGACATATGCTTTCTGTCACACACGCACTTTCTTTTTCACACACACACAAACACACACACTCTTACACACACAAACACATATACACACTTATACTCTCTCTCTGTCTCTCTCTCTCTCTCTCACACACACAAACTCAAGGCAATTTACACACAGCACCAGTTTTCAACCATGATAGACATGTCACCCAAACAGATTTTGAAACATACCCCCATAGACTTTTCTCTCATGCTGGACTAGATATTTACTGTGGTAGAGGCATGTACTGGGACTGGAATTAATTTATTGTTGGCACAGAAATCAAGACATTGTGAAAAACGTGCGTTCACCTGCTATCCAGACAGATCATTCCACACGTAAGTAGTGTTTATGAAGGTAGCAAAAAGGAACACAATAAAACTCCTCTCCCATTTTCTGCAGCACCGGGGTACAGAACTGGCAAACCTGGTTCTTTATTTCCATGGATAATAGTGGAATATCAAAAAAAAAGAGACAATACCAGAATGTTACCTCGTAGTTATGCTTATAATTTGCCAGTATTTAAAATGTCTTTTTTGGTATGGTTTGTCTAGCCATGACAGTGTTGTATCTCAGAAGATAGTCCACCAACCTGATGTAGAGCCAGGATCCCAATTCACAGCATTCCACCAAAAGAAGCTCCAGAGTTAGTGCATAAAAATTACAGAGTCAGAGGACAGTTGGAATTATTGATAATTGTCACCTTCGTAAGCTCCTTTGCTTTGATTCATTCAACCACCAAGAAACAGAAGTTGGAGTTGAAAAGGCGGGTGTAAGAAATACAGCATCTGTATTGGCCAAACAAGATCACCATGGTCCAAAATTGTCTGCAACTGTCGTTTCCAAGTTTGATTAAACACTGTAAGACCTTCAGAAGTGCAAAGAGGAATTATTGATACGGCGTTGGAGAAAGAGATTTCTTTAAAGGGAACAGAGGTGATGGTTCCTGTGTAGGATTGGCTTGCCACATCATCTGAGTTCAGTGAATGTGATGGGTGTTTCATGGGTTTAATAGACTTGCATTTGACAGTTCTAGGTTGGCATTGTGGCGTAGCAGTTAGCACCACATCCCACATGGCTTCAGAGGGATACTGGGCTTGACACTGATCTGCTGAATTCCTGGGATATTCATGATAATCCTTTAGAGTTTACAGAGAAAGGAGCAAAACACAAAAAAACATCTAGCGATCAGTAATTCTGAAGTCGAAATGCCTTGATAATGAGCGAGATTGGAGAAGAATGGCAAGACTGATTCAAGTTGACAGGAAGGTGACAGTAACTCAAATAACACGTGTTCCACCAGTGGTGGCAAGAAGAGCGTCTCAGAATGCACAACACATTGAACTTTGAAGTGGATGGGTTGCTGCAGCAGAAGACCAGAAGCATACACTCAGTAGCACTTTATTAGGTATAGGAGGTACTTAATAAAGTGGCCACTGAGTTCATACCTCAGAGAGTACTCCATCAAGTTGTTGCTC
The DNA here is from genome assembly GCF_030028105.1 of Mobula birostris. Lineage (NCBI taxonomy): Eukaryota > Metazoa > Chordata > Chondrichthyes > Myliobatiformes > Myliobatidae > Mobula > Mobula birostris. The sequence continues at coordinate 41,030,792 of NC_092383.1, read as the reverse complement.
AAAGGAATTATTTCTAGTTTTTAATTTGTTGCTTTGCTTTTGCTTAGATTCAGTACATTAACATAAGAGTCTGTTGTCTTTGAATTTATATACAGATATGTAAATTTACCAAGTTCTTGGTATTTATCTCAATGTGTGATTAGCCACAAGTGACAATTAGAATCACAATCAGGTTTAATATCACTGGCATATGTCATGAAATTTGTTAAATTGCAGTATATTGCAATACATAATAATAAAATCTGTGAATTGAACTAAGAAGTATTTATATATTAAATTAATTAAGTAGTGCAGAGAAAGTAGTGAGGTATTGTTCATTGGTTCAAATTCCATTCAGAAATCGGATGACAGAGGGGGAGAAGCTGCTCCTGAATCACTGAGTGTTTGCCTTTAGGCTACTCCTGTACCTCTTTCCTGATGGTAGCAATGAGAAGAGGGCAGGTCCTGGGTAATGGGCATTCATCTTAACTATAAAAGGTCTCATAAGATTAAGATTTAACCCTATATGTCAGAGGCTCCTTGGATTTCTGTTCATTCAATGTACCTTCAACAATTCATGTACAGAGTGAGAAATACTCCAGATCATGTGTCCCGTTGGCCATTTATGATTGTTCCACAGTATTTAAGAGAGAGCAAGAGAAGCCACAGGGACCTTGAGATGAAACTGTGTGTCCATCAGAAGGCATGGATTGTCTCAGAGGGAATTAAAATGGATTCTATAGAATAAATAAATGACCGAGTGGAGGTGGCCAATAACTGATATTGAAAAGTGTTTCATGTTCTCAATATTGCTTTATGCACCTTAAATTGCTTCTGCTTTGTAAATCTTTAAATCAGTTTCTATAACCAACGTATCTTAACAACTGTTTAATCTGAGAATATAGCTAACCAAGCAGTACCTTGAATACCAACAAAGTAAATTCATGTTAATTTTAACATTATTAACCTGCAAACTGAAGGGTTCATCTGAACACTTACGCAAGCAAAAAAATCCAGTGCAATGGGATTCACCCATTTTTCTTATTGGTTTCATTTATTTAGTACAGATATTCATCAGACAAAGATTTAGAAGATTTATCATCTACATTTTTATGAATTTCTTAACCAGACAGTTCCATTATAGGAGGAATCTATTAGGAACAGTTTAGTGATGTTCCGATCACAACCATACATCGATTTGGTCTTTCTGACAGAGTATATCTCAATGATGACCCAGCACAGAAATACTAAGACAATGCTGCACAGTTTCAGAGCCTGCCTTTAATCCTCTTTATTTTTTTTGTAAGAAGATCTATTTTGATTAAAAGATTGTCGTCTTCTTGTTTTTCTTGTGCACAAATGGTTGTGAACCATGTGGATTTCGGGGACACGTGGTCATGGCCATTTGGAAAATTTGGTTCTTTGTCCTACAGACCCACCCACTCCTTCAGCAGACTAGGACTGGGATGCCTGACTGCAAATGGGGGAGGGGAGAACGGTCACCATGGCTGCCTTTGTCTGCGTAGAAGACCATTTGCCTTCTTGACTTGTTACAGAAACTTACAAATTCTCTGTAATAAAGAAGCTCTATTTGTGCATTTTCCCCTGAACATTCTTTTCACTTACATCAGCATTCTGAGCATGCTGCTGCAAACTGACGTATGAACATTAAATAGATCCTGGGATCAACAATTCCATATGGTTTTATTTGCACCGCATTGTAAAGACATATAGTGGGTTTGTCAAAGCTATAAATCTTCACAAGCACACTTGCTAGGGGACTTTTCCCTATTTACTGTAACATTGCAACAATGGGATGAGATTTATTTTATGAATTGTTGGCACTCAACAAAGCATGCAAAACTCATTGCTTTGCTGCCACATTTATTATGAAAATTATCCACATTGTATTATAAGATCAACATCATTTCCTATACCTGCCCCAGATTGTGTTGTTCTTAATCCCAGTTTTGACCAGTATAAATTCTGCCTATTGTGGAAATTTATGTAGTGGTTGATGATCCTATAAATTTCATTTCAGATTTCCAATTCAGCTATTATCACTGCAGGGATAACTTCGGCGTATGTATGATCATGAGACAAGTTACATCAACTGATAATGGACAAAACCCAATTTTTGACTCAACTGCTAATTTCTCACTTGGTGAAGAAAGAGTGAAGGCGCTCTGAATACTTCAATTAATCACTTCGAAAATAATGGAAAATTGTACTGATTGTACATCAGGTGCACGCAGCTCATCTAAGCTTGCAGCATCTAATGCATCTTCTTGAAGCTTTATACTGGGAGCATTTCTCATATATTTCTTAGATACTTTCTTACAAAGCAGAAGCAGACCACTTGGCCCATTAAGTCTATGCCAGCTCTCAAAATACACCCATCAATCCCATTCTCTCATTTATCTCCTTGCAAACTATTCTCTCACATGAAATGGTAAGATGTACAACAGTATGCAAAAGGCGAGGATGATTGATGCAAAGAGCCACATATTGTAATGTTTTCATGAGCACGTCTGTCAGCAGATGCAGAAAATTAGGGTTACTTGTAAGAAGTAATTAGGGTCCTGCCAAAGAGTCTTGGTCCGAAATATCGACTGCAATCTTTTCCATAGATGCTGCCAGACCTGCTGAATCCCTCCAGCATTTTGCATGTGTTGCTTTGGACTTCCAGTATCTGCAGATTTTCTCCTGTTTGTTATGTGTAAGAAGTAAGGTGTTTATCTCAATACCAAGTCTCTCAGTGCAAAAAAACCGTGTTACTCAGTCACAGAAGACAATTTTTTATTATCTCCGAACTATATGTTGTGATGCACCCTAGAAGAATGCTTTCTATGGTGCATCTATAAAAATTAGTGAGGGTTTTAAGGGACTGGCCAAATTTCTTTAGTCTTCTCAGGAAGTAAAGGCGCTGGTGGGCCTTCTTGGCAGTGGACTCTGCTTGGTTGGACCAAGTCAGGTCATTTGTGATATTGACCCTGAGGAACTTAAAGCTTTTGACCTGTTCCACTTGTGCACCACCGATGTAAATGGGGTCGTGTGGTCCGCTACTCCTTCTGAAGTCAACAACCAATTCCTTCGTCTTGCTGACATTGAGGGATAGGTTATTGTCTTTGCACCATGCCACCAGGTTCTTAATTTCCTCTCTGTACTCAAACTCATCATTACCCAAGATACGGCCTACAATTGTGGTGTTTTCAAGATGGCGCCGGTATCTGGTAAATCTGCATGTGCTCTCCCAAGCAAACTGCCCTCTACACTACCCTATACCCAAGAAACCCTTCTAAACCTCCAATCTGCTACATCTAGCAAGATCAACAACACCCTGGCGAAGCTACTGACCCAGGCGGAGATCACCATGGCAGAATTCCTTCCTCAACTCCGGACCGCACCTAGACCCGACCAGCAAGGCTTGGTCCAAGGCCCACCACGTTCCTGGAGACTCGTGGCCTGCTACCGTGCCGGAGCGCTTGGAGACGCGGCCCATTCCGACCAGCACCACTCGGGAGCAGACGACCAAAAAGAAGTGACATCGGAGACCTCAAGGTGCCCCAGACACCTCCCCAGAGCGACCACCGTAAAGCCCCGTTGGTGGATATCCACAGCTGCTGGAAGTGAGGCCTCCGCCACCGACCTCAGAAATCGAGCCCGAGGCTCGGCTGGAGCGGAGGCCTCCGCAACCGTGACTCAGCTCACGGACTTGTTTCAGCTAAGGGCCCGGCCCTCCGGGATTAAGTGTCGGCTTCGGGGCCTGACCCAATCGACAGCCTGGGCACCCGGCAGCTGGAAGTGGCAGCAGAGCCTCCTCCATCACTCGGCCCGACGACGCGACCCGCCGATTGATCCCCGTGGGATACGTTCACCAACCTCAAAGAGCTGACGACAACACACCGCATCGATGGAAACGTGGAAGATGCACTATTTACTGAGGAAGTGTGGGAAAAGAGCAGGGCTGATGGTCAGATTGAAGCTGAGGGGCTTCGGGGTCCCTATGCCCACCATCCTACTAGCTAGTGTGCAAGTCATTAGAGAACAAGGTGGATGATCTTAAAGGGAGACTCACCTACTGCAGGGAGATGCAGAACTGCTGAGTATTCTGTTTCACTGAGACCTGGCTCTTCCCTGCCACCCCCGACTGTGCCATCCGACCGGAGGGATTTTCGATCCATCGGATGGATCACATGGCGTCTTCGGGCAAGACGAGGGGAGGTGGTGTCTGCCTATTGATCAACACTGGGTGGTTCTCGGACACAGTGGCACTGACAAGCTCCTGCAGCCTGGACCTGGAACACCTGTCGGTGAAGTGTCGTCCCTACTATCTGTCACGGGAATTCACCTCGGTCACACTGACAGCAGTCTACATTCCCCCCAGGCAGATGTGGAGTGTGCTCTGAACATACTGTATGCCAACCTCAGTGAACTTGAGATCAGGTATCCGGAGGCTTTGCTCATTACAGCCGGGGACTTTAACCAGGCCAACCTCAGAAAGGCACTGCCGAAGTTATACCAACATGTCTCCTGCCCCACTAGAGGCCCAAGTATACTTGACCATTACTACACAGCAGTCAAGGATGCCTACCGTTCCGTCCCACGACCTCACTTCGGAAACTTGGACCATCAGGCCATACTCCTCATCCGGGCTTATAAACAGAAACTGAAGCGGGAGGTCACGGTGTCAAAAGTACTGTCATGTTGGATGGAGGAAATGGGTGAGGTCCTCCATGACTGCTTTGAATTGGTGGACTGGTTAGTATTCAAGGACTCGGCAGCTAACCTCGACGAGTATGCCTCAGCTGTCACGGACTTTATTTGGAAATGCACGGAGGACTGTGTGTCTCGCAAGATGATCCAGGTATTCCTTAACCAGAAACCTTGGATGAATTATGAGGTCAAGTCCCTTTTAAAGTCTAGAGCTGTGGCTTTTAGGTCCGGGGATACCAGTCGCTACACAGAATCCCGGCATGAACTCCGGAAAGCCATTAAGGGCAGCAAGAGTCAATATTGAGCCAAGATGGAAGCCCAGGCTAACCAGAGGGATGCGGTAGACTATGGCAGGGTCTAAATGAGATCACTGGGCACAAAGAAAAGGCTGGGAATACCAATAACTGTGGCGTTTCTTTTCCTGACGAACTTTACGTATTCTATGCAAGATTCGAACAGAAGAGGAGCGTCCCACTTCCTCCGGATGAACCGGACCTGGTGGCATCGAGATTCATCGTCACCAAGGAAGACGTTTGAAGGGCCTTCCTGAAGATAAATCCAAGGAAGGCAACGGACCCAGATGGCATCCCGGGATGGGTTCTCCGGGCCTGTGCAAGCGAGCTAGCTGGAGTGTTTGCTGATATCTTCAGCTGCTCCTTGCTTCAGTCTAAGATCCCCTCATGGTTTAAGAAGGCAACGATAATCCCAGTGCCGAATAAGAGCAAGGTGGCATGCCTGAATGACTATCGACCTGTGGCTCTGACATCAATTGCTATGAAGTGCTTCAAGCAATTGGTTATGGCACACATCAACCACAGCCTACCGGTCAACCTCGATGCTTTGCAATTCACCTACCGGAGCAACAGGTCAATGGCAGATGCCACCTCTCTGGCCCTACATTCCTCCTTAGAACACCTGGAGAATAAAGATGCATATGTAAGGCTCCTTTTCATTGACTACAGCTCTGCCTTTAATACCATCATTTCAAATAAACTGATTCCTAAGCTCCGGAACCTGGGCCTTAGCACTCAGATCTGCAGCTGGATCTTCAACTTCCTCACAGACAGAACCCAGGCTGTAAAAATAGGGGACAAACTCTCCTCTACAATCACCCTGAGCACCGGTGCCCCACAAGGCTGTGTACTCAGCTCCCTGCTGTACTCACTGTACACCCATGATTGTATAGCCAAGTTTCCATCAAACTCAATATATAAGTTTGCTGATGACACCACAACTGTAGGCCGTATCTCGGGTAATGATGAGTTTGAGTACAGAGAGGAAATTAAGAACCTGGTGGCATGGTGCGAAGACAATAACCTATCTCTCAACGTCAGCAAGATGAAGGAATTGGTTGTTGACTTCAGAAGGAGTAGCGGACCGCACGACCCCAATTACATCGGTGGTGCACAAGTGGAACAGCTTTAAGTTCCTCTGGGTCAATATCACAAATGACTTGACTTGGTCCAACCAAGCAGAGTCCACTGCCAAGAAGGCCCACCAGCGCCTTTACTTCCTGAGAAGACTAAAGAAATTTGGCCTGTCCCCTAAAACCCTCAGTAATTTTTATAGATGCACCATAGAAAGCATTCTTCTAGGGTGCACCACAACCTGGTATGGAAGTTGTCCTGTCCAAGACCGGAAGAAGCTGTAGAAGATCGTGAACACAGCCCAGCACATCACACAAACCAATCTTCCGTCCTTGGATTCACTTTACACCACAGGCTGTTGGAGCAGTGCTGCCAGGATAATCAAGGACACGACTCACCCAGCCAATACACTCTTTGTCCCTCTTCCCTCCGGGAGAAGGCTCAGGAGCTTGAAGACTCATACAGCCAGATTTGGGAACAGCTTCTTTCCAACTGTGATAAGACTGCTGAACGGATCCTGACCCAGATCTGGGCCGTACTCTCGAAATATCCCGACTTGCCTCTTGGTTTTTTTGCACTACCTTACTTTCCCTTTTCTATTTTCTATTTGTGATTTATAATTTAAACTTTTAACATTTACTATTGATTTGTACTCCAGGGAAAGTGAAGCACAGAATCAAATATTGCTGTGGTGATTGTACACTCTAGTATCAATTGTTTGGTGACAATAAAGTATAAAGTATAAAGTTTATATGATTGCCAGAGAGATAAGTAGTATTTATATAAATCTGTTTCCATTTTGGAATTCACTTCCACTTCCTTGAAGTTGGACTTGTCAAACCTTCCATGGGTAAAACACTTATCTTACTGTAAAACCAATCATCAAAATCAAAAGTTTTGAGAGGGGTTAGTAACACAACTAGATAATTTAGGAACAAGACAACAAAATTAAAAAGGAACATTTGTAAGCATTGTAATGCTTTCATAGGCTTATCCAAGGAATTAACTCCTTCCTTGTCAATGTAATTGAACATCAATTTCTCTGACATCTGTAAATTCCCCCCCCCTTCCCCCTCCTCTCTTTTTCCATTCCCCATTCTGGCTCCACTCTTAACCCTTCTCTTCTCCTCACTTGCCTATCACCTGCCCCCGGTGTCCCTCCTCCTCCTCTTTCTCCCACGGACCACTCCTCTCCAATCAGATGTTTCTTCATCAATCCTTTACCATTTCCTCCTATCAGCTCCCAGTTTCTCACTTCATTTCCACTCCACCACACCCCTCACTTAATTTCACCTATCGTCTTCTAACTTGTACTCCTTCCCCTTCCATATCCCCCACACTCTTATTCTGGCTTCTTCAATCCTGATGAAGGGTTGACTCAAAACATCATCCCTTTATCCTTTACACAGATACTACCTGACCTACCTGCTGAGTTCCTTCAGCACTTGTGTGTATTATTTCAGGTTTACAGCTTCTTCAGTATCACTTGTGCTTGTCAATATTGTTGGCTGATTGAGTAGATATGAGCAAAAACCATGCCAATTAGTAAGAACTTCCATTGCCTGGTAACTACAGAGTGGTGTCTGCTCCGTCAGCGTGGAAAGTTTGTAAATGCTTTGGCAGGATAGATTAGAGGACTCGTCTAGGGAGGCTATTTGGGTGGAACTGAGGAATGGGAAAGGTGTAATGACACTTATAGGGGTGTATTATAGACCACCTAATGGGGAGCAAGAATTGGAGGAGCAAATTTGTAAGGAGCTAGCAGATATTTGTAGTAAGCACAAGGTTGTGATCGTGGGAGATTTTAATTTTCCACACATTGACTGGAAAGCCCATTCTGTAAAAGAGCCGGATAGTTTGGAGTTTGTAAAATGTGTGCAAGATAGTTTTTTGCAGCAATACATAGAGGTACCAACTAGAGAAGGGGCAGTCTTGGATCTCCTGTTAGGGAATGAGATAGGGCAGGTGACGGAGGTATGTGTTGGGGAGCACTTCAGGTCCAGTGATCACAATACCATTAGTTTCAATATAATTATGGAGAAGGATAGGACTGGACTGGAGATGTTTGATTGGAGAAAGGTTAACTTTGAGGAGATGTGAAAGGATTTAGAAGGAGTGGATTGGGACAATTTGTTTTATGGGAAGGATGTAATAGAGAAATGGAGGTCATTTAAAGGTGAAATTTTGATGATACAGGATCTTTATGTTCCTGTTAGGTTGAAAGGAAAGGTTAAAAGTTTGAGAGAGCCATGGTTTTCAAGGGATATTGGAAACTTGGTTCAGAAAAAGAGAGGGATATACAATAAATATAGGCAGCTTGGAGTAAATGAGGTGCTTGAGGAATATAAAGAATGTAAAAAGGATCTTAAGAAAGAAATTAGAAAAGCTAAAAGAGGATATGAAGCTGCTTTGGCAAGTAAGGTGAAAATAAATCCAAAGGGTTTCTACAGTTATATTAATAGCAAAAGGATAATGAGGGATAAAATTGGTTCCTTAGAGAATCAGAGTGGACGGCTATGTGCGGAGCCAAAAGAGATGGGGGAGATTTTGAACAATTTCTTTTCTTTGGTATTCACTCAAGAAAGGATATTGAATTGTAAGGGAAACAAGAAGGGTAGTTATGGAAAGTATGATGATTAAAGAAGAGGAAGCACTGGTACTTTTAAGGAATATGAAAGTGGATAAGTTTCCAGGTCAGGACAGGATATTCCCTGGGACCTTGAGGGAAGTTAGTGTGGAAATAGCAGGGGCTCTGACAGAAATATTTCAAATGTCATTAGAAACGGGGATAGTGCTGGAGGATTGGCGTATTGCTCATGTTGTTCCATTGTTTTAAAAGGGTTCTAAGAGTAAACCTAGCAATTATCGGCCTGTGAGTTTGACATCAGTGGTGGGTAAATTAATGGAAAGTATTCTTAGAGATGGTATATATAATTAGCTGGATCGACGGGGTCTGATTAAGAACAGTCAACATGGATTTGTGTGTGGAAGGTCATGTTTGACAAACCTTATTGAATTTTTTGATGAGGTTACTAGGAAAGTTGACGAGGGTAAAGCAGTGGATGTTGTCTATATGGACTTCAGGAAGGCCTTTGACAAGGTTCCACACGGAAGGTTAGTTGGGATGGGTCAATCGTTAGGCATTAATATCGAAGTAGTAAAATGGATTCAGCAGTGGCTGGATGGGAGATGTCAGAGAGTAGTGGTGGATAACTGTGTGTCAGATTGAAGGACGGTGTCTAGTGGTGTGCCTCAGAGATCTGTACTGGGTCCAATGTTGTTTGTCATATATATTAATAATCTGGATGATGGGGTGGTAAATTGGATTAGTGAGTATGCAGATGATACTAAGATAGGTGGAGTTGTGGATAATGAAGTAGGTTTTCAAAGCTTGCAGAGAGATTTAGGCCAGTTAGAAGAGTGGGCTGAAAGATGGCAGATGGAGTTTAATGCTGATAAATGTGAGGTGCTACATTTTGGTAGGGCTAATCAAAATAGGACATACATGGTAAATGGTAGGGCATTGAAGAATGCAGTAGAACAGAGGGATCTAGGAATAATGGTGCATAGTTCCCTGAAGGTGGAATCTCATGTGGATAGGGTGGTGAAGAAAGCTTTTGGTATGCTGGCCTTTATAAATCAGAGCATTGAGTATAAGAGTTGGGATGTAATGTTGAAATTGTATAATGCATTGGTAAGGCCAAATTTGGAGTATTGTGTACAGTTCTGGTCACTGAATTATAGGAAAGATGTCAATAAAATTGAAAGAGTACAGAGGAGATTTACTAGAATGTTGCCTGAGTTTCATCTCCTAAGTTACAGAGAAAGGCTGAACAAGTTGGGTCTTTATTCTTTGGAGCGTAGAAGGTTGAGGGGGGATTTGATAGAGGTATTTAAAATTATGAGGAGAATAGATAGAGTTGATGTAGATAGGCTTTTTCCATTGAAAGTAGGGGAGATTCAAACAAGAGGACATGAGTTGAGAGTTAAAGGGCAAAAGTTTAAGGGTAACACGAGGGGGAACTTCTTCACTCAGAGAGTGGTAGCTGTGTGGAATGAGCTTCCAGCAGAAGTGGTTGAGGCAGGTTCAATATTGTCATTTATAGTTAAATTGGATAGATATATGGACAGGAAAGGAATGGAGGGTTATGGGCTGAGTGCAGGTCGGTGGGACTAGGTGAGAGTAAGCATTCGGCACGGACTAGAAGGGCCAAGATGACCTGTTTCCGTGTTGTTTGGTTATATGAGAAATTATGGTGACTTGATTGATTATTCTCCACTCCCCCGTGTGTCCCAGTCCTAGGCTGCTGAAGGAATCGGTGGGTCTGCAGGATATTTAACAAATGACTATGTCCAATTGTCCTCAACTATTTTGACCGATTTTCTGGTTACTTACTAACAAAATCTGCTGACTTGTGATGCCTTTAGTCAATCATAGAAAAATAGCCCTCAACATGACTGGAGCTGTTGATTTAGCCTCCTTGTGAATCTGTTCTCTTAACTAGTGAGCTGTGGCGTGAAATGAGTGGCTTCCTTCAAAAATGAAACTATTGAAACATATCATGCTATGAAAGCAAAGAAAGCTTGGTTAGCCCTACTAAATTTCTGTATTTTATCAGTAATCGGATTAATTTGCAGCACAAGCTTGACAACCTTTGAGTCTGGGTTGATAAGTCCAAGTAAACTTTGCACCACATAAATACCAGGCAATAACTATCTCCAATAAAATAGAGGCTTCTATACTGAATGGCATTGCCAAGCCCCTTATCTTGAGGAGTATCAATGATCAAAGCACAAACAGAAGCACTGATAACAACACTGACCTGAGACTGGGGATCCTGTGGTTAACTCCCAGACTCAGTAAAACCTTTCCACCATCAACGTGGCACATTAGTGTGGTGCAATGCTCTCCACTTGCCTGGATGACTGGTGTGCCAAAAAAAAAACGTTATATCACCAAGGACAAAGAAGCCTATTTGATTGGAATCTCACTCTGCATCCTAATTGTTCAATAGGGAAATGTTCAAACACTTGGCAGGTCAGGCCACATCTGCAGGTAGAGAAACTGGACTAGTATTTCAGATGAAAAGTTCCCCAGTTCTGATGGAAGGTCTTTGACCAAAAATGTTAGATCTGTTTATCTTCCCTCAGATGCAGCCTGACCTGCTGACTACATCCGGCATTTTTGGTTTGTATTCTAGATTTCCAGCATTTGCAATTTTAAAAAACTTTAACTATTCACCCTCTCCTCAGCCAAAACAAGCTGTGGTGGTTACCACCTATGAGTGCCCTTAGTGTGGCTACAGGAGTGTAAAGTGATCAGAGTGTCCATGGTGTGGCTACAGTAGAGTGATCAGAGTACCCAAGGTGTGACTACAGTAGAGTAAAGTGATCAGAGTGCCCATAGTTTGTCTACAGTAGTGTAAAGTGAGGGTTTGTTGTTAGTTCAAGAACTATGTGGTTGAAGGAAAGTCACTGATCTTGAGGATGATAGTATGAAACTTAAGGCTTTTGTATCTTCTACATGATGGTTGCTGTGAAAAGATAGCACAGACTGGATGGTGGGGATCTTTGATGATGGGTGTTGCCTTCTGGAGGCAGTGCCTTTTATAGACACTGCTGATGGTGTGGAGGGATACTCCCATGAGGTACTGGGTAAAATCCACTACTCTGCATGCCGAATCTTCACAAAACATCAAAAACCTTGACAAACATCTATAGACGTGTAGTGGGGAATATATTGACTGGCTGCATCACGACCTGGCATGGAAACACCAATGCCCTTGCATGGAAAATCCTACAAAAAATATTGGATACAGCCCAGTCAATCATGGGTAAAACCCTCCCTACCATTGAACATATCTACAAGAAATGTTGTTGCAGGAAAGCAGCATCCATCATCCAGGACCCCACCACTCATGACACTGCTGCTATTGGGAAGTAGGTACAGGAGCCTCAGGACTCACACCACCAGGTTCAGGAACAGTTATTACCCCTCAACCATCAGCTCTCGAACCAAAGGGTATAACTTCACTCAACTTCACTTGCCCCATGATTAAAATGTTCCCACAAGCTATAGACTCACTTTCAAGGACTCTTCATCTCATGTTCTCGATATATATTTCTTATTTATTTGTTTATTTACTAATTATTTATTTCTGTATTTGCACAGTTTGTTGACTTTTGTATACTGATTAGTGCAGCCTTTCATTGATTCTATTATGGTTATTTTTCTATTGTGGACTTATTGAGTTTGCCTGCAAGAAAATTAATTTCAGGGTTGTATACGGTGACATATATGTACATTGGTAATAAATTTACTTTGAACTTTGAACTTATATTCTTGCGAATTTGAACTGATGTACCAGACCATGATGTAGCCAGTCAGGACACCTTCAACAATTCACTTGTTGAAGTTTGTTAGTGGTCAATGACAAGCCAGATGTCTTTAACCTCCCAAGAAAGTAAAGATGCTGGTGGGCCTTCCCTATGATTGCATCTATGTGTTGGGCCCAGGACAGGTCATTTGATAAGTTAACGCAGCAATTTAAAGCTGCTGATTCTCTCCACTACAATCCCCTTAATATAGACTGCATGTTCAACCAACTTTCCCTTTCTGAACCCTATAATCAGCTCCTTAGCTTTATTGTTACATCACCACTCAACCAAGTGCCCTATCTCACTCTGGTAAGCTGTGATTTGTCCAATAGCAGTATTGTCAGCAAATTTGAAGATAGCAGAGCTGTGCTTAGTCATGTGTGTAGGGTGTGTAGGCAGTCCTGATGTGTACCTGTGCTGATGGTCAATGAGGAGGAGAACTTGTGATTGAAGTCTCTCAATGAGGAAGTTGAGTCTCCAGTTGCAGAAAGAGGTACAGAGGCCCAGGTCTTAAGGCTCATGTCTTGAGCCTCTACCACCGAGAAGATAAGAACAGTAGGTGCATGAACGCATACACCAATACTGCCACCCCACCTCCAAATAACAGACCATCTTGATTGGGAATTTCTCATCATTCCTCTATTGCTGAGTGAAATCTTGGAACTCCTTACGCAAACGTCACCAGAAGTATTCTAGTCTTTCAGGGAAGTAGCTCACCACCACCCCACCAAAGGCTCTTTGAGAAGTGCAGACTGGTGGACTTGATTAATGATGACCATAGACAAGGGGCATGTGCAGTCTATTTCCCAGCACTGGGAAATCAATGTTCAACGTACTTTATTAACAAAGTATGTATACGTTATACAACCTTGAGATTTGTCATCCTACAGGCAGCCACAAAACAAAGAAACCCAAAAGAACCCATAAAAAAGACCGTCAAACACACAATGTGCAGAGAGAAAAAAAAAAAATTGTGCTAACAATAAAAGCAGGCGAATAGCACTCAGGACAACAGTGAGTCCGTAGTCACAAAGCCCATAGTAGTCACAGCAGGCTATGGCCTCAGCCTCAGTTCAGCGCAGAGGGAAATCAAGACCCAGAGGGCATAGGTTTGAGGTGAGAGGAGAGAGATTTAACAGGAACCTAAGGGGCAACTTTCTTATCTAGAGACTGTTCAGAATGTGGGATGAGCTATCAGTGGTTGAGGCAAGTACATTAACAACACTTAAAAACTATTTGGATAGGCATATGCAAACACGAGGAATTCTGCAGATGCTGGAAATTCAAGCAACACACATCAAAGTTGCTGGTGGACGCAGCAGGCCAGGCAGCATCTCTAGGAAGAGGTACAGTCGATGTTTCGGCTGATACCCTTCATCAGGACTAGATATATGGATAGGTATATGGATAGGAAAGGTTCAAAGAGATATAGGCCAAACAGAGGCACTGGGACTGGATTAGATGGGAATCTTGGTTAGCATGGACCAGATAGAATGAAGGGCCAGTTTCCATGTTGTATGACTCTATGATTCTAAAATCCCCAAGTAATTTACAAACTTGAACTGAATTTGTCCATTAGCTGAGGACCTTCCAGTCTAATCTAATTTGATGCAGTGTTATTGAGATATAAGAAGTAATCTAATATTATTATCAAGACAAGTTGGTTAATTTTAGTGAGATATGGTTTTTGTACTGAACTATTTTAACAGAAAGAAATCGATTATGAAAAATGTGAAATGTGTAATGTGGTCTTTGGATCAGTACAAATTGTATTGTACCATGTTCTGTTACAAGGGAACACAGCCTGTTGCATCAGAAAAGTGACCTTTGCTGTATTCCAGAATGCTTACTGATGAAAAGTTTTGTTTGTGATTTGATCAAACTCTCACAGCCTGCATTGATCTGTTGACAATTAAATGTGTGTACCTGCTGCAGAATGTCAGTAAAACTCAGTAAAGAGGGGATTCTAAATGAAATGGTAAGACTCAGTTGTTAAAAACAAGTGTGGGGTGTTGTACCTTAGTCAGCCTAACACAGTGAATGGTAGGGTCCTGGAGAGTGTTGTAGAACAGGCTGATGTAGGGGTGCAAGTACTTTATTCCTTGAAAGTGGCAAAACGGGTGGATAAGGTGTCAAAGAAGACACTTGGCATATTAGAACATTGAGTCAAAGTTTAAAGTTCAAGGTAAATGTAATTATCAAAGTACATATATGTCGTCATATACAACCCTGAGATTCATTTCCTGTGGGCATACTCAGCAAACCTATAGAATAGTAACTATAACAGTCTCAATGAAAGATCAACTAGAATGCTGTAGACAACAAACAGTGCAAATGCAAATATAAATAAATAACAAGAAGTAACAAGAACATGATATAATCAGATAAAGAGTCCTTAAAGTGAGATCATTGATTGTAGGAACATTTCAAAGGATGGGCAAGTGAGTGTAGTTATCCCCTCTTGTTCAAGAGCCTGATGGTTGAGGGGTAGTAACTGTTCTTGAAGCTGGTAGTGTGAGTCCTGAGGCTCTTATACCTTCTACCCAATGGCAGCAGTAATAAAAGAGCATCATCTGGGTGGAAGCAATCTCTGATAATGGATGCTGCTTTTCTACAACAGCATTTTCAGGTCATTGAATGCAGGAGTTGGGATTTCATGTTACAACTGTGTAAATTGTTGGTGAGACAACATTTGGGATATGGTGCACAGTTCTTTTTGCCCGGCCGTAAGAAGATTATTATTAACAGAAAAGAGTGGAGGAGAGATACACGCGGATGTTACCTGGACTAGGAGGCCCGAGGCTGGATAGGCTGAGACCAATTTCCCTGGAGTATAGAGATTGAGGAGTGACCTTACGGTGTTTTATAAAATCATGAGGGACAAAGATAAGGTGAAGGTCCACAGTCAGTTACCTCTGGTAGGGGAGTCTAAGATCAGAGGGCGCAGTTTTAACATGAGAAAGGAAAGTTTTAAAAGGGACCTGAGTGACAATTTTTTCACCCAGAATGTGATGGATATATGTAATCAGTTGCAGAGGGAGGGGCATAGGCAGATACAGTTACAATGTCTACAAGACATTTGGACGAGCTCATGAATAGGAAGGTTTGGAGAAACGTGGGCCGAATGAAGGTGAATAGGGCTAGCTGAGGTAGACCCATTGAACAGCATGGATGAGTTGGGTTGATGGGCCTGTTTCTATGCCGTCGAACACCATGACTAGATCTCATTGTAAAATGCATCATTATGAGAAGAGTATGGGGGCTAACACTGTGATGCCCAGCACCTGCTGTGTCCACTGGAAAGCTGCTGCAGGGGGCATGAACCTATCAGTATGCTCAAGGGAAAAAGCCTACTCCAAACTGGAGTCCAGTGCATCAGAAGTCTGCTGGGGTTATTACATCTATGTATTGGATCTATATATAACAGGCACAAATAATGCGGCAGAAGTGCTCTTTGAAAGGAATGCAGAAAGGAAGCCACCTTGAAAATGTAAAACACAGCAGGCTTTTCTATCGTGTGGTGTGCCCAGGGGTCCTCTATGTCTCTCTGCTCTCTAGCCTTGTCCCAGGAGCAGCTAGTGGCCAGTCACTCTTCACTGGATGCTAAAACACAAACCACACTCTATCTGAGGAGAAGTTTATTCAGAGCATCAATGGTGTTTTAGCAGACATCGCACATTCTGTGAAGATCCACACCAGAAGTTGAGAGACCAGTGTAAAGCCGGATTTTTCTTGCTACGCAACGCTTTTAGATCTGTGATCTAGGCAGTGGTTGTAGTAGTGGAAGCTTGTTGCTTCATTGACTTTCAGCAAGGATCAACTGAAAACAAAGAAATTATTTGAATTTTTACAGAAAGAAATTATTGATCAGTGCGTACCAATGAGCAGATTTCACTGAAAAAAATCTAAATATGGTGTTTCTTTTAAAGAGGTAATGCACAGATTTGGTACTGGGTGTAAAAGGGAAAATTTCCATCCCTAGCAGCCATAAGTAAAGGCTTTATGATAAAGCTGAGCTAAATACCAATTGGGTTTGACTTAGATTCAGTATGCTTCAAGAAACTACAGTCACAACACACTGGAGGAACTCAGCAGGTCGGGCAGCATCCGTGGAAAAGATCGGTCGACGTTTCGGGCCGGAACCCTTCGTCAGGACTAGTCCTGATGACCTGCTGAGTTCCTCCAGCGTGTTGTGAGTGTTGCTTTCACCCCAGCATCTGAAAATTATTTTGTGTTTAAGAAACTACAGTACTTGTCACAAGATAAAAATGTAGATTAAGATAGCAGTCTGTAGTTCATTCATTCATCAGTTGTTGTCTTCTGAGCTTTTCACCTAACTGTGTTCCTTGCATATGTTCTTTGTCATTGAGCAAACTTCCTTATCTCAGTCCTAAGTTTGTCTTTTTCTAGCTTGAACCTGTCTGTACACACTCAAGAGTCATAGATTAATACAGTATGGACCGGTCCAATGCCAACCACAGCATCCTCCCTGATGGTCCCAGTTGCCTACATTCAGCTGAAGCCCTCCCCTCCATGTACCTATCCAAGTGCCTCTTAAATGTTATAATGCATCAACATTTTCTCTGACACCTTATTCCAGGTGCTGTCATGTCTGTTTTAAACCTCTCTGCCCGCTAATTTTGGACTTAGCAGCTCCAGGATAAAGATCATCGTCATCCATCTTACCTCATGATCTTCTGAACTTCTATGAGGTCACTCCTCATTCTCCTACACTCTGAGGAACAACCTTTCCCCGTAAATCAGACCCTCTAGTCTAGGCAGCATCCTTGTAAATTTTCAGAAGGCCTGTGACGAGGTGCTACATGTGAGGCTGCTAAACAAGATAAGAGCCCATGGTATTATAGCATGGTATTATAGCATGGGTAGAAGATTGGCTGACTGGCAGGAGGCAAGGACTGAGAATAAAGTAGTCCTTCTCTGGTTGGCTGTAAGTGACCAGTGCTGTTCCCAACGGTTTGGTGTTGGGACCACTTCTTTTCATATTGTATGTCAATGATTTGAATGAGAGAATTGATAGCTTTGTGGCCAAGTTTGTGGATGATCCAGTTTAGGTGGGGGGAGGGGGACGTATTGTTGAGGAAGCCGGGGGTCTGCAGAAGGTCTAAGACAGGTTTGGAGAATGGGCAATGAAGAGGCAGATGGAATGCATTATAGGGAAATGTATTAATCATGCACTATAGTATAAGGAATTAAGACATGGACTATTTTATCAACGGGGAGGAATTTCAGAAATTTGAGATTAGATTAGATTAGATTATGAGGGCACTCAGTCTTCGTTTATTGTAATTTAGAAATGCATGCATTAAAAAAATGATACAACGTTCCTCCAGAAAGATATCACAGAAAACACAGGACAAACCAAGACTGAAACTGACAAAGCCACATAATTATAACTTATAGTTACAACAGTGCAAAGCAATACCATAATTTGATAAAGAGCAGACCATGGGCACTGTAAAAAAAAGTCTCAAAGTCACGACAGACTCATTATCTCATGCAGGTGGCAGAAGGGAGGAACTCCTCCTGCCATTAACCTCCAAGCGCCGCCAACTTGCCAATGCAGCACCATTGGAAGCACTCGACCGCAGCGGACTCAGAGTTCGTCCGAAAACTTCGAGTCTCTGATCAGCCTCTACGAGCACCATCCTCTGCCGAGTGCTTCGACCCTGCCCCGGCTGCCAAGCAACAAGCAAAGCCGAGGACTCAGGGCCTTCTCCTCTGGAGATTCTGGACCACACAGTAGCAGCAGCAGCGAAGCAGGCTTTTCAGAAGTTTCACCAGATGTTCCTCCGTGCTCTCACGTCCGTCTCCATCAAATCAGGATTGTGCACACCACCCTACTTGACAAATAACAGACATCACCACCGGAGTGGCCGCTGCGAGCTGCGTTGCGCCGCCATCTTGCTTTATAGGTAGAAAGGGACTTGGGAGTCCTTGTGTGGGATTCCCTAAAGGTTAACTTGCAGGCTGGGTCAGTGGTAAGGAAGGCAAATGCAATGTTAGCATTGATTTCAACAGGACTAGAATTGAAAACCAAGAATGTAATGCTGATACTTTATATGGCATTGGTCAAACCACACTTGGAGTATTGTGAGGAGTTTTGAGCCCCTTATCTAAGAAAAAATGTGCTGGCATTGGAGATGGTCCAAAGGAAGTTCATGAGAAAGGTTTCCAGGATTGAGAGAGTGTGAGGAGCATTTCATGGCTCTGGGGCTGTATTCGCTGGAGTTTAGAAGAATAAGGATGAATCTCATTGAAATATATCGAATTATGAAAAGACGAGATAGAGTGGACATGGAGAGGGTGTTTCCTCTAGTGGGCAATCTAGAACCAGTTAATGACGGAACACATCAACTCCTATCTGAGAAGGAATTTGGATTGGTTGCAATTTGCCTACCATCACAACAGATCCAAAGCAGATGTCATTTCATTGGTTCTTCACTCAATCCTGGAGCATCTGGACAGTGAAGATGCATTCATCAGGATACTCTTTATTGACTACAGCTTGGTATTCAGTACTATCATCCCCTCAAAACTAATCAATAAACTTCAAGACCTTGGCCTCATGTAATTCATCGTAACCTGCTTCACTAACAACAAGACACCTTAATTTTGTACCATCAGCAAACTTGCTAATAGTGCCATGTACATTTACATCCAAATTATGAATAACAGAGATCCCAATGCTGACCTTTGGGGCTTCCCTTTAGTCTCAGGCCTCTAGCTGGAGAATTGACCTCAACCATCACCCTTTAGTTCCTATCATCAAGTCAGTTCTGAATTCACCTTGCTGGCTTTCACGAATCCCATGTGACCTAAACTTCCAGATCAACTTCCCATATGGGAACTTATTAAATGCTTTACTAAGGTCCACGTAGACAACAGCAACTGCCTTACCTTTATCCATCCTCTTAGGTAAACTCCAAAAGGTTCATCAAACCTGAGCTCTAATGCATAAAACCATGCTGACTATTTCTGATCAACCCTTGGCAATCCAAGTCCCTCAGAACTCTCTTATTCTTCTAAACCTCCCTACAACTGAAGCCAATCTCACCAGCCTGCAGCTCCCTGGCTTGTCCTTGCTACCCTTCTTGAACAATACAATAACATTAGCCGCCCTCTAGTCTTCTAGATTTCACCAGTGGCTAATGGCAAAGCAAATATTTCCACAAGAGCCTCCACCATTTCTTTCCTGCCTCCCATAAGGGGCTGCACTTGGGAAGGCCATGGGGATTTGCCCACCTTAATGCACTCAAGGTTGCAAATACTTCCCTTTGTGTAATATGCTTATGTTGCAAGACTTCACCACCTATTGACCTCATTTCTTCAGCATCCAGGATGTTCTCCTCAGTAAAGACATTAAGAATCTTGGCCATCTCTTGCAGTTCCACACATAGGTGGCCCTGATGGTCTTTAAGAGGAACTAATTTCACTCTAGTCACTCTTTTACTGTTAATATAACTGAAGAACCTCTTAAGATTATCTTTAAACCTGCCTGCCAAATCCATCTCATGTCTTCATTTTCCCTCCTGATTTCCCTTTTAAACCTGCTCTTAAATGTTTTATATTCATTGCTTATTTGTACCCAGCTGTCTAAAAGTGATGTGGGCTTCCCTTTTCTTGATCTCAATAAGTCTTGTCACCAAGGGTTCACTGAACTCGATATCTCTACCCAATAATGAGGCCCTCCATCGGTCACTGTCATCCACAGATGTTGCATCATAGCTGTCTACGTGGTACACAAGCCTGGACAGCACTATAAGGAGAGCATGCTGTTGTCCATGTAGCAGGTGCCCCCCCTCCATGCAGTTGATGAATCAAAAGAAGCAGCAGGGACTGATACAGTTTGGCACCAGCAGCACCACAGGAGTTGCCAGTCAGTGTTGAACTCAACTTAGGACTGCCTTAGGGACTCTAGTTCCGGATTTATTTCAGGGTTTACTCCTGAAGCCTTCCCCAAGAGTGGGTATAGCAGCAAGCCCGCGGAGGTTTGAGATGAACTGCCAGCCATGGCTGATGAACCCCATCTGCTCAAAGCAGCTGGTTTTAAGGAGCCAGTAAATGCCTTTTCCCCTTCTCCTTTCAGTGGAAATAGTTCTTCCAGGTATAGTATCTAAATCACACATGAAGGCCAGGAGCTGGACTGCTTGTCAGAGGCTATTTGAGCTACACACCATTAGGACCATTTAATAGGTAATGAGAGCTTGTCCCACTGCCTCCCCATATATATGATATATATCTACCCTATATCCTAACAGGAACATACTGCCTTGGATCCTTAATCTGACACTTTTTTAAAGCCTCCCACTTGCCAACTGTTCAAAAAGCCCTCCAAATAGAGGCATCCAGTTAATCTCAGCTAAATCCTGTCTAATGCCCTCAAAGATGGCTCTGTTCCACTGCAGGACTTTAATCTATGGTCTTGTTCTATCTTTTCTCATTACTGTTTTAAAACTAATAGAATTGTGGTCACTGGACCAAAATGCTCCCCAACTACCACTCATTCCCTAAGAAGGAGTTGAGTATTGCTCTGTCCCAAGCAGGTTGTTCTATGTACCAAGTGAGGAAATTGTCTTGGATGCACAGTACAAATTCTGCCCCACCCAGCCCCTTTGCAGTCTGGGTGACTCAGTCAATAAAGGAAAGATTGAAATCTCCCACTAACACTACCTCACTACAACAATTTGCAGTTTCTCTGCTCATCTGCTCCACAAGTCAAGTGAAGTTGTTTATTGTCATTTAACTATATGCATGTAGATAGATAGATAGATAGATATACTTTATTGATCCCGAGGGAAATTGGGTTTCGTTACAGCCGCACGTACCAAGAATAGAGCGTAAATATAGCAATAC
The DNA here is from genome assembly GCF_030028105.1 of Mobula birostris. Lineage (NCBI taxonomy): Eukaryota > Metazoa > Chordata > Chondrichthyes > Myliobatiformes > Myliobatidae > Mobula > Mobula birostris. The sequence continues at coordinate 41,009,478 of NC_092383.1, read as the reverse complement.
AAAAACCACAAACAATCAAACAACAATATGCAAACTATGCCAGATGGAAAATAAGTCCAGGACCAGCCTATTGGCTCAGGGTGTCTGACCCTCCATGGGAGGAGCTGCAAGTTCAATGGCCACAGGCAGGAGCAACCTCCCGTGCCGCCCAGTGTTGTATCTCGGTGGAATATGGCCGAAGTCCAACAGTAAAAAGTTCAATATCTGGTCTACAAACACGTTCCTCGATCGTAATATGACCTGGATTGCACCATCCGTTGTTAACCAGAACAGTAAGCACCCAACTCTTCAGTGCACTTACCGCTCTCAGTGCACTTCCGGTCAGCCCGAACGGTCTGGAAGCCGTCCATGGAAAAGTTTTGATCAGGTATGTCCTCGTGCAGCCCCGTTCCAGTGAAACACGTAACACTACACTCCCGAAATGTTCTCTGACTCTTGGCTAGCGCTGTGAACTCATCCATTTTATTACCCACCGAACTCCTCTTCTCCATAAGTCTCTGTTGTCTCGACTTTGTGATCCCTCTCTGCATCCTCTGTGTGTTTTCCTCCAGATTTCAGCAGGGATGTCCACCGCTCTGCTCGCTAAACCGGCCGGCATAAGCGCAAGCAGCTGGTCCCTGGAATAAACAATGCAACCATGCTTCTGTCCCGCTAATGAGATGTGGTGGAATGTAACTATTTCCAGCGCTAAAAACCCAAATAAAACCCTCTCTACCAGCATGTTAGAGAGGGTGCAGCTTCGACGTGTTACCGTGAAAAAAAATACAAAAAATAACCTAAGTTAAAAAGTAAGAAGCAAAAAGTAAGAATACTGATCGGAACGGCTGTAACAGGCTGCATGCACGACCGGCGCATGCGCATATATACAACGAATATAACTATATAATGTATATAGAAAAGAGACGTTTCTCCTAGCCAGGGTGTAAAGCACAACAGTACACATTACACACATAGCACAACGATAACTTATGGAGGTAAGAATGAAATATACAGATGAACCACACATAAGTAACAAACTAAAGTGCATTAATATTAAATATTATAAGATACGGAACAGATTAACCAGGGACACTTCAAATACAGGGAGGGAGTTCAGAAGCCGAATGACCCAGGGGAAGAAACTGTTTCTCATTCTAACCATTCTTGTTTTAATGCATTGTAGTCTCCTGCTTGATGGTAGAAAGTCAAAGAGGATGCTGGATGGATGGGGGGGGATCCTTAATAATACTAAGGGCCCTGTGTATGCAGCGCTCCTGATAAATGTCCCCGATGGATGGTGGAGAGACCCCTATGATCCTCTCAGCTGTTCTCATAGCCCTCTGTAGGGATTTCTGGTCCAATGCCTGGCTGTCCCCATACCAGATGGAGGTGCAACTTGTCAGGGCACTGTCAATGGTGCTCCTGTAAAACACAGTTAAATTCCCGCTGACGACTGGTGAGTCTGTAATATGGCCGAATGAAGGTGACCATCCTCTTCTCTTTTCTAGATTCTATCCAAATGGCTTTGTTATATCACTGCTCAAAAGTGTCTTCTCTAAGCACAACTGTTATGTCCCTCCCTTATCAAAAAGGCAACACCCCGAACACTCATACCTTCTCCTGACACAGCTAAAGCACCAATATCCCAGCACATCAAACCGCCAGCCCCGCCCTTCTCTCAGCCATGTTTCTGTTATAACCACAGGAGAGGCAATCCACAAGTCCTACTGACATGATTTAGTTTGAGATCCATATTTCAGATCTTAGGCAATATTTTGCCATGTTGTCACCTGTCGGGTAAATGACAGTTTCTGTTGACTGCAGATCATGGTCTCACTCTCAGTGCTTTGCTGTTGCTTGGTGGGTGGTGGGCACTGACAGTTTTTGCTGAAGTGGGTGGGGGAGGAGGTCGATGCTTTGCTGTTGCTTGTGTGGGGGAGGGAGGAGAGGGGTCTTTGGGGTTCTAAAGCTTTTCCTGTCGTTCATCCTTTTAGGGTTCTTCAGTTTTTAGTAGATGTGTGCGAAGATTAAGTATTTCAGGTTGTATACTGTATACATTCTCTGACAATAAATGGAACCATATCAGCCATTTCATATCACGGGGATATGGGAAAACCATTCAGCCCATCAGATTTAATGATGGCACTCAGAGTCATTCCATCAATTCCATTTCCCAGCTTCTCTCAGTGACCAACTCTCCCACAGCCCATCAGCTCTCCTCCGAGCTTCCCACTATCCACCAACATGAGCAATAATTTTACAGTAATAAGTTCACCTACTAGTCATCACGATTCTGGAATGCAGGAAGAAACTGGACACCCAGGAGAAACTCACACAGACCCAGAGACAATGAAAAACTCCACACAAAGGTCAGGATTGAACTGGGTTCCTGGAGATCGAGGCAGCAGCGCCACATCCTGAGCCATGAGGGAGCAAAGCAAGCATTAGATAATATACGTATGTTTTTCAATTGGTTAAGCTTTTGTTAGTTGCACTTAAAATGACAGCTACATTCAGGAAGATTCAAAGTTCTTGACAGGTTTTAATATGTAATTAAGGCAGGGCATGGCTTAGCTGGCTGTCAAAGCTTTTGTCAGCGGCATCCTGCCCTCCTGTGCGTGGTATGTCACTGCAGGCCCTGCCTCTGCACGGGGTATTTATTACTCAGGATTTCAAGTTATCTGTAGAAATCACTAAAGTTAAGTACAGACTTTTTGGATTTCTCGTCGGTCACCATAGATGGCTCATCAATGACCTTAACACCTTTACAACTTTGATGTCAAATCAAAGTATTGGTTTCCATGTTTGGAGCTGCTATCACAAGAACGATGCCAAAACTGAGAGGCTGAACCAGTCAGGGAGGTTTGAAGTGGCAAAATTCTATTCTCGAAAATAAAGTCTATAAAATTATGAAAGGATTTAATGGGGATGAATAGAGACAATGGAGGGTCCAAACTAAGGAGTATAAATATTCAGTGGCAACCAATAACTCACACATTTTTACTGAAAAATGCTTAAAGCATGAGCAACTCCAAGGAGCAGTTGCCATCAATTTAAGAAGAATTGAAGAGTTGCTTGAAGGGAGTGGAGAAAGAGTCATGTGGTGGATAAACACTGGAATGGACCAGTTGGATTTAATAACACGCTTCAGTGTCCTGCATTCTAGGTACTTAAGTACTGTGTTACCCTTTGATGGTGGTTCCATTTTACTACATGCAATGGCACTGTCTCACATCCTCACAAATCATATCCCTTACTCAGAGGTAAATGCCAGGAATCAGTACTGAAATTATTTCATTCAACTTTTTACTGTATGTGGGGCTTTCATCTTGTTTATGTTGAAATGGCATTATTTTTTTAAAATATTACTAAGTAAAATATACTGATTATATCATTCTCAATAACTTTTTGAAGGAAGTAATTAACATTACTCCAATCTTTCTTTTCAATACTTTTTTTAAATTATTCTTTACAATTCTCATTCCTGAACCCTAAAGTTACAATAATAAAATAGCATTTTGTTATGCTTTTGTCTCTAGTTCTGTGTGTATTTTCTCCATTGATACTTTTTAAAAGGCTGGCTTCCCCTTAATATGCCTTTACAATTCTTTACTTCACTTCTTTTTCTGCAAACTTTTAGAGATTTTGTTTCTCTTTGCACTTTGCATCAATCTGTTTATCCACACATTCACAAAACACTTTTTGGAATATGGGCATTGCCGGCAAGGTTGGTATTTATTGCCTTTGAGATACTGCTGGTGGCTTACTTCTTGAACCAGTACAGTCCTAGTGAAAGTGTTCCCTGGGTACTGTTGAGTAGGGAGCTTCAGGATTTACACCCAGTGACAAATGTTCTCTTGGTTCTCTGCTGAAGATTTGTTGCTTATCCATTTTTCTTAATTCTGTAGTAAAAGTTCATGCTGTTTTTCTACTGCGAAATTGCACTCCAATTCAAAAGAAAACCACAGATGTTGCAAATCTGAAATAAAATCAGAAAGTACTGAAAACTCTCAGAATGTCAGACAGTATCTGTGGAAATAAAACAATGGTTCAGTTTGAAACCACTCATTAAACCTAGGAACAAGAGAAAACCAGTTAGCTGTTGGTCACAAGGATGAATAGGTTAAAGGGAATATGTCCGATATGATAAAGCCAGGCTTGTATTGGATATTCTGTAGATGAAGTCATCTGGAAGATAGATTGAAGTAGGGACAGAGAACATGAAAAGTATGAATTAAAATACAGAAACATAAAAGCTACAATAATCCATTGTAAGAGATGACCGGCCAGTTAGTCATTCTAACAGAGAAAAAATAACAAGCCCAATACCACAGCTGAGTGGCCTCCTACAGAGGAAGTGGCCGGTTCTGATACACAGAGAGAAAGTGAGTTACCTAACAGAATCCAGCATTGTGGGGTTGTTGGGACGGCATGGCCCAAAGCGTTGGAAGGGCCCATTCCACACCAGATGCTAAATAAAACAGTGCAGGAGGCCGGTGTGGGTCAGAGGAGCAGCAAGGTAGAGAATGAAAGAACTTCCCTGAGCCACTGCAACCATTTTTTAAAGTACCCTTGCATTGGCAAAAATCTGATGTTCATTAAAGTGGAAGTGGAGGTGTACAAATGAGCTGGAAATTAATTTAACACATTTTTAGCACTTGAGCAATCTATGTTCAAATGATTGTTGGTGACTAAAAACGGAATTGGGTTGTTCATCAGAGCACACTAGTCAGTATTTCTTAGTGAATGATACAACGTGCTAACATGTATACACTTTTAAAACATCTTTACTAATATCTTGTTGCCCAAAAGTGTGTGCAATATGAATTCCTGCCTGTGCACAGGCATAATCAGCAGAAACTCTCTGTGGTCAATGTTTTGATCTGAGGTTGGTGTTGTTGACCTGAGTGCAATGTTGTTTAAACCAGAATTACAGATTGTGAAATCCAGGTGTAGTTCTTGTTCAAAGTTCCATGATCTTTTGTGTGATTTTTATTTTAAGCATTTGTTTTTTGCAAATCCAGCACAAACTGAAGGAAGCTCTAAACTTGTGTTGTCCGGTTGAGTCTTCCGGTGTTTCATGTCAAACATCACCATTCTGTGGTCGTGTCCAGACACTCTGTATAATCTGGGTTCATTACTGCCACCTGATCAAGATGTGAGTACTTTGTCACAGCAGTTCACCAGGCAATGCATTTACCACCTCAACCTCTGAGCCTCACGGACAGTTGATTGGCTGATTGACTGGTGTCACAATAGACTGTGTCAACAAGACAAAGGAAGGGAAAGTTGGGAGAACACACACCAATCCTCATTGAGGGGTCAGCACTGGAAAGGGTGAGCAGCTCCCCGGGCTTCAACATCTCAGAATATCTGTCCTGGGCCCAACACTGATGCAATCATGAAGTAGGCACACCAGTACCTATACTTCATTAGGAGGTTGAGAAGATCTGTGATGTCACCAAAGACTCCAGCAAATTTCTGCAGATTTACCGTGGAGAGAATTCCGATTGGTTGCATCACCACCTGATATGTAGGCTCCATTGCAGAGGATCGAAAGAAACTTCAGAGGGTTGTAGACTTAGCTAGCTCCATTATGAGCACAAGCACCTCCTCTCCCCCTCCCCAGGCCACCATGGAGAATATCTTCGAAAGGTGATGCCTCAAGATGCCGATACCCATCATTAAGAACTCTCACTGCCCCGGTTACACCCTCTTCTCATTACTACCATCAGGGAGGAGGTACAGGAGCCTGAAGATCCACACTCAAAGTTTTAGGGACAGTTTCTTTCTGTCTGCGATAAGATTCCTGTACTGTCCACGACCTCATGAACATTACCTTATTATTCCTCTTTTGCACTTTTAAAAAATATAATAAATTGTTATATTTACTGTACTGCTGCCACTAAACAACTCATTTCACAACTTATATCAATGTTAATATAACCTGATCTGATTCTGATTCCAATTTTGTGCATTTCAAGGACTTCCAAAGAGCCACTGGACATCTTGGTGGAGGAATTTCACCATGTACAATGTGATATGATTTGGTTCAGAATACTTACTTGCTGTTTGATTTAAGCTCGTGTACCTTTGTGTCAGGAAATCCTCCAGGCACACATGAAAAGGTCACAGAGCTCAGTAACAGGAAATTAGTACCCACTTAAGTCCTGAATCAGTGGCAGAAGATACTTAATTAGACCATAAGACATAGGAGCTCAGTGAGGCCATTTGGCCCATTGAATCTGCTCCACTATTCAATCATGGCTAATCTTTTTTCCCCTCCTCAGCCCTCCTCAACCTTCTGTCCGTAACCTATGATGCCATATACAATCAAGATCCTATCAAGATCTGCCTTAAATGCACCCAATGATCTGGCCTCCACAATTGCCCATGGTAATAAATTCCACAAGTTCACCACCCTCTGGCTAAAGAAATATCTCCACATCTCTGTTTTAAATAGACACACCTCTATCCTGAGGCTGTGCCCTCTTGTCCTAGACACCCCAACATGGGAAACATTCTTTCCACATCTACTCTGTCTAGGCTTTTCAACATTCAAAAAGTTTCAATGTGATCCCCCTCATTCTAAATTCCAGTGAGTACAGAGCCAGAGCTATCAAATGGTCCTTGTATGATAGGTCCTTTTATTCCTGGAATCATCCTTGTGAACCTCCCCTGAACCTATCTCCAATGCCAGCACATCTTTTCTTAGATGAGGAGCCAAAATTGTTCACAGTACTAAAGGTGAGGCCTCACTAGCACCTTATAAAGCCTCAACATCACATCCCTATATTTATATTCCAGACCTCTTGAAATGAATGCTAACATTGCATTTGCCTTCCTCACCACCGACTCGACCTGCAAGTTAACCTTCAGGGTGTTCTGCTTAAGGACTCCCAAGTCCCTTTGCATCTCAGATTTTTGGATTTTTCCCCATTTTTGAAAATAGTCTGCACATTTTTTCTACTACCAAAGTGCACGACCACGCATTTTCCAACATCGTATTTCATTTGCCACCTTCTTGCCCATTCTTCTAATCTGCCTAAGTCCTTCTTCATCTTACCTGTTTCCTCAACACTATCTGCCCTTCCACCAATCTTCGTATCATCTGGAAGTTTAGCAACAAAGCAATTTATTTTATCAACTAAATCATTGATATACAGCATAAAAAGAAACAGCCCCAACATCGACTCCTGCAGAACACCACTAGTCACTGGCAGCCAACCAGAAAAAAATCCTTTTATACCCACTCACTGCCTCCTGCCAATCAGCTAATGTTCTAGCTATGCCAGTAACTTTCCTGTAATGCCATGGGCTCTTAACTTAGTGAGCAGCCTCATATGTGGCACCTTGTCAAAGGCTTTCTAGTTACCTGTTATGAGTTTTCTAGTTCACAGTGCACCATTAAATGCCGTCAGAGTCATGTTCACTTTTAGTTGACTACATTGTCCCATTACTGACCAGCCAACAACTTCTATCAATCAATATACAATCTGCTGGAAGAACCTAGTGGGCAGGCAGCATTGGTGGGAGGGAAGAAATTGTTGATGCCTCTTATCAACCACAACTTAGACCTGGCATAAACAGTGCCTAAATTTAGCAAACATCACAGAGGCAATATCTACACACAGCGAGATACCCTGAAGGGAGGGTGAGGTGGGAGTTAGTGCTGCTGCCTCTCATCAGAGGGTAAGATTAAATTCAGGCAGCACTGCACAGGATTTGGATGAGGCCGTCAGGGAGCCAGCCTTCAGAAGCAGGTTGGCAGTAGAACACAACATAATGCGAGCATGGAGCCAGCTGCCAGAAAGCCTACGTACACTGACAAGCAGCATGGCAGAGTCTGGTGCCAACTTGGCACAGGGCTTCGCACAGAGCTTGACGCCCATCCTTTCCAGCATGGTGCTGGTGGCCAACTCTGTCAGAAACTAGGATGGCAGCGCCCGACAGCCAACGCCTCAGCTTACAACTCCGCGGAAACAGCTGCCACTGACGGTCTGAATACTGAGGTGCAAGGTCAGACTGGCCCCCCTGGTGTCCCAGAAGGTCAGTGTGTGTTTAAAGGAGACCAACAATCCAATCGGGAGTACAGAGCCCAAACCATTGCAGTGGCAGTTGTTTTCCCATGCAGAATGAGCCAACTAACACCTCCCTGCGTTCGACGCCTAAACCCTGCTCATTTGCTCTTACCTGTCAAACAGCCAGCTCAGTACACTGCCACTAATGACACTGGAATAACACCCTCTGACAATGGAGCTGCTTAAGGCTGCCTCCAGGGCTGTCTCCTCACTGAAAGTCAACAGTCTCCCACCACCACTCTGCAGACACTGAACCAGCACTAATATCCCTGAGGTAGAAGATCAAGGGATACAAGTACCAGGGCGCCAGGCAAGGTTGTCACGTTTCACTGTCTACCATGTGATATAATTTGGTTCAGAATATTTATTAGATGTTTAACTTATCTATGAATCAGGGCCAAGGCATCAGTAATCTATTCAGTGACAAGGGAAAAAGTGTGGCACTTCCAGCAAATGAGAGACTAGGCTTGAGTTTCCTGCTATTGCACATAAATTGTTTCTTCACAAGCAACACAACAGAAAGAAACCTTTTAAGTTGTTCCATCCCAGCAATTCTGGGCTAGGCAACGTGCCAGCTGTAATACTAACTCTTACGTCAGAATGCTGTTCATTGACTTTAGTTCAGCATTCAATACTGTGATCCCCTCCAAGCTGACCGCCAAACTTCATCAGCTTGGTATCATCCCTCTGCAATTCGACCTTGGACTTTCTGACTAACAGACCCCAGTCAGTTAATTTAGACAACCTCTCCTCCTCCACTCTCACCCTGAACACCCACGTGCCTCAAGGCTGTGTGCTGAGCCCTCTTCTGTACTGCTTTTTCACCTATAACTGTGTTCCTGTACATGATTCTAACTCCATAATCAAGTTCTCAGACGACACCACGGTGGTTGACCTGATCAGAGGGGATGACGAGATGGCCTACAGGGACAAGGTCCAGCACCTGGCCGTGTGGTGTGCTGATAACAACCTGGCCCTTAACACCCAGAAGACCAAGGAGATCATTGTGGACTTCAGGCATACTAGGAGCCACACTCACGTCCCCATCTACATCAACGGAGCTGTAGTGGAGTGTGTATCAAGCTTCAAATTCCTTGGTGTCCACATTTCCGAGGATCGCGCCTGGTCCCTGAACTCCTCCATCCTGATCAAAAATGCGTAACAGTGTCTTTATTTCCTGCGGAGCATCAAGAAAACTCACCTCTGTCCCAGGATACTGACAGACTTTTACCGCTGTACCATTGAGAGCATACTCACCAACTGCATCTCAGTGTGGTATGGCAATTGTCCCGTATCGGACCGCAAAGCACTCCAGTGTGTGGTGAAAACTGCCCAACGGATTATCGGCACCCAATTGTCCACCATTGAGAACATCTACCATAAATGCTGCCTGGGCAGGGTGAAAAGCATTATCAAGGATGCACCTCACCCTAACCATGGACTTTTTACTCTCCTCCCATCCAGTAGGTGCTACAGGAACCTCCATTCCCGCACCAGCAGGCACAGGAAGAGCTTCTTCCCTGAGGCTGTGACCCTGCTGAACCTCACATCACAGCGCTAAGCAGTATTGCACCCATATTGTACTGTCTCAGTACTTCTATATTTGTGTGCTGTAGCACTTACTTTTTAGTCACAGTTATTTTGTAAATAACATTATTCTTTGCATTTCTGATTAGATGCTAACTGCATTTCACTGGCTTTGTATCTGTACTTGGCACAGTGACAATAAAGTTGAATCTAATCTAATCGAAAGGTCTGTGCTCCAGAACAAAGTAGAGCTCTAGCCAAGTTGTTCCAGTGCTATTAGAACACTGGCATCTCTGAGCATGTTCACAAAAAGCAGGAAAAATACAATGCAGCTAATTGCCACCCAGTACGTTCAACCTCAACCTACCCACAAAGTGGGGGAGGCCATCATCAACAGTGGTGTTGAAAGGCACTAACTCCCCTACGCTTACAGTCTGAGTCCCAGTGAGACTGACCCCTGCTGTACCAAATGTGGCATCAGGAACACCGGGTAGAATTGAAGTCAAATGGCATCAAAAGGAAAACACTCCGGTGGCCTAAGCTATCCCTCCTCAATGGAAGATGATTGTAGAGTCGGAGTTATACATCTCGGTCCATGCTGACCATCCAGCACACATTCTCTTCTAATCTCATTGTATTTTTCTCACATGCTCATTATCCACCTCCAGATTCCTCTACCCACACATGCACTAGGAGCTACTTAAAACTTCTGATTACCCTACCAACCTGCATCCCTTTGGCATGCAAGAGGAAATCGGAGCAGAGGAAGAAACTCTTGCAGTTACAGGGAGGAACTGTAAGCCCCACGCAGACCCGCCTGAAGCCAGGAATGACCCCGGTCACCAGAGCTATGAGGCAGTGGGACCACCACGTTTACCACTGTCCTGTCCATGGTTGGAGACTTGCCATCCCCAGCCAGGTCACCCTTTGATCACAAGGTCAGAAGCGGGATTGTTTGCTGATTATTGCACAATATTGCAATCCTTGGCAATAAAACAGATGATTCCTGCATGCAGCAAAGCCTAGGCACGGAACAATCAGTAGCGAAAAGCACTCGTGGCAGAACTTTCCACCAATCTGCTCCTGATGCTCAGTGACAGTGCCACTACTGATTCCCCCAGCATCAAAATCCTGAGGGTCACCCTGGACTAGAATCTCAACTGCCCCAGCCACAGAAATATCTTGGGTACAGGGAAGGTCAAAGGCTGAGTTGCTTTGGCAACCGGGCTACCTTCTGAACCCCACTTCTTTCCACCATCCACAAAACATAAGACAGAAGCATGGTAGAAGTCTTTTCTGAATTGGTGCAGCACCGAGAGCTCCCAGAAAGGTCATCACCACCTAGGACAAAACAGCCTGCTGGACTGGCACCCCATCCGTCACCCCATCACTCCTTCCCCTTCACTACCAGCAGTGGCCACAGTCTGAAGTAGCTACGAAATCCACTGCAGTTTCTCAGCCAGGCTACACTGCAGCAACTGCCAAAGCTTCGATCTTTTCACCATGAAAGACAAGGGCAGCCGGCACATAGGAACACCACCACCACTCCTCTAAGTTGCACACCACTGTCACTTGGAAATGTATCGCCCTTCATTGAAAACCCCGGAACTTCCTACCAGTGTGACTGTGAGGTGTGAGGCACCTTCGCCAGAAACACTGCCGAATATCAAGGAGGCATTCTCTGCCATCCTCGCAAGAAACAGATGATGGTCACCTAGGTGCTGAAATGGAATGGAAAAGTTGTTAATAATTTTGTTTAAACCTGAACCTGAGTTGAAAGTATTTGCAGACAATCATTCTCTTGGTGACTTGGATTGTTAGCATTTCTGGTTTGAAGGAAGAAAAGAAGTATGTGCATTTAAAAGAAAAGAGTAACTATCTGGCTTTCTAGGGGATCTGTTATACATCTGAGGTGCAGAGAGTAGATGTGAATAATCCCTAGAGTCTGAACCTGTTCTAGAAACTATAATGCAACCTTGTCAAATGTACCCTTTCGGTTACTAATGCACAAAGGGATAGGCTTATAATATTAGTTCAGCCACTTTTGTTTTAAAATGTGGTGCAATTATGTAAATATTCCTACCTTGCAAAGAAATATTGATTGAAAATGGTATGCGCTGGGGTGGGCTTACCTCTCGCTCATCTGGACAGAGAGGGCAGGATATGTAGGAAGGTCAACTGGACTCAGCAAGCAGGCCTCAACTGAAGCAAGAGCAAATTGCTTTTAGCTTGGAAATAGATATGTTTAAGTGTAAAGGTTTTCATAGTCCAGCTATTAAGTTTTCTGAGTACTCTTAGACTGCGACAGAAAGATTTCAGCTGTGCAATTTAACTAGATTTTGCAGAGACAAAGGTTAATTGAAACCGATCTTAAACATATATTTTATGACTGGTTGATAGCCCAATAACATCCATTCACCGCAAAGGCTATCAGAGGATCAAGCAGATAATAGCATTTACAAGGCAATTTAAAAGGATTGAAGCTAAACCTATTCTAAAGAATGTTTTAATAGCTTGTAGTAAGATTTTAGACCAGTAAATTTTAGAATCCATAAAGGAAAATGTTTTTATATTGTACTAAACTAGTAAAATGGAATAGGAAAACAAAAGAGATTTGTAAACACAACAGTACAGCCAAATTAGTAGCATGCTCTATCTTTAGACAGTAAAATATCCAAAGGTGTCTCACAGATAGAACCACAAAAACTTTCACACAGGGCTGAAAGCGAAAATGTCAGGATGGGCAGCTGGATCAAGAAGACCATAAGACCAGAAGACACCGGAGCAAAATTAGGCCCCTCAATCCATTGAGTCTACTCTGTCATTCCATTATGGCTGATTTACTATCCCTCTCAACCCCATTTTCCTTCCTTCTCCCCATAACCTTCAATGTCCTGACTAACCTGAAACCTATCAAGCTCTGCTTTATACATACCCACTGACTTGGACTCCAGAGCTGTCTGTGACAATGAATTCCACAGAATCACCAGCCTCTGGCTATAGGACATCCCTGTGTTCTGAGGCCCAGGCCTCTGGTCCTAGACTCACCCACTATAGGAAACATCTTCTCCAGATTCTCCCTATATAGGACCTTCAATATTCGATAGGTTTCAATGAGATCACCCCTCATTTGGGCAAGTACAGGCCCAAAACCATCAAATGATCCTCATACAATAACCCTTTCATTTCCAGAATCTTTCCTGTGAACCTCCTCTGGTTTATCTCCAATGCCAGCACATCTTTTCTTAAATAAGGGGTACAAAACTGCTCACAATACTCCAAGTGCAGTCCGACCAATGCCTTATAAAGCCTTACCAATGCAATACATCCTTCCTCCTATGTTCTAGTCCTATCAAAATGAATACTAACGTTGCATTTGCCTTCCTTAACATAGACTCACCCTGCAATTTAATCCTTAGGGAGTCCTGCAAAAAACTGTCAAGTACTTTGCACTTCTGATCTTTGAAGTTTCTTCCCATTTAGAAAATATTCTATGCCTTTATTCCTCTACCAAAGTGTAGGACCATTCATTTCCCTACAGCATATTCCATCTGCCATTTCTTTGCCCATTCTCCCAACCTGTCTATGTTCTTCTGCAGACTATCTGCATCCTCAATACTACCTGCCTCTCCACCTATCTTTGTATCATCTGCAAACGTGGCCACAAAGCTGTCCATTCCTTCATCCAAATTGTTGACATATAACGTGAAAAGAATGGTTCCAATACTGACCCCTGTGCAACACCACTAGTCACAGGCAACCAACTAGAATAAGCCCCCCTTATTCAACTCTTTGCCTCCTGTCAGTCAGACAATCTTCTAGCCATACTAGTATCTTTCCTGTAATACCATGGGCTCCTATCTTGTTGAGCAGCCTCATATGCAGCACCTTGTCAAAGGTCTTCTGAAAATCCAAGTTCAGATTCTCCTTTGTCTGTTATTTCCTCAAAGAAATCCAATAAGTTTGTCAGGCAAGAATTCTCCTTGAGGAAACCATGCTGACTTTAGTCTACTTTATCATGTGCTTCCAAGTACCCCAAAACCTCATCCTTAATAATGGAATTCAATATCTTCCCAACCACTGATGTCAGGCTAACTGGCCTATAAATTCCTAGCTTCTGCCTCCCTCCCTTCTTAAAGAGTGGAGTGACATTTGTAAATTTTCAATCCTTTGGAACCATTCCAGAATCTAGTGATCCTTGAAAGGTCATTACTAATGCCTCCACAATCTCTTCAGTTACCTCTTTCAGAACCCTGGGGTGTAGTCAATCTGGTCTAGGTGACTTATCTCCCTTCAGACTTTGCAGCTTCCCAAACACCTTCTCCTCAGTAGTAGAGGCATTACTCACTTTTGCTCCCTGACGCTCTCAAATTTCTGGCATACTGCTTGTGTCTTCCACAGTGAAGACTGGCGCAAAATACTTATTAAGTTTGTCCGCCATTATTTTACCCCCACCCGTTACTACTTCCTGAGCTTCATTTTCGAGTGGTTGAATATCCACTCTCACTTCGCCTTTACTCTTATTATATCTGAGAAAACCTTTGGTATCTCATTTTGTACTATTGGCTAGCTTACCTTTATATTTCATCTTTTCTTTCCCTATGTTTTTTTAGTTGGTTTCTGTTAGTTTTTAAAAACTTCCCAATCCTCTAACTTCCCACTAGTCTTTGTTATTTTATATGTGCTCTGGTTTGCATTTATGCTGTCTTCGACTTCCCTTGTCAACCATGGTTGCATCATCCTCCCTTTAGAATGCTTCTTCATCTTTGGGACTATTCTACTCTGCCCCTTCCTAATTGCCCCAGATTGCTATTCTGGCATCAGCCCTTATAATGTCCCCTTCCAGTAAACTTTGACCAGCTCCTCACTTGTGCCTCTATAACTCCCTTTATTCCACTGTAATACCAATATATCTGACTTCAGCTTCTCCCTCTCAAATTTCAGGTTGAATTCTATCATATTATCATCCCTTTTCCTAATGGCTCCCTAATCAAACCTGGTTCATTACACAACACCCAATCCATAATTGCCTTTACCCTAGCTGGCTCAACTGCAAGCTCCTCCAAAAAGCCATCTTGTAGGCATGCTACAAATTCCCTCGTTTGGGATCCAGCACCACCCTGACTTTCCTAATCCACCTGCTTATTGAAATCCCCTATTGCCTTTATTACATACCTTTTCTATCTTCCATAGTAATTTATATCCCACAGTCTGGCTACTGTTCGGAGGCCTGTATATAAATCCCACCAAGGTCTTTTTACCCTTGCAGCTTCTGAACTCTACGTACAAGGATTCTATATATTCCAATTCCAGGTCACCTCTTTCTGAGGATTTGATGTAATTTTTTACGAACAGAGCCACCCCACCCCACTGCCTACCTGCCCATCCTTTCAACTAAAAGGTGTATCTTTGAATGTTAAGTTCCCATCTCAGATCTTCTTTTAGCAACGACTCAGTGACGTCAACAACATCATACCTATCAAACTCTAGTTGAGCTACAAGATCATCTGCCTTATTCGGTATACTGTATGCATTCACCTAGAACCCTGTTTGATTTTCCCCCCATGTTACACTTCAACTCATCCTACTGACTGCAATTTTTCCCTGTCCTTCCTCACAGTTTCACTCACAATGCATCTGCTTGTATACCAACTGCATCATCC
Source organism: Mobula birostris (assembly GCF_030028105.1). NCBI lineage: Eukaryota > Metazoa > Chordata > Chondrichthyes > Myliobatiformes > Myliobatidae > Mobula > Mobula birostris. The sequence goes on along the minus strand of NC_092383.1, from coordinate 40,994,228 downwards.
TCAGCCCTAGCACTCTGGTTCCCATCACCCTGCCAAATTAGTTTAAACCCATTCAACAGCTCCAGCAAACATGCCAGAAAGGATATTGGTTCCCCTTGTGTTCAAGTGTTGTTATTATGGTACCACTCAGCCAGATTTTCAGTCTCTCTCCATTCTACTGATTCAGCCTACAGTAGTAGTGTTGTCTTCAAACTCGAATATGGCCTTGGAGCCACAGAGTTGTAAGTGTAAAGTGGTGCAACTGTGCTGATGGAGATGGTGAAGGAACAATGATGGGCAATGGAATTTGTACTACCTGTTCGAAGCCAACAGCTCTGGTCTTCCCGAGGAAACACTGAATGAAATTCTGGATCATTGAAAAATGCATGTTGGACATGCCCTCTCGGCTCGAAACATCAACTGTACTTTTTTGCATAGATACTGTCTGGCCTGCTGAGTTCCTCCAGCAATTTGTGTGTGCTGTTTGTTGGACAATCTGATGGCAGTCACAGAGCATGGAAATAGGCTCGTCAGCCCAACTGGGCCATGCCAACAAGAATACACATCAAAACTTCTCCCACTTGCGAGTGTTTGGCCCATAACCTAAACTTGTCCTATCCATTAGCCTATCCAACTGCCTTTTAAACATTTTTAAAGGAGGTGGTGATGAACCAGACTGTGTACATGCAGTTGTTACTGTGGTTTATGATATAAATGATAACTTGGAGGAAGTGAAGGATAGGCCATTGGGAGACTCTAGATGTAATGGTCCAGGATTGGAGAGAGGAGCTATTGCTGTGATTCGCTGGCAATGATTACATGAATATAAGAGGAATTGTGGAATTAAGTAAGCGACCTTCTCCTGAACAGGATGGAAGAGTATTGATCAATGAATTAAAAGAGGAATGGTGTTAGATCAATGTGATCAATCATCTCAAAGTCTTGTCAAGAGGTTGTGAAGAATCGGGCAGCATGGTGTGATCGTGGAATCTTTTTGGCTTGTTGGCTTCAATAGAGCAGATGAGGAGTTGGGCTTCAGAGCAAAGCAGGGTCAACTTTTGACCCAGCCTTCTTTATTATAGTGCTGCTACCTCAACTCCAAGGAGGAGACTTCCAAATCCATTTCGCAAGCTGCCTATGTTAGAGCACGAAGCAAGATTACAGAACTCTCCCATCATCCACTCAGGATTCGCACACTCAAAAAATGCAACCACCACCTCTATTATATTTAGCTAAAAGGAAAAACGACACCACACCCAAATGCATAGTAAACATTTAAACATACTGTATGATATATTTTCAAGCTTTCTCTGAATGAGCTGTCAAATCCCACTCCCAGTAGTGTATGCATATCCATGTATGTATACAACGCATGTATTCAATGCACATGTTTGCATTTTGTGTCTGTGATGTGCATCTGTAAGCCTGTGTCCAGTATGTGGAATGTTTCTCACTGTAAAGTGGGCACTGAGTTTATTGTCAAGGAGATTTCCATGATTCACAGTCTGGGCTACACTGGACTCTAAATAAAACTATAGCCTGAACTAGTCAGTTCTCTGGAATGATTACAGAAAAATACATTTTGTGAATTTAAAATATCTTTTCCATCCACATTTTACATTCCAAACACACTCGACTTAGATAATAAAGGGGATGGCTGAAGGGAATAAACCGGGGTGCACCTTGAATAGGAAATGCAAGCATTTGCACTAAAAGTTGAAGGATGATTCCACATCAAGGATGACTTTACAAAGTAAGAAATCTAGGTGCAACAACTTACATGAAAAGATGTGTCCCTGGAGTCTGGCATTATCGACTAAAGCTAACAGCTTGGGGTTTCCGAACTATAGCAAAGCTGTCCAGTTAGCTTGGCCACAGTAGTAGGAGAAGACTAAAATCAATTTTATAGACCTCGTTAGAGATCAAGGATTAGCCAGAGTCAACATGATTCAAGAAAGGAAAAATAATTTTGACAATTTTTTGCTGGAATTCTAATGATATTTTAATAATCAAAATTGATAAGGACAAACCAATGGATGTGGCATATTTAGCTTTCACTGTTTACCTCAATCAAATTTTCCTCCAGAGAATGAATTACTAATGTATAACCTCCTTTGCTAATATGGTTTATAATCTGTGCCTTTTTAGGGAATCTAGCACCTCCAGAAGCTGTGATGTCATCAGTATGGCTGAGCAGCTGATCAGTGAGAAACCTCCCTGTCAGCCAACACTAAATTCAATTGAATTACTGAACAATTTAAAGAAAGTGAAATAAATTTGAAACATGTATAGGATTAAGATAGAATATAAGAACATTCTTAAAAATACTTTGTTCTATTTAAAAGTTAGTTATTAATTTTAAAAAGTTTTCTTAACCTCTAAACTGAATAATTTGCAATTGCCATTTCATAGAAATTGCAAATCATATACACAAAATTAACTTTTCCAAGTCTAGAGAGAATGTTTGACCACAATTGCAATTTAATATACAACTCAAAAATGGTATCACATTGTTCAACAAGCTTTAACATTTCATTGTTTTTTTCCAGTGAGATAGGGGTGTAAAAGGTTGACGCTTATATTAAATCACTGATTGTTTTCTTAATTTAGCAATACAGTATGAAGTAGGCCCCTCCAGCGCTTTGAGCCTTGCCGCCTCAGCAAACCCAATTAACCCTGTTAATCACAGGACTATTTACCAATTAACCTACCCAATATGTCTTTGGACTGTGGGAGGAAACGGGGGCACCCAGGGAAAACCCACACATTCCAAAAGGGAATACTTGGGGAGTACCGACTCCTTTCAGAATAGCGCCGGAATTGAACTTCAAATTCCAGAACCCCCCAAGCTGTGAAAGTTTCACGCTAGCCACTACGCTACCAAAGCGTAAGCCTTGCTTCTGTAAAGGCTCCACAGAGCACGTATGGAAGGAGAAAGATATTGTTGACAAACAGCTGTAGAAATTCACTCTGAGCTAGGCAAATACAGACGCAGGATATTGGTGTCACATCCACAGGTTAACAACAGAGTGCTGACAACTTAAATATCAGTACAGCAGCCAATGCCAGGGGAACATATTACAGCAACCCTGTACCAGTAGCTTGCCCATTAAAGACCCAATGCATAATAATAATTATAGATTACAGAAGTAGGGTTCAGTGTGCACACAGCGTTCTGGTAATCTATTCTACTAGTTTGCACTTCCCCTCAGTTCTGACTGAAGGCAGTGATGACGTGACTCTTATGTTATCCTTCAACAATTTTTCGGCAACCACTAAAATTCTGTTCATCATTATTATTTCACGTTCCCAGCTGTGGAATCATCCAGCCTTCGCCCCATCTGTCTCTGTCCTACTAAAGTCAATCTATCTCCTGGAATAGCTTCCCTTGCTGCAACCTTCACATTCTAGCACTCCTTGAAGAATCACAAATCAATCCACTTCCCCCTTGAATTCCAAAGATGAACAACTTTATGCTGTAGAAGCTGGCTATCTGTGACATTTTATTAAGTGGCCATTTTCACTTTCCTAGCAGGGACTGGTTGCCATGGAGAATGCATTGTGAGAAATGGTCTGCAAATATTCTTAAAATGTCATAATCCATCCTTGGGCACATGTCATTTCCTTGATCCTTTTCTAATCATTCAGCAGAAATGTTTACTTGTTCATTTAAATAGTGAATGTATACATGTTAACTTTTGAAATGAAAGCATAGCTGGTAGGAGAAGGGTTTTGGCCTGAAACATTGACTGCTTTCTCTTTTCTATAGACTGCTGCCTGGCCTGCTGTGTTCCTCCAGCATTTTAAGTGTCTGCATAGCTGGTAGCTTGTTAGCTTGATCTATCAGTGAAAGACATATAATCATAAGATATAGGTGGAGAATTAGGCCATTTGAACCATTGAGTCTGCTCTGCCATTCCATCATGGCTGATTTATTATCCCTCTCAACCCCTTTCTCCTGCCTTCTCCCTGTAACCTTTGACAACCTTACTAATCAAGAACCTATCAACTTCCTCTTTAAATACACCCAATGACTTGCCTTCACAGCTGTTCATGGCAATGAATTCCACAAATCCACCACAACCTGGTTAAAGAAATTCCTCCTCATCTCTGTCTTAAAGGGATATCCTTCTATTCTGATGTGATCCCTCTGGTCCTAGACTCTCCTACTTTAGGAAACATCCCTTCCAGGTCCACTCTATCCAGGCCTTTCAAAATTTGTTAGATGTCAATGAGATCCTCCCTCATTCTTCTAAACTCCAACAAGGACAGACCAGAGCCATCAAGCTCTCCTCATATGTTAACCCTTCCATTCCCAGAATCATTCTCATGAACCTGCTCTGGACCCTCTCCAATGCCAGGCACATCCTTTCTTAAATAATAGGGACAGAATTGCTCACCATATATTCCAAATGCAGCCTGACCAATGCCTTATAAAGCCTCAGCTTTACGTCCTTGATTTTATATTCCAATCCTGTTGAAATGGATGCTAATTTTGCATTTGCCTTCCTTAGCAACCTGTAAGTTATCCTTCATGGAATCCTGCATGAGGACTCCCAAGTCCCTTTGCACCTCTGATTTTTGAGTTTGCTCCCTGTTTAGAAACTAATCTACACTTTTATTCCTTCTACCAAGTGCACGATCATGCACTTCCCCACCGTTTAATTCCATCCGCCACCTCTTGCCCATTCTCCTAATCTGTTCAAGTCTTCCCACAGAGTCCTTGCTTCCTCAACACTTCCTGTCCCTCCACCAGTCCTTGTATTGACTGCAAACTTGGCCACAAAGCCATCAATTCCGTCATCCAAATCATTGACATACAACGTGAAAAGAAGCGGTCCCAGTACCAACCCCTGTGGAACACCACTAGTCACTGACAGCCAACCAGAAATGACCCCCATTATACCCACTTATTGCTTCCTGCCAGTTAGCTAATCTTCTAACCATGCTAGCACCTTTCCTAAAATACCATGGTTTCTTTCTTATTTTGCAGCCTCATGTGCAGCGGCTTGTCAAAGGCCTTCTGAAATTATGAAAGAATATTGCTTCATTTCAGTATACTGTCCCTTGTGTTATTGATATTTTGATGTCAGAGGGGAATGGTGCAACTTTCTCTTGGTTCTAAAGCGCTGTGGGTTTTGAATCATGTGAGTCAATAATTGGAACTAGATCTGAACAAAAAAGCTTTGGGTTTACTTAACCAGATGAAATTTCTCAGGAGATCAGCATGCAGACCAAGGCTATACACCTTGCCATATCTGTGTGGCATTTTCTCTGCTTATCTGTGTGGTCATCTCCTTCCCTACAACCCTCTGAGATACCCTCACACCTCCTTTCCCAGTCTTTTACAGACTTTTCATTGTCATGTCCTTGGTGGCTGAATCATCCCTTATCTGGATACAAAGCTTTGGACACTGATCTTCTTTCAGTTTCCCCAGTTCTCTATAACTCTCTCCTTAAACCTCCCTGAAAAACTACTTTTAGTTTCAATATGGTTCCATTGCTTCACCTTTATCTCAGTCAGAATTATCTTAGCATTAGATAGTTGTGGGTTCAAGTTTTATACCAGAGATTTCATTACTGTGTGATTATTGTAATACTGCAGTCACCATTTTTTTGGGATGTTACGGTAAACATCTACATCGGGTCTGTCATTCCAGTACCCTGGGCTATATTTTAGCCCAAGTCAAGATCGCATTGCTTTTTGTGGACACTTGCTATATGGAAATTGGCTTCTGTGTTTCCCACAAACATTTCAAAGGTATCACATTAACTGCAAACCATTTTGAGATAACCTGAAAGGACATGATATATGAACATTTTTTCTGTACAAGGCTTGATGTCAGTTTGTTTCACAATGACTAACATAACAGGTTATGTCCTCCCAGTCCTGAGCACAAGAGAAAATGCCTAGTCAGAAGAAATTCAGTGGTTACAGAGCAGTGCCAAGCAAGAGAAGAGGGATTGCAAAATTGTCTGCAATTGAGAGAAGACATAAATGAAAAGAGTAAAGTAGGAAATTAAGGAGAATAAAGAAGAGAACTAATGGGTGTGGAGAGAGGAAGAGGCTGTGGGGTGGCCAAAGGGGAAAATATATTTCTCTTGTTGAAATGAATACCCCAGGGGGCTTGTGTTGACTCATTGAGAAGCCAGTCATCGATTCCATTGAATCTGAGGCACTAAATGAAATATTTTCTCTGGTTAAAATTCAGTCCTGGGATCCTTCAGACAACTGCATGCTGTTTAATTGCAGTGTTTGACTAAACTGAGTTCAAAATCCCAACTTCTGCCTCATTCAATAAGCCCCTTTCACCATCATTCAGGTGCTGGTATTATTACTGCTGTCAGGCCTGGGAACAGATGAGTGGAGCCCAGTCGGACAGTCGCAAGCCTTGTTCCCACGATTCAGACCAGCGCAGTTAAAGAACTCAGCACCTCTCCACAGTTCTGTGCCACCATTAATTGATTTGCCAGAGATTCTATATTCATCTTGTGTGTGAGACACTGTTTTCCAATCTTAAAACCCAGTAAAATTTCTATCCTGTGTGTTGTTAGACAACAGCAAGGCAATGAACTACAGTAAATCCTCCATGTTGTGTTAAAGAGTCCATGTTGTTTTAATTTCACCAATAATGTTTTTACTTTTTAATTAGAAGAGGGTAAATAGGTCTAAAATAGCAAGTTTTAACATGGTGATTTTTAATTATTTATAATGTAAATGCTTTTCTAAAAGGTCAGACCTGAAGACATTGAGGCCCACGCTGGTTACCACTTTTAACACTGCCATGGCTTGAGTGTTGGTCCATGACGACATGTTGAAGTATTGGCATCCTATTCCTCTGTAAAAGTTTAAAGTATGCACTTGTTTACTGTGGTTGTTTTACTTTTAGAAGATTGGACTCCCTAAGTTTTCCTCAATATCAGTTCCCCTTGTAGGCTCCTGGGCTAAACCTTCCAGTAGCTCACACATTTGATGGTAACATCACACAGTCACGGTTGCTACTTCAGGGTGGTACTGAAAGAGAGCTGCACTGTCTGAACTGCTATTTTACAACCAAGACAATGCCCCAATCTACTTAATGTAGCTTTATCCTGATGAAGGGTTTCCACACAAATCATTTCCAGCTGTGTTGCCTCTTTCAGGGAACTATGCTTTTCCTTCCCTCCCACAGATGTCGTTTGACCTGCTGAGTTCTTCCAGTAATTGTTACTTAACTTTCCCAGTGGCCCAGAAAAAAACCCCAACTGGAGCACAAGTTCCCAACCTGGAGTCCACAGACCCCTTGCTTGATGGGATTAGTCCGTGGCATAAAAAAGGTTGGGAACCTCTGAGCTATGGACTTCTTAAACAGAAGAGATTCTGCAGAAATCTTGAGCAACACATACAAAACACAGGAGGAACTCAGCAGGTCAGGAAGCATCAATGGAGGGGAATAAACCATCGCTGACCTTGGCCTGAAATATTGACTGTTTATTCCCTTCATCGATGCCACCCGACCTGCTGAGTTGTGTGTGTAGCTCAGGACTTCTCCTGAGTCACTGTACTCATGACTTGCATGCCTGCATTTTTTTTTTGTTTAATAGCTGTGCAGAATAGGCCCTTCCGGCCCTTTGAGCCATGTCACTCCACAATCCCCTGGTTTAACCTTTGCCTAAACATGGGGCAATTTACAATGACCATTTAGCGTTCCAACCGGTAGTTCAGCAGCCATCTGACTTCATGTTCTACCCCAGTGGCTGTTCCACATTGTACTGAATAGAAGGCCTCGATTCAGTTGGCATGGTAACATAGTGACTGGCATATCACTACTGCAGTGCCAGGGGCCTAGTTTCAATTCCCACCGCTGTCTATAAGGAGCTTGTGCTTTCTCCCCATGTGCATGCGGTTTCCTCTGGGTGCTCCGGTTTCCTCCTACAGTCCAAAGACATACAGGGAGTTAGTAAGTTAATTGGTCATATGCGTGAATTGGGTGGCGTAGGATCTTATGACTGAAAGGCCTGTTACCAAGTTGTAACTCTGAGAAAAAAAGATTCTTCATATCTGGCCCCTCTGCTCTGTCAGCCATACTACAGGTCACATCCATGGGGTCACCGACAGCCATTAAAAGGGTAAGTTCAGGCCATTAAAAAGAAATATTGATTCCACATTATGTTTATTTTTAATTAATAAAAACCAAGAAAGTATGGGCTTAGCCTGAGATCTTAAACAAGAGGGTATAGGTTTAAGATGAGATCAAGACATTTTAAAGGGGACATTTGAGGGGAAAATGTTTCAAAAAGCGGTCAATATGTAGAACTTGCTGCTAGAGTAGATGGTGGAATCAGATGCAATTACTATGCTTGGAAGGCATTTAGCCACACTTAAGTAGGCAAGACTAGGCAAGGTTGATGCAGATACAAGTGGGAATAGTGCTCATTGAACATAGAACAATACAGCAAAGGAACAGAGCTTTTGGCTCACCATGTCTGTGCCAACCAAAAGACTATCTACCCTTACTATGCCACATGAAGTCTTATATACTTCTCTCAGGCTCAGCCTCTAATGTGCCAGCAAAAGCAATTCATCCAATCTCTCCTTAATGCTCCAATCCAGGCAACATTCTGATGAACCATTTCTGTAAAGTTCTCCTCTCCTCTCCAAGGTTTCCACATGCTTCCTGTAGTGCAGTGACCAGAACTACAGACATTGCTGTTTATACGTGGCCTAACTAAAGTTGTAAACTTGTAGTTACAATTTAACATCCCAAATTTTATACCAACAAGCTCCAAAACCTGAACCTCTGTACCTCCCTCAGCAACTGGTTCCTTGACTTCCTCACTGAGAGACCATAGTCAGTGCAGATCAGAAATGATATCCCCTCCTCACTGACAATCAACACTGGTGCACCCCAAGGATGTGTGCTCAGCTCACTGCTCTATTCTCTTTACACCCATGACTGTGTGGCCCCAAATGCCATCTATAAATTTGCCAAGTAATGACACAGCTATTATTTGTAGAATTTCAGATGGCGATAAAGAGTCATGCAGGAGTGAGATGGAACAAGTGGCTGAGCTGTGTTGTAACAACAACCTTGCACTTCTCATTGGTAAGACCAAGGAATTGATTGTGGACTTGAGGAGAGGGAAGTAAAGGCAACATACGTCAGTCCTCATCGAGGATCAGAAGTGGAAAGAGTGAGCAGTTTCAAGTTCCTGAGTGTCAACATCTCTGAGGATCTATCCTGGGCCCAACATTTTGATGCAATTACACAGAAGGCATGACAGTGGCTATATTTCATGAGAAGTTTGAGGAGACTTGGTATGACACCAAAGACTCTAGTGAATTTCTACAGATGTACAGTGGAGAGCATCCTAACTGGTTGCATCACTATCTGGTGTGGAGACTCGATTGCACATGATTGGAAAAAGCTGCAGAGGGTTTGTAAACTCAGCCAGCTCCATCATGGACACTGGCCTCCCCAGCATCGAGGACACCTTCAAACAACAATGCCTCAAAAAGGCAGCATCTATCATTAAAGCCCCCCATCACCCAGGACATGCCCTCTTCTAATTGCTACCATCAAGGTGGAGGTACAGGAGCCTGAAGCCACAGACTCAATGGTTTAGGAACAGCTTCTTCCCCTCCGCCATCAGAGCTCTGAATGGACAATAAACCCACATACACTACCTCAATATTTTTTGCTTTCTTTTTGCACTATTTATTTAATCAAAAAATTTAAAATATATTTCTAATTGTAATTTATAGTTTATATAATTATGTATTGCAGTGTTTGCTGCCAGAAAACAGATTTCACGATATTACATCTGATTCTGATTCTGAAATGCAATAACGATCACAGGGCAAAGGTGACAAGGAGTATTTCTATTCTGACAAGATGTTTCAAACTGTTTCAAGGTGCGCACCTGAATCCAGCTATTTCGCTGTCAATGTGCGTGCTGGGGCGGCTTCGCTGGCTGAGGCTTCCTGTCTACTGCGTTGCTCAGCTCGTTGGAGCTTTCACTGGTTCAGCAGCAGTGTTTGGTCTTTATTATGGTAAGATCATTATTTTTACATGGGCATTTATGTAATAGACATGCTTCTACTTAATTTCTGTGTACTTTGTAGATGCCTTCATGACGTTTAATGGCGGAAACTTGACAATAACTGGTCAAAATGCAACAGCACAGATTTTCTCTTCTTATCCGGCTCCACATCTGTCTTTTGTAAATGGATTTGCAGACCAGGTAATCCTAAATACTTCCTAACTAATCGTGCATCATGATCTTTATGAACTGGTTTTGTTAGGTTTTTCCTGTCACACTTTTTGATCATTATCAACAAATTCATCAAAGCTCTTGAATTGCTGTGTTATTTCTTCTATTTCTCATAGTTAACGCTTTGCTTCCAATCCTCTTACACTCTGTAAACAGAGTTCAGAAGTTACAGGAGAGCACCTTAGGGTAATTACATCTTCCTTGATAGAAGCAATTAACCTTTATTGCTCTCTTTACATTGGCTCCGAGATGGAATTTTAGTTAATTGTGACTCAGAACACTGAAATTCATTTGCATTGCATCAGCCTATAATGTTCTGCTTGTTCCATATTCTGCATTATAGACCTTTCCTTGTCATAATAAAATGGTTAACCATTTGGTTTGTTGTCACATTGGTCTAGAATTGACCATCCGGAGGGCTGTAAAGGTTACCTTTCCTTGGAATTTGGGCATAAGTACCTTTTCCAATGGCAGACAGGAAACTGAAAATTAACTCTGAACGGGAGTGTATATGCAGACCCGTGTTATCTTCATGGCATGCTAGCTGTCAACTACCCTAATGTTATCATTCATCTCTTCCTTTATGAGTTCAGATCCCACTCAAAATGAATCGAAGAGTCAGTATCTCGTCAGAAGTTGTTTAAATGAGGTCTCAATGGAATGAAAAATAGATGGGGTTTTGTAATCTGTTCTGCCCTGGTTACCAGCTGATAGTGAAGACAAAATGTTGCTCCATAATGACAAAGGTCTATCTGCCTGTTAAAGCAGGTGGGAAAAATGATAACCTTGGCACTATTTATAATAGAACAGAAAGGTTCTTCCAAGGGCCTGACCAACGTTAATGCTGCACGCAATAGATTAACTCTTCACTTTTCCTGTGAGATCCTATTGAGTGCAAATTAGCTGTCATATTCCCAACACTGCTGTGACTCATTTCAGATGTAACTCATTGACAAATACTTTACAATGTAAGTGAGCAATCAAAATGAGAGGTCAGTATTGAGACACTGATTGCTCTTCATTGGTTACTCTAAATTACAAAAGGTTGAATATTCCACTTGTATAAACAGCAAAGGAACAATGCAATGTTTTCCAGTGAATAGCACTGTTATATTTTCTAAGTAAATACCCATTTCTTATTTTAGAAAATCTTAACTGAAAGAGAGATAAGATAAAAAGAAATCATTAAATTATTGCATTGCCATTTGGCATGCATATAACACGGTGAAATCCTCAGAAATTATTATTTAACTATGTCACGCAGAAAGTGTGTAAGGGCAAAGATGCAGAAATTAACTATGGATGGTTGGACAGCAAGGAACATGTAAATAGAGATTACATTTCCTTTGACTTTGTTCATTACCCAGACTCCCAATCGCCACTGTAAATTTGGAAAATTAACTAACTTCTGCCTAATGGAATGCACAGTCAGAAGAAATCCAAAAATAAATAAGTTAACAATTAAATGTTTCACAATTTCCTCCTACTTATCTTTCCTGGAGCTCATGCAGTTTCCAATATACATGGAATCTTATAACGAACTTTTGAGCATAGATTGTAGACAAAACTCAAGAACATTAAAAAATAAAGTTTCCATACTGCAAATCAGAATCTGTTTTAGTACAATTGGCTTGTGAAATTTGTTCATTTGCAACACCAGTTGCAAAGTGCGGAGACATAAAATTACTGTAAATAACAAAAATAAATAAACTGCACACCTCTAGGGAAGAGATGACTTATTTAATTTCAATACAACTTTATCAAGTTTTCATTTTAATAGTTGATTATTTTAAATTATTATTTACTAGCTTTCAAATATTTTATGATCTAAATGTCATTGTTTCTTCATATTTAATAAAAAAAATAATGTTCCCTCGAATCAATTGCTTAATTTTATTATTTATCATGTGCCTTATTTTTAATTGAATAATTGGAATATTTTCATTCACAGTCTATAAAATTTCTAGATGAATTCCAATTCATATGGAATTATTGAATATTTTAAAACCAACTGCCCCATATGTTCTTACTTTTATTCAAAGTCCTGCTTTCACTTAGTAACGTGATATGTGGCTTGGATCGTATCATTTCACAAATACTTTTGTGCCATATCTATAAATTTTCACTGCAGTTTTTAATGATGCTTGTTCCTCATTTCCTACACATGGTCTCTTGGGTAGATTTTCTTCTTCAGGACTCGGATGTAAGAGATTGTTGGGAATAGGCCCTTATCACAAAATCAGACACAAGCTGCTTCCAATTTGAAAGGGTGGAATATTTGGCCAATTTTACAGGAGTTTCCACCCATCAGTCCCTTACTTGGGTTTACTTAGTTCATCAAGGATCAAACTGTGCACCTTTCCCATCTGTCTGGCTTAGAACCACATCTGGAGATGGATTCACCAGCTGAATTGCCCTACTGAGGGGTAGGGTGGGGGTGGAGAGGGGGGGAGTGTTCTGCACATGACTTGGATGGACATTCTACCAGGCTCAAGCATAACTTCCAACCTACTCTTATGACTATTGAACGGTTCTCACTCCTGGAGCACCTTGACAGTAAAGACACTTAACATCAGACAACTGTTTATTGATTGCATTTTTTTTCCTTCATACTATTATTCCAAGCAAACTCATCACCAAACTCTGGACTCCAGGACCTGATTCCTCCCTCTGCAACTGGATTTCCTGACCAACAGACCACAATCAGTGAGGATAGACAGCAATATCGCCACCACTATCATCCTAAACACTGGTGGTCCACAATGTTGCATCCTCAGCTCCCTACACTAGTCCCTGTATATCGTGTGACTGTGATCAGAATCTGCTTTACCTTCAGATGCAGACCACCATAGTGGTTAGTCGGAGTCCAATAAAGAGAAAGGGAGCTTAATAGTGTCATAACATTAACCTTTCCCTACAAAGTCAACCTAACAAAAGAGCTGGTCATTGGTTTCAGAAATGGGGGCAGTGCACATGCTCCTATCTACCTCAATGGTGCTGTGGCTGAGGTGGTGAAGCTCCTGGATGTGAACATTGCCAATACCATGTCTTGGTCCAACTACATTGATGTCATGGCTAAGAAAGCTCACCAGCACCTCTACTATCTCAAGAGGCCAAAGCAGTTTGACATATCTCCGTCGACGTTGCCAATTGTTATCGATATATCGCAGAAGCATTCTGCACAATGACTTGGTATTTCAAATGCTCTGCATGTGAAGACAAGAAACCACAGAGCATTGTGGACACAGTTCAGCTCAACACAGAAACTGGATCTCCTCTACTGACTCTGTCTAAGTTTCTCGCTACCTCAGTAAAGCAACCAGCATAATCAAAGACCACACCTACCCAGGGCTTTCTCTCATCTCTCCTCTCCCATCAGGAAGAATATACAAAAACCTGGAAGCATATGCCACCTGGCTCAAGGACAGCTCCCTTCCCTTGTTAACAGACTCATGGATAGACCTCTTGTACAATAAAGTGGATTCTTGGCCTCACAATCTACCTTGTTATAATTTTGCACTTTATTGTTTACCCTGCAGTGCATTTTTTTCACTTTATTCTACATTGTTATTGTTTTAACTTATTCTAGCTCAATGCACTGAGTAATGACTTGATCTGTACTAATAGTATGCATGGCAAGATTTTCACTGTATCGTGGTACACATGACAATAATAAACTAATGTCAACACCAATGCCAAGAGTATGTTAAGATAGATGGTTGCTCTCACAGTCAACGTCATTATTGCCTGGCAACTTCTTTTGTCTCCCTGCACTGCACTTTCTCTGTAACTGTAACAATTTACTCTGCACTCAGATATTGCTTACACCTCAATGCACTGATGTGATGAAATGATCCATATGAATGGCATGCAGTACTAAGTTTTTCACTATACGTGAAGCATAATGTTGTTATATTAGGTAATTTTGACTGGGACTCCCATACAGTAAAAGGACTAAATGGGATAGAATTTGTCAGATGTGTTTGTGAAAGTTTCTTTAATCAGTAAATGGAAATCCCAACGAGAGAGAGTGCAACATGTGATCTGCTATCAGGGAATGAGACAGGACAGGTGACAGAAGCTTGTGTAGGGAGCATTTTGCATCTCGTGATCATAATACCATTAGTTTCAAAATAAATATGCAAAAAGGTAGGTCTGGTCTGTGGGTTGAGATCCTAAATTGGAGAAGGCCAGTTTTGATGGTATCAGAAAGGATCTGGCAAGTGTGGATCGGGACTGGCTGCTCTCCGACAAAAGTGTACTTGGTAAGTATGAAGCCTTCAAAAGCAAAATTTTGAGAGTACAAAGCTTACATGTGCCTGTCAGAATAAAAGGTAAAGTTAGCAAATATAGGGAACCTTGGATTTCAAGAGATACTGAGGCCTTGGTTAAGAGAAAAAAAAGGAGGTGCATTGCAGGTAGGAACAAATGAGGTGTTTATGGAGTATAAGAAATGCAAGAGAACTCTTAAGAAAGAAATCAGGAGGGCTAAAGGAAGGCATGAAGTTGTCCTAGCAGACAAGGTGAAGGAGAATCCTGAGGGATTCTGCAGATATGTAAAAAGCAAAAGGATTGCAAGGGGCAAAATTGATCCTCTGGAAGATCAGAATGGTAATCTATGTGTGGAGCCAAAAGAGATGGGAGAGATCTTAAATAGATTTTTTGCACCTGTATTTACTTGGGAAATAGAAACAGAGCCAATAGAAGTGAGGCAAAGCAGGAAGGTCATGGACCCTATACAGATTACAGAGGAGTAGGTGTTTGCTGTCTTGAGGCAAATTAGGATGGATAAATCCCCAGGCCTAATAAGGTATTCCCTCAGACCCTGTGAGTGACAAGTGCAGAAATTACAGGGGCCGTATCAGAGATACTTAAATCATTCTCAGCGGCAGGTCAGGTACTGGAGGATTGGAGGATAGCTAATTTTGTTCTGCTGTTTAAGAAGGGCTCTGAAAATAAACAAGGAAATTGTAGGCCAGTGAGCCTGACATCAGAACTGGAAAGTTATTGGAAGGTATTTTAAGGGACCAGATAATTAAGTATTTGGATAGACATGGACTGATTAAGGATAGTCTGCATGGCTTTATGTGTGGTAGGTGTGTCTAACAAATCTTACAGAGTTTTTCCAGAAGTTACCAGGATGAAGGCAAGGCAATGGATGGTGTCTACATGGACTTCAGCAAGATACTTGACAAGGTCCCACATAGGAGGATGGTCAAAAAGGTTCAGTTGCTTGGCATTCAAAAATGGATTAGACATTGACAAACAATAGAAAATCTGCAGATGATGGAAATTATTAGACATGGTCTTTGGGGAGAAGATGATTGCCTCTCTGACTGGAGGCCTGTGACTAGTGGAGTACCACAGCGATCGGTGCTGGATCCATTATTTGTCATCTATATCAGTGATCTGAATGATAATGTGTTGAATGGAACAGCAAGTTTGCAAATAACACCAAGTTTTGGGGTGTAGCGGTCAGTGAGGAAGATTATCAGGACTTGTAATGAGATCTGGGCCAGCTGAAAAATGGGCTGAAAGGTGACAGATGGAATTCAATGCAGACAAGTGTGAGGTGTTGCACTTTGGTAGGACAAATCAGGGTAGATCTTACACAGTGAACAGTAGGGCACTGAGGAGTGTGGTAGAACAGAGGGATCTGTGAATACAGGTCCATAATTCATTGAAAGTGGCGCCACAAGTAGATAAGGTCATAAAGAACATTTTTGGCACATTGGCCTTTGCAAACCAGGAGATGGATGTTATGTTGAAGTTGTATAGGACATTACTGAGACCTAATTTGGAGTATTGTGTGAAGCTTTGGTCATCTACCTATAGGAAAGATGTAAATAAGGTTGAAAGAGTACAGAGAAAATTTACAAGGATGTTGCTGGGACTGGAGGACCTGAGTTATAAGGAAAGATTGAATAGGTTAAGACTTTATTCCTTGGAAAGTGATAATGTGAGGGGAGATTTGATATACAAAATTGTGAGGGGCAAAGACAAGATAAATACAAGCAGGCTTTTTCCACTGAGGTTGGGTGAGACTACAGCTAAAGGCCATGGGTTTAGGGTGAAAGGTGAAAAGTTTAAGGGGAACATGAGGTGAAAGTTCTTCATTCAGAGAGTCGTGAGAGTGTGGAATGAGCTGCCAGAACAAGTGGTGCATGCGAGCTCCATTTGAACACTTAAGAGAAGTTTGGATGGATAGGTTGATGATAGAAGCATGGAGGACTATGGGTGGGGTGCAGGTCAATAGGAGTTGGCAGTTCAAATGGTTTGGCACAGACTAGAAGGGCCAAAGGGCCTGTTTCTCTGCTATGACTCTATGAGCTTAGTACATGTGACAAAAATAAATCAATTTACCAATTATTCTCAGTATTATTTTCTAATTGCACAGTTTGCCTTCTTTTGCACAATGATTGTTTGTCAGCCTTTATTTATGCATAGTATAGTATTTCTCTTTTTCCCTGTAAGTGCTTGCAAGAAAATGAACCTCAAGGTAGTCTATGGCAACTTCGATAATAAATTTACTTACTTAACAATATCAATTATGTTACATTTATTATTAAGGCATCCATTAGTCTTGCAAGACCATGGATCTGTGCCTGGAAAGTCTTCACTCTCCAGGGCACAGGCCTGGATAAGGTTTTTTTTAATGGAAGACCAGCAGTTGCCCATGCTGCAAGTCTCCCCTCTCCACGACACCGATGTTGTCCAAGCAAAGGGCAAGGGCCGATACAGCTTGGCACCAGTGTCGTCGCAGAGCTCTATGTGGTTAAGTGTCTTGCTCTAGGTCACAACACGTTGCCTTGGCTGGGGCTCAATCTCACGACCTTCAGATCGCTAGTCCAATGCCTTAACCACTTGGCCATGTGATGTTACAATAAAATATAAAACTACTTTTTTTCAAATTAGTAATCTAAATATGCAGCTATGAGTAAATAAACACAAAAGTGGTCATTAGTGTATTTAGTGTAAACACTCTGTAAAATGAATTTCATTGTTCACAGTGCATGGAAACCAGGGTGCAGCCTTTAGAAGGGCAGCTCAGACTGCATACTACTGCATCCTTGCTCAGGGACCTCCTAGTGAACTAGGAAGTGTGTCAGGTTTCCTTACCTCTTGTAACCACTGCATCTTTCACCAATCTGGTCATTATATTTCTAACAAGCTAAATGAAGAAAGCAGCCAACCGATTGTGAAATCTTGCAATGAAGACAATGAAACTAAGGGGAAGCCAGCTTAGGGGTTTAACTTTCTCCCCCTCAAGACAGGTAGTAACAGCCCTGAGTTCCATCAGTACCTCCTTCTAGGATTGTTAACATTATGAAGCCTCTTTTTCCTTCTCTCCTGACCTATGCACAGCACATACTTAAAAACAACATGCATATAACTAACTTTCATATTGCTCATATAGATAGCAACAAGGTCTTCGGCCCATCATATCCATGCTGACAGTTTTATGTATCTACACCAATCCCTCCCATTTGCCCACATTAGGCATGTATTCCATTTTGCCTTGTCTAGTCATATGTCTGAGTAACTGGCTCTTAAACATAGTGTAGGAGCCATGTACCTGTTCTCTATCTGCTTTGTGCTCTGTGTTATGCGTTTATTATGGTAACTAGTCACGTTAGTGGGAGCTTGGTAAAAGTGAAGGGAATAAGTTCCATATTCTTGCTTATTTCATTGTAGTTTGTAGCCTGGGACCAGTGGATGTCATATCTTTTGCTGACCACTGAGATAACGCTAAAAAATACTTAGTTGCTTGTTGGCTAATTGCTAATAAAGGGTTTGACTGCTGGAGCAAATTCTGGAGCTGTGGGTGTGTCATGCAAGTATAACAGCCCATACAGTCACAGGCAAGCAGCAACAGCTCTGTTTTGATTTTGGTTTAGTTTTGGCGCCACACATAGTTCCACATGTCCTCTGGCAGCACATTCAAGAAACCGTCCCCCTCACATCCCCTTAAAACCCCATACTCTCACCTTAAAGCTATCTCCTCTTGATTTTGAAACCCCTACCATGGGAAAAAAGATTCTTATCTTATCAATGCCTCTTATAATCATATGTACTTCTTCCTCTCAGCTTCCTTTGCCCCAGAGAAAATGAGCCCAGACAAGGTTCAAGTTTATTTGTCAAGTGTACAGTGAAATGAACCATTTGTTTTAATCACCAGTACCCCCAAACGTGTACTGAAGACAGGCCACATGTGTTGCCGCATATTCCAGCACCAACAGAGCAGGTCCACAATGCTTGGCGCAATAACACAGAAAACAATAAAACAACAAAACAAGCCCCATGCTTCCCTCCTTTAATCCCAGGACAGGCCCCCAGATTCCAGCCTCCAGCAGACTCTGTGCTTCAACTCCCCCTGTGGAGTCACACGGGTTCACTGACTTGGCTTTGGCCAGCAGGCCTCAACTTCTGGACTTCCAATTCAACCTTCGGGCCTCACTCCTTGGCGTCAATCCCAAAGCATGTCCCTCACTGAACACTGGTCCTTGATCTCCAGACTTGCCAATGTCGGGACCTCGAACTCCAGCCTCACTGATTCACGAACCCAGGTATAACCCAGGTTAATTAAACCCAAAATTGTAATGTTAGAAAGTTCCACCTGTGGAGGGATGAAAACAAGGGTTACCAATTTAAAAAAAAAGAATTTGAAAAGAAAACACTATGCAAGGGAGAGGCGGGCTGGACACAGAACGAACAAGTAGAGAAACACAGCAGTGATTAGAAGCTGAAGACATGAACTGTTAAGAGTGGAATTAGTAAGAAGTACCTTTACCCTACTAACTTGAAACCCCCAGAGTGACGTCCCTGGAGGAGAGACAATAGCGATAAAAGATTTATTGAAGCTACAGCTATAACACGCAGCAACAATAATGAGACAATATCGGCAGAGACCAGTGTCCAAAATTACTACCGTGTGGTTGAGAATTAGTTGTGAATTGACTTACTGTGGATGATCAACTATTTCATCCAACGAACCAAGATGGCGAGCCACCCAGATGAAAAATCAGTGTGGGAACAAAATGTTTAATGACGCAGAGGATTTAATTGATTTGGATGTATAAGTTTATTTTCATTCAAAGAATCCGAATTTGATTTTCTGCAAGAACTGATTATTTCAGACTTCGATAAGTTACTGAATGAGATTTACTTTATTTAAGAGTTGTGATGTCGGAGAATTGTCGTGAAAGGAGTTAAACTGTGTATACTGTATATAATTTTTGAATTTGAATTTAAACTTGTAGATATACTGCCTGGAACTGAAACTGAAGTTAACTCTAATACATGAGAATAGGAACTATATTTGGTTTTCCAACTAACTAGGGATAAGTAAAAAGGGAAGTTTAGTCTGTAAACTTTTAAATAGGGAATAACACTGATTTAATTAGAGAAATTGGAGTAACAAAGGCACCAAGGAAGACAAGCATGCTTCCTGATCCACACGCATGAAACAACATTTAGGAACAGTCAAATCACGTGCTGTTATACAGTCTCAGACCCCAGGTGCCTGTATGGATGATGATGTAGCACAGCTAATTTCAATTACTTCTCAACTGACTGAACAAATCGCTGAGCTTCAAAGTCAGCTAGCTGCTCTACAAACTACAGAGAGCAGAAGGGAAAAGCAAGCTCTAAGACAGCAAGTGAGATGCAGCAGATAAGCAAGAGTCCACAACCACTAACGAACAGCCAAGGTAAAACCAAAACCTTGGTACTGGTTTAAATGTGGTGAGGACGGATACATAGCCAGATCTTGCTGCTATGAACCCAATCTGGCATTAGTAGTGGAAAAGAGAAAACAGCTTGAGAGGAGATGGAGTGAGTGGGAGACATGTGATGGTACTCCTGAGACTCATTTTAAACTAGACGCAGATCCTGCTGCAGGACAGTCAGGGACTGATGTTGACAAAGCATGTCCCAGAAACTTGAACGGAGGTCTGGAAGACAGACTGTTAACCTACCTAAGGGATTAGTCGCCACAACATGTATTGCCCAAATAAGCCTAGCCGGTAGAAAATGCAATTGTTTATTCGATACAGGATCTCAGGTCCCTACCATCTCTAAATCCTTCTTTGATCACAACTTGTCAGAACTCCCACTGCATTCTCTCACCGACTTGTTGGAAGTTAAAGGTGCAAACGGACAATCTATCCCATACCTGGGATATATAGAAGTCAATGTTACATTCCCAAATGACTTTATAGGAGTGCATGTGGAAGTGCCCATCTTTGCATTGATTGTTCCAGATGTCTCTGTACCTTCATAGCCTGTGGTGTTAGTTGGCATGAATACCTTTGATGAACTGTATAAACACTACTGCAAATTGCAAAGTAGCCAGAAATTCTGTCCTAAATTTGGCTACAAGCAAGTCCTGCAAGTTTTACAAATGTGACAAAGACTTGATATTGTAGCTGAACCTTCTGAGGATCGAGTAACTTATGAAAGTTACACAGCAGAACTGTGGGCTGCAACCCAAGCCCAAAGCAGCCATGTACAACCACTCCAGTGGCAGACCCAGTGCTGGAATCTCAAAGAAATGTGAGTTACTTACCTGAGGTAGAGGAACCCACTGTAGAAAGTAACTTACCTGTCAGTCCTGAAGAAAACCCTATGCAAGAAACAACAAATGAGGAAATGCAGAATTGGTGTATCCCACCTGCTGGCTGAAGTCTTGAAATCTCATCAACACCAAATGAGTTTGAGATTCAACAAGAAAAAGAGACACAGGATGAAGTGTTGACTAGAAAAGCCATGGCAGATGAAAATTCTCACAAAGAAGAGCCTGAACACAGAAAGTTTTCCAGACTCAGAGAAAAACCAAGTACTCTCACATATCCTGAGCTGGGAAATCTCTTAGTGACAGCAATTCAGTCCCTTTCCCAAGCTCTGGGTTCAGCTATTGTAGAGTCTCTTCCAGATTTCGCAAATAACGAACACCCCAAACCCATTACAGTGCAACCTGTAGCTGTATGCAAAGGGAAAGGGGGAGGTGGTAACCCAGGTTAATTAAACCCAAAATTGTAATGTTAGAAAGTTCTACCTGCAGAGGGATGAAAACGAGGTTTGCCAACTTATAAAAAAAGAATTTGAAAATAAAATGCTATGCGAGGGAGGGGTGGGTTGGACATGGGATGGACAAGGAGAGAAACGCAACACCGATTAGAAGCTGAAGACATGAACTGTTTACAGTGGAATTAGTAGTGAGTATCTTTACCCTACTAACTTGAAACCCTCAGGGTGACACCCCTGGAGGAGAGACAATGGCGATAAAAGATTTATTGAAGCTATAGCTATATCATGCAGCAACTATAATGAGACAACATCAGCAGAGGCCAGTGTCCTAAATCCCTAACGTGTAGTCGGGAATTAGTTGTGAATTGACTTAGTGTGGATGATCAACTATTTTATCCGATGAACCAAAATGGCGAGACAACCAGATGAAGAACCAGTGCGGGAACGAAATGTGTGATGACGCAGAGGATTTAATACAGTTGGATGTATAAGTTTATTTTCGTTCGAAGACTCCAAATCTGATTTTCTGCGAGAACTGATTATTTTTGCACAGACTTTGATAAGCTACTGAATGAGATTTACTTTGTCAACACCTCATATACCGTCTAGGTAGTCTCCAGCCCTTTAGTATGAACATAGAATTCTCCAACTTCCGGTAATTCCCTCCCCCTCCCTTCCTCTATCCCTATTTTGCTCTTTCCCCTCCCCCAGCTGCCTATCACTTCCCTCATGGTTCCACCTCCTTCTACTACCCATTGTGCTTTCCCCTATTCCTTCTTCACCTTTCCTGCCTATCACCTCCCTGCTTCCCCTATCCCACTCCTTCATCTTTCCCCTTACTGGTTTTTCACCTGGAATCTACCAGCCTTCTCCTTCCCGCCCTCCCCCCACCTTCTTTATAGGGCCTCTGCCCCTTCCCTCTACAGTCCTGATGAAGGGTTCCAGCCCCAATCGTCGACTCATCGTTTCCACGGATGCTGCCCGACCTGCTGAGTTCCTCCAACGTGTTGTGAGTGTTGCTTTGATCCCAGCATCTGCAGATTATTTTGTGTTTACTTTGTTTAAGAGTTGCGATGTTGGAGAATTGTCATGAAAGGAGTTAAACTGTGTATACTATATATAATTTTTGAATTTGAATTTAAACTTGTAGATACACTGTTTGAAACTGAAACTGAAGTTAACTATAATACTTGAGAATAGGAATTATATTTGTTTTTCTAACTAACTAGGGATAAATAAAAAGGGAAGTTTAGTCTGTAAACTTTTAAATAGGGAATAACACTAGATCTAATTAGTTAGAGAAATTGGAGTAACAAAGCTTATTCAAATGAATATCACTGATTCTAACTAAACAGGAATTTGGCTTTTGTTGATGTCTAAGATTTGGAACCTAAATAGGATTTTTGAATTTTGTATTGCTCCTGCTCATGTAAATATTTTGTACATATTGTTTTTCTTATAAACAAAACCTTATTTCCAGAAGTGTATGGTTTCTATTCACTGCCTCCTTCCGATACCTGGATCCTCCTGATGGCCTACTAGCACGTAGTGTAATTTCATTTTCTCTGAAGAGTGCGATGACTCGTCACACACGACAAGACCAGTGCTACATAGGTGTTACACAGGGGTCATCGAAATACTTCCCTCCTTCCTGCACAGAACTCTGATTCCAGTATCCGTCGAGAATCCAGTGGTCTGGGGGGGCCTATTGTCTGCTCTGTGCCGGTCTGCCATCCAACCATGGACATCCCACATCTGAGTTGTTGGTCTTCAAACACAGAGCAGAGACTTAGGCTATCCAATCACTACTCTGCTCCCTGATCTTTCAAAGGTAACATGATGCAAACTGTTGCCATGGTGAGCACACAAAAGAGCTGTGTGTGTGTGTGTCAGGAGATGAGGGAATGATTGTCCAGGTAGTTCTGAGTGAACAGGCTGTTTTGGTCTGTCATGTGTGTCGTTGGACAACAGACACAAAATGCTGGAAGAACTCTGCAGGCAGGCCATGCAGCATCTGAGGAGGGAAATTTGAAATCAATGTTTCAGGCTGAGACTTTTCCAGTTCTGATGGAGAGTCTTGGCCCAAAACATTGACTGCTTATTTCTCTCCGTAGATGGTGCCTGACCTGCTGGGTCTTTCCAACATTTTGTGTGTGTGTGTTGCTCAGGGTTTCCAGCATCTGCAGAACCTCTTGTGTATATGAGTGTTGTTGGAGCTGCATTCATCCAACCAATCAAATGTTACTGTACATATGTTAGGCATGGAATTATTAACAGCTGATTGGCTGGATAAATGCAGTTCCCACAGCACTCAAGACAGACCAAAGCAACCTGGTCACTCAGCACCCCATCCACACTTAAACATTCACTCCTATCCACTCCATGATGAAGTGCCTGTGACCACACTGACCTGTTTTTGGTTGGCTCAGTTTCGATACTTCCTGTATTTTCTACCAGTATTTGGCAGGCTCGTGTTCTATACGTCAGGTTGGTGACACCTCCTTAGAAAATGTTGGTGATGGAGAATTTAGCCTAGGTGCATCTGCACAAGGTCAAGTACTCATGCTCTTATCTAAGACATCTATTCCTTAGTACTTCCGTGGAAAGAATGTCATTGGCCATCTATCAATCCAAGGCTTAATGTTACCTAGATCCAACTGTTTTGTGTGTTCACTGTTTCATTATCTGATGAGCTATGAATGGAAATGAACATTCTCCTTTACTCCTTTCTCTTATGCAAAGAGTCAACTTATTTCCAAGACCACAGCCATAATCATTTGTGTTTGAATTTAACCAACAAAGACATTTTTTATGATTCTCTTCACTCCTGAAGTTCTTGGTTTCTGGAGCTCTGCAAGGACTCAGATGGTTGAGTGCTTTCTTGATATCTGGGCAGTCCATCTCACCTCATCTATGAAACTCCGCTCTTTAAACAACATTCTGTCTCTATGTGGTCCTGACTGAAGAATAACTGAATAGCAGTGAACACGTTGTTGGTACTGTAATTAGGAGCTGCCATACAGCATTATTAATGGGTTTTACTGCTCTCTATGTCGTGCTGCTGCTGGATGCTTGGTTAAGTGATGTAATTTTCATTTACTGTATTGGAAAGTTATAGAGAGAAATGAAGCACTGTGGTGTCAAAGGCAGGTTGTGTTATACAGAAGAGAAATCGTCACTGATCTGATGTGGTCTGATATCCTTTGCAATAGTTACCGAGGAGTCCTTGAAGCAATCATGATAATAGTCTTTAGCATTTAGACCAACAACTCCAGATTGAGAGATTTTACCAATAGTATTGAATACCTGTTCTGTTTAATGTGAGAGTACAGCTACCAGCAAGAGTTCATGATTTATATGAGGAAAATGTGGGAAATTAACCCCTTCTTAGTTGTTGGCACTGGGTTACTGTACTTCGACGTTCAAAGTTTGAAGTAAATTTGTTCTCAAAGTACATATAAAACCTTGCTAGCTTTCACAGTACATCCAAGAATCATAATATAATCAATGAAAGACTGCCCCCAACAAAGCAGGCAGCCACCCAAAGCGCAAAAGACAACAAATTGTTCAAATACAAAAAGGAAGAACAACAAGAAATAATAATAATAATAATAATAATAGGTGAGCATTAAATATTGAGAACATGAGAGGAAGAGTTCCTGAAAGTGAGTCTAAAGGTTGTGGGAACAGTTCAGTGATGGGAGAGTGAAGCTGAGTGCAGTTATCCCCTCTGGTTTAGGAGTCTGATGGTTGAGGGGCAATAACTGTTCCTGAATCAGGGGTGTGAGTCCTGAGGCTACCATAATTCTTTCCTGATTTCAGCAGCAAGAAGAGAGCATGGCCTTGATAGTGTGGGCCTAGCACTCCATGTAGATGTGTTCAATGGTGTGGAGCACTTTGCCTATAAAGGACTGGGCAATCTCCACTACAGAGGAATTTAAAGTTGCTGACCCTCTCTACCTCTGATTCCCCAATGAGCGTGTGTGTCCCCTTCACCAATGTCACTTTCAGTTCCAGGTGAACTGTCCGCATTGCATGCAGGGAACTGAAGTTCTTTATTATGTACAGACATAATAACTTATGTTCCCCCTTTAAAGAAAACAAACACAATAATATGTCCTCATAAACCTGCAAGACACAATAATGCTTTCCAACAAAGATTTTACATTAACTTCAATTGTAATGAGCAAATACTGTCCCCCATTCACTCAACCACTCTCAATCCATCTCTGTGGTGGCCTAATAATCCCTTTTGAATCGCAATTTGTTTCCAGAGATGTCTTGCTTTCACTTGCTGCATTAATACCAGTGTCCTTTTGAGAACTCTGATCCACATGTTCATTTCTTCCACATCCTCTGCCAAGATACTATCTGTTCATCTCTGTTCTTGTCTTAACTGTGTGACCATAATTCGCTTCACGTGCCTCATAATAGAGCACTGAACTATTCCATGTGATCAGTGAGTCTTTGCACAAGTTCCAACTGAGTCTGTCTCAGTTCATAGAATTCCTTTTGTTGGCTGTGTATCATAGATCGCAACTCCTCCTGTTGGTCTGTGTTGAACTGTTGCTATTGTTCAAATCTTTGGGTCTGTGTGGTCTCCCCATCTTCTTTTTTATTTTTCCTCTTAAGCTTCAGTGAGGATCATGGAGATATTTTTGATTTCCAGTCTTTAATTGGAAGTCGATGAGAGGCAGATTTTGAACCAAGGCTGCATAATGTGGAAGCAAGATTGGTGACTTCTTCATCACGATCACTTTGTTCAGCACTGGCACCCTGACTGTCGTGCTGGTGTCGCTGGTACAGATATCTATGGAAGGGGGAGTTCTTGTGCTTCTCTTGGATAACCTCTCTGGCTCTCTCATGGATACTCTTACAAGACCTTGAGTTACATCAGGTAAGCATCCAAGCCCCTCAAAGACTCTTCCATGAGTGAAATGTGGTCATTTTTGGTCTGTGAAGCCACTATGAAAACTCTTTTCAACAAGTTGAGCTCTTCACATGCACTCAGACCTAATATTACCTGTACTTTCTTTTCTACAACTAGTGGTCATGGCTTTAGATGCTGTGCCTTGCACTTGAAGGTCACTAGTACTGGTACATTCTTTCCACTATAGCCTGTCACTTTTAAATTCACTGGGTTGCTCTTTACTTTGAGAGTATTGTAATCATCCATAGACGACAGATTCACCTGGGCTCCAGTGTTAACCTTGAATGGAATTACTGTCTCACTCACAGTCAATGGAGCAATCCATTCTGTTTTGCCAGTACCAGCAGTCTGTAGGGAATCCAAAAACACTTCTTCCATCTCCTCAGCGACCATGTGCACCTTTCTCGTGGTAGCTTTGCAGCACTTTGCAAAGTGATTGTTCTTCCCACAATTATAGCAGGACTTTCCATAAACAGGACACTTCTTTGGGATGTGCCTACCTTGCTGTTTGAGTCTATCTATCTGTTTGGTTTGTGGTTGCTTTGTGAAACGCCTTGTCCTGTGCCCCTCTTTTTCACAGTATGCACCGTTGTTTCTGCCTGCGCAGCTCTTCATCTTGTGGTTGTGTGGTCTCTGCTGCCCTACATATATTCACAGCCTTTCCAGCATTGAATCTTTTTCATGGAGCAAGCTTTCTCTGAGGCCATATCTGGGATTCCATAAACTATTTTGTCTCTGACTACAGAGTCTCTCAAATCTCCAAATTCACAGGACTTACTCAGTGTGTGAAAAGCTAACACCTTGTTTCTTTCTGGTCACAGGAAAGAAACTTATATCTCTCAAATGTAATATTTTTACTTCAGACAAAATACTCCCTCAAATTTGTCATCAGAGTGTCCAGTGTCAAGGCTGCCTCATCAATTTGACAGCTATTGTAGATGTCCAAAGCATCTTCACCAATTAGATGTAGAAAGCCAGACGCCTTCAATTTTCCCTCCACCCCACCAGCTCTGCTCACTTCTATATATATTGAATCACTGCTTGAAGTGTTTCCAATTATCAGCTAGATTGCCTGTGAAATGCATAGCTGCAAGGGCATTGAGGGGATATTTTTAGGCTCCCACCTCAATTTCTTGGTGAACTTTGAGACAGCATGGTTTCTTGCTGGCTGCTTCTCTCTGTCAGAACCTAACGTTTCTTTCTTAATTGCTCACTGTATTCAGTTATGCTTCATATTTAGATCTCATGCCAAATTCTGACACCATGCTATGTTTGTTCTTTAACAAAGACAAACTTGCATGGGTAAACACGCTAGAACTATTTTATTTACAGATTTACAGAATGGCTTCAGCTGAACCACATTTTACTTAGGACCTCTAACCCTCCAAAAGCATGTGTGTCATGGTCACCAACTTCCAGTACCGGGTGAACCACCCACATTGCACACTGACATAATAACACAGAGACGCTGTGGCCAATCTGAACTGGCTGAGGTCTGTGTGTGACGAAACCAAAGATCCAGTTGCACAAGGAGGTATTGAGGCCAAGATTTTGAAGCTTATTGATTAGTTTTGAAGGGATGTAAGTATTGAATTTGAGCTATTGTCAATGAAGAGCTTCCTGATGTATGCACCTCCACTGTCCAAATGTTCCTGGGTTGAGTAAGGTTTGTCCATCATCATCGATGAAGACCTCGACACCATTAGTACTTTTTACGAGGTCGAGTTGCTAGCTTGACACTCAACCCGACACAGATGGAAAGCGTACCTGGGAGCGGCTCGACTGGATATGAACTCGGGAACCTTCGCTCCTGGAGTCCGGTGTTGATGTCACTGTGCCACCAGCTGGCTTGACGGTGTCGAGACTAGCGCGCGATTTGGATTTAAGTGAGGGAGAGTTGCGCAGCGTCAGCCTCACTCTCTCTTCCCAATTCCCATCTGGATCCAGTGGCAAGCTGGAGATGGGACTAGGCGCAGTGGATGACCAGGATGTCTTCTGTGTCTTGTCGTGCTCTACACGTTCCACGACGCTTGCAGAGACTGCCTTCTTGACCGTTGGACCTTCCATTGGTCTCATCCGCACAATCCGCCAGAGTCTGTCTTCACATGCTGGGATAGACAACTCCCTATCTCACCGAGGGTTTGAGACCCGTCGGCTACCCTCACCTGGTTTAGCCGGCTTGTCGAAGCCATTACCCGGGGTGTGGCCGCTGTCGCATGCAAACAGTTACGGGGAGCCACAGGTGAGACCTGAGTGCCAGGTGGGGACCAAAGCTGGACAAATCACCCTGAAAAGGATGCGACATGCTCCCCCACCAGAGGTGCTACTCCTCCCTGACGCCCCATACACCCCTAGATTGATGGTCCAGGGTTGAGTGAAGAGCCAATGAAATAGCATCTGCTGTTGATTTATTGTCATGGTAGGCAAATGGACCAGATCCAAGTCACATCCCAGACAGGAGTTGATATATTTCATCACCAAGCTCTCAACACACTTCATCACAGTGGGTGTAGAGTAAGTGGCATTGAATGTTAGCCGTTGAGGCAGGTTACCATGTTCTTTTTAGGCACCGGTATAACTGAAGCCCGCTTGAAGCAGGTGGGTACCTCAGACTCTCAAAGCAAGAAGTCAGTGATATCAGTGAATGGTCCAGTCGGTTGATGAGCACAGGTCTTCAGTACTCAGCCAGGTTCCCTGTCTGTGCTGGATGCTTTCCATGCGTTTACCATCCCGAGGGATGCAATAGCCTCAGAGCCATCAGGGGCTGTGGGAGTTTGTGAGGGTGCCTCCATGTTTTGATGGTCAAATTGAGCATAAACGGTATTGAGCTCATCTGGGAGTGAAACCTTGCTTGGTTTCACTTTGTACGAAGTGATGGCATTCAAGCCCCACCACAGCTGTCGAGCATCAAGTTAGGTCCAGAATTGCCACTTTACATGTGAGATGGCTTTCTGGAGATCATACTTGGACCTCTTGAATTTTATTGGTGTCCAGAACTGAATGCCACTAACCTGGCCCTCAGCTGATTACAGATCCTATGGTTCATCCAGAGCTCCTGGTTGGGGAAGACTCTGAATGATTTTATCGGGACACATTTGGCTATGACTCTTTTTATGAAGTCCACGACAAGGGTGATTGTGAAGGAGATGTTGTTCCCAACCCGAACAGACTGGGGTTTGCAAATGAGTCATCAACAATCCAGCTGCACAAGAAGGTATGTGTCTCATTATTGGTACTGTAGATACTTGTGGGAGCCAGTTCTTTGTGAGATTCGAAGGCTGAGATTTCATATCCAGAAGCACCTATTGATCTGAGTGTTTTGCCTCAATGGGTCAAGGAAGGCTGAATTATGGAGGATAACAGTATTCAGAGAGCTTTGCCAGACTAACGTGTGCTATGAGCTTTGCTATGGGAGCTCAAAAATATCTGCACTCAATAGCCTGACAATGTCCATAATTGTGCATGGCCCCACAGTCGTGCAGGCATTGGACTAATGTCAAATGCAATAAAATTGCCAGCCTTTTTGTAACCCATGCTTTAAGGGTTCAAAGTACACGTACGTTTACTGTATGTCACCATAGACTACCTTGAGGTTCATTTTCCTGCAGGCATTTACAGGGAAAAAGGAAATTCAGTATAATTACAAAAAAACTATACATAAACAAAGACTTGACAAACAACAAATCTGTAAAAGAAGACAAACCATGCAAATAAAACATAATACTGACAATGAGTTGTAAAGAAAGAGTCCTTAAAAGTGAGACCATAGGGAAAGAATCAGTTTAGTATGGTGGGGGTTGAGGAGGGGGCATGGCCTGGATGCTTGATTATGGATACTGCTTTCTTGTGGCAGCCCTCCATAATATAATCTTAAACTACAAAAGGTGGCTGAAGTTTCTGCATTTATAGCCAGAGAGAATGGTCCGGCTGGTGGTGCAGTGACATCAGCGCCAGACTCCGGAAGGAAGGTTCCCGAGTTTGAATCCTCGAATTCAGTCGGGCCGCTCCCGGGCACGCTTTCCATCCGTGCCCGGTTGAGTGTCGAGCTCACAACTTGGAACACGTAAAAGAAAAACTGCGCTGTGAGAAGGACGTAGGGGACCACTCACAGAATCTTTCCTCCAAGACAACCACTTGAAAGAGTGGTCGCCGAGGCTCTGGCAGAGTATGGCACACAAAAAAAAGCCAGAGAGAGCAATGCAGCTAGATAGATGTGGCTACAAGTTTTTGCCTGTTAGAGCTGCCTCTCATGAGCTTGGTGAGCTACTTCCTTATTATACATGCTTTCAGAGGAAGGTTCCATTGTGAACTGCACTACCTGTATTTTCTACAGATGTTACAGTTGGCTCTAGATTCTCCTTCCCTGTCCTCTGCTGTCACATTCATCCTGCCTCCATCAGGGTATAACTATTTGAGTACTAATTTACTTGGTTCAGCACAGCATTGTGGGCCGAAGGGCCTGTATCTGTGCTGTAATGTTCTCCATTCTGTGTTCTCTATGACTCTGCAGCCTCTCCTCTAGGGTACTCAAAGTTTTAGCACTCCTAAATCCACAAAAGTTCCTTGCAAGTTCTCAAACACTTTTAGACAACCTCCAATACTTAAGCAGATGAGAGGCTTCTTAGTGCATTCTCCAACAGTTATTAAATGATATCTGAAGATCAACTAGAAATGTTTGATACCTTGCAAATAATTGTTGTGGCCTGTTCATCCATATTCGCTTTAGGATACACGGATGTGTATAAGCTCATCCCTGAGCCCCTTTAAAATGTCCTCAAGCCGGGCCGATTAGGATGGGGCAGATGCTCCAATCCTGCCTAATGGTGCCAACAACTTTACCCCAAGGGTCCACATATCTACTGTGATTTCCAGCCATTGTAAATCATTGTCAGCTGAGTTGTAAAAGTCACCTTGACTGGAATCAAGTGAAGTGTGACTCGATGCAAACTGAGAGCTGGACATCAACCATCTTGGATACCGTCACTGCCAAGCTGAGGCTAAATGCAAACCAGAGGAAAGCATCTTTTATTCTACCTGGGCACCATACGAAATGGTGGCATGAAGTATTGAATTCGCCTACTTTCAGTAACTACTTCCCCTTTGTCCCTTTCCTCCTCTTTCTCTCTCCTCCTGATCCACAAAGCCAGTACCACCCTGTCTCTACCCATCTCCCCATCAGGCACACAATCACCCACTCGTTCTCCTGCCTGTGACTCCCCTCTGCTCTCCTCATTTCCTTCCATTTCTGCCATGCTCCACCTTCCTCTCTAATTATCTTCAGCCCTTTGTCACTTTCAACTGACACCTCACAGCTTCTGACAGGATTTTCCCCCACCCTCCCCATCTGCCCATCACTCTTTCTCACTGGGGTCCCACCAATTGCCCGCCAATTCCTGCTGCATCCCTTTGTACACTGGCTGTCTCCCTTCTATCTTTCAGTCCATGTGAAGTGTCTTGACTTGACCCGTCAACCCTCCATTCCTCTCCCTATCCTGCTCCAGTGAGTTTCCCCAGCTTGGTGTGTGCTGGACACAGTCAAGCCTGGTGAGGCTTGAACAAAGTAAAAAGAATACACAATCACTCAGTGAACAAGTGCCAAGCTCATTACCCTCATTACCAATAAGCCTAACATTGATCAGGAAGAAACACCAACAGAAAGGAATACTAACAAAGAAGAAGAATGGCTGATTAATCAGTCTCAAAGAGAAGTGGTGAAACCTGAAGGCAGCAGGAATAGTTCCTTCCTCTTTGTGTCAATATAGTCTGGTCTACAATTCAATGTGATGGAAGTCCACCTTTTGTCAACTCTGCTGAACATGAGGTATATTTCTATTTTGCTCCTCTTCCAATTTTCAATAAATTTCTATCCTTTAAATGACTAATTTTTACGATACAACCATATAACAATTACAGCATGGAAACAGGCCCTCTCGGCCCTTCTAGTCCGTGCCGAACTCTTACTCTCACAACTTAGTTGATCACGCTGTCAAGAAACAAGAATGTACTTCAGTGTACATTAGGATTCCATTCTAATGCCAGAATAGGTTATATACTGTGAAATAATTCACTAATAGAAACTATTCCAAGACAGGCATTGCTTGAGACCTCATTGTGACCTGTATCAAATAAATTCCTGCACATTAAAATAAGGACTAAAAAATGCTGTAACTTTCTTTGATATCATCTGGACTCAGCTGGGAAATAGAAAAGTTAATCTGTAGGTCATAGACTCCTCTCTCCCAACCCTCCGACAACTGATGGTGGAAAATGTCAATTGATTTTTTTTGTGTGTTGTATAGCTTATAGGAACAGCTGCACTGCTCTTCTCCATTTTGGCCATCTTGGACTCCAAAAATGATCGTGTTCCCAAAGGTCTTGAGCCAATAGTGATTGGTCTCATCCTTTTGGTTCTCGGTCTTTCAATGGGCTTCAACTGCGGCGGTTCCATAAATCCAGCCCGTGACCTGGGACCACGGCTCTTCACTGCTGTGGCTGGATGGGGATTTGAGGTTTTCAGGTATGTGACAATGAACAATTTCAGCACAATAGCAGCTGAATGCCTAGAATAACAAACTTAATTTGAGCACCTTCCTCAATTGTGATTATTTAGAGTAAAATGTACAAAAAAAACTTTATTGTTCCTATTATAATTGCTGGCTGAGTTTCATTAAGCATGTGGATGTATTTTAATTACAAATATCATAATCAAAGGGTCTATTTAAGTGAATGGTGTACGAAACAAACACTATGTTTTTTCTCTTTGAGCTTTCTTTATTATTTTTTAATTTTGCACAGTGGAGTCAGTCAAAAGTTGCCGAATCCATTGTTTTTATAGCTTCCAGTTAAAATCCCCAAAACGCTGAAGCAGTATGTGCCACAGTATATGATAGAGGCCTCGCCCTAAGTTTATTAGAATCCAACTGTGTCAGTCCCCCCTACACAAGACTGCCCTCTGGCCTGTTTGATAGAACATCAATGGCATAGCTGATGATGTTTTTCATTTAAAAGCAAATCAAAAGCATTGCTGGTTTAATTTGAGTCCTGGCAAATGATAAAGGCTTTCTGAGATTGCCCAAGCAATCTCCAAAAGTCAGGGGAGCTTCTAGCTTTGATTCTACTGGACATGGTAATTGGAAGTGCAGGACCACATCTGATAAGTCACTGTTACAGATTGTACTCTGGCCCAGGGGACCTTAACTAAGCTTTCCACCCATCCCAACAAATCCATGCTCCTGGCTCAGATCATTCCCCAGGCAATATATTTTCCATTGTTTTTCATGTTACTTTTAAAGTTAAGAGCTAATAATTCTGAATTTCTTCATGCTGTTTTTCCCTTGTAATTAAACAACTGAGGTAAATACAACCCACTTCACATTAAGTCAAGGAGTCTTTGGAGAGGCACTGTACAGTACAGAACAGTCCACATCATCCATCAAACACCCATTTACACTAATCCTACATCAATCCCACTTTTCCTCCATTTACACATCCTGTCCTTCTACCCCTCACCCTCAGTTCAAGGCAATTTACAGAGGATAATGAACCCACCAATCTGCACATCTTTGGGATGTGGGAGAAAGCCAAAAAACCCGGGGGAAAACCACACAGTCACAGGGGGCAGACAGTGCCAGAGGTTAGGATCAAGTCCCTGTCTGTGACACTGAGACATCAGCTCAAAAAAGCCTCAGAACCACTCCTTGCCAGGTGCCTGTACTAAACCACTTCCTTCCAGTCCAGATGGACGTGCTCAGCCTGAAATGTCAACTGTCCTATTCCCTCCATAGATGCTGCTTGACCTGCTGAGTTCGTCCAGCGTTTTGTATGTCCCCCAAGTTGTTTACTACCCTTGGCCCTCGAAGTCAGGATTTCAGTACTGCCTGGGTGTAAAATGTGAAATTCTGATAGTACATTTGGAAAACAGATAAATTCCCAATTTTTCATTATGGTAACTGTGGAAGGGATGAGAGCAACTCGTTCATTATACATATAGAAAAAGAGCGTGTTACTGATTGAAGGATACCAGATGGTGCCATCTGACTGCTTGGGCACCAGGTTCGAGTGATAGTCTATTCCCCTGCAAGTTGTAAGTGTTATGAACTGGTTTGTAGCCATAACAGGCAGAAGCCCAGTTCCTTGCATTGTTTAACCTGGCAGCATGAGTTCTGATTATGTCTATTCTTGAGTACCTGATATGCTGGAAGATTAAGAGAATGTGTTTATGCCAGTTTGAATTTAGTACCCAAGAGAATGACTCAGTATGTACTGTGACTGGTGAGTGATTTTCAGGCAAAGGTAAAACACTCGTCTGTGTTCCACACCACGTAGTCTAGCAGTGTAAATATGTGCTCTTTCATACATTTCAGGCCATTTCACAGATTAATATGAGGATAATATTAGAATTAATTTGTGGTGAACTGCAAACTTGCTATGTGCAGCAGTACAAATTTGTGTTTTCACTGAAAATATTGCTTTCATAAAGTTAATCAAATTTAACATTATTTGTTGAATGAAACACTAACATACTTCAGGGATGTGCTGAGGAGGTTCTGCTATCTAGAAGTATTATCCTTTGAATGAGATGTTAAGCAAAGACACTTTCTGTCCTCTCAGGCAAACATGAAAGTGATGTGACAGCATTTTTATTTTGTAACAAAGCTGACTACAGAATTAAACAG
Organism: Mobula birostris; assembly: GCF_030028105.1. Lineage (NCBI taxonomy): Eukaryota > Metazoa > Chordata > Chondrichthyes > Myliobatiformes > Myliobatidae > Mobula > Mobula birostris. The sequence goes on along the minus strand of NC_092383.1, from coordinate 40,959,362 downwards.
TTGCAGAATCATGGAATACTCCTAAAAGGAAGAACACAGAGTTTATGGTAGTAAAGGATCCCCCTGTGAAGGTTATTGACAGATCTCAAACATGTTACCTAAAACATCTGAGTAATAAAGGGTTGTACCATTGTGCTACCTTGCTTCCTATTGATATCATGTTTCTAGCTGATTTAGTGAGCTATTCTAGTGCTGGGAAAGCTCTTGCAGAGGGCAATGTATGATGTTGCAAAGACATGGGGAATCTAATGCTTGTAGAATATTGAAGAGTATGAAAGTGGTATAGTGTTAACATCCTTCTACAAAATGAGGAAATCGCAGCACACAAAATGGAACGGTCTGAAGACAAGCTCACAAAGCTCACATGGGTCAGCGGGAAATTTGATCCAAATCAAGATTATTGGTTTGTTAGTTGTGCAGGTTTTGACTGATGGAAGGAAAGACTGTGTGGGCTGGAGAAAAAGACTGACTAGATGGCAGAAATTACAGGGGTTTTTTTAGATCTAAATTGAATGCGACTTGTGTGTGATCGGCAAGGGACCAATAAAGAAGTTGTTCAGTGTTAGATTCTACCAGTACTTTCTGTGGTTTTATATGCATATTTATAAGCAATTTTATAAAAATAATTGGGCAAGATTTGATTTGTATGTGCTGATGTAGATTTGATTTGTAAGTGACATTTATTTGATTTGTATGTGGTGATGTGGATTTGATTTGTATGTGATGTAGATTTGATTTGCATGTGATGTAGATTTGATTTGTATGTGGTGTAGATTTGATTTGTATGCAATGTAGATTTGATTTGCATGTGGTGATGTAGATTTGATTTGTATGTGGTGATGTAGATTTGATTTGTATGTGATATAGATTTGATTTGTATGTGATGTAGGTTTAATTTGTATGTGGTGTAGATTTCACTTGTATGTGGTGATATAGATTTGATTTGTATGTGGTGTAGATTTGATTTGTATGTGGTGTAGATTTGATTTGTAAGTGATGTATAGTTGATTTGTATGTGGTGTAGATTTCACTTGTATATAGTGATACAGATTTGATTTGTAAATGATGTATATTTGATTTGTATGTGGTGTAGATTTGCTTTGTTTGTGGTGTAGATTTGACTTGTAAGTGATGAATATTTGATTTGTATGTGGTGATGTGGATTTGATTTGTAAGTGATGTATAGTTGATTTGTATGTGGTGTTGTTGAAGAACAAGTTCGTGCTGTACTGTGTTTGTATCCAATGCAGGACAAGAGATCGAATGATTCTGATTATGGGGATTTGCATGATTTCTAAAATGAATATCCTTCTGAAATAAACATGGTATATCCTGGATATATTTAGCAAATATAGAATCTCGGGAGAGAAATCAATTTCATGTGTTTTTTTGAGAAAGAACTCCCAACTCGATGCACACGGATTAGAATCATAGGGCAACTCAACATGGAAATTGTCCCATTTGTCCATCTCACCCATGCTGACCATTTGCCTACACCTGACCAAGAACCCCCTAAACCTTCCCCATCAGTGTACCTGTCCGAAAGTCTTAAAAATACCTGCCTTAACCCGCTTGCTCCAGATATAAATGACCATTTGCGTGGAAGTGTTGCCCCTCAAATCCCTATTAAATCGTTTTACTCACACTTTTAACCTATGCTCTTTGAGTATTGATTCTCCAACCAGGGAAAAAGTCTGCATGTATTCATCTTACCAATGCTCCTCATTCATTTATACATATCTACACAATCACCCCTCAGTCTCCCATGCTACAAGTCAAAGTCAAAGTCTGTCCCAAGCCTTTGTGGCCCATCAGGCCGGTGCTTATGCCAGTTTCTGTGGCATGAAGCGACTGAGAGTACGAGACTCCCCCCTCCGGATAGGACGCCAGTCTATCGCGAGGTTAACCCCCAGCATCTGCCGGTACCCATTTTCAGCTGGGTGGACTGGAGCAGTGTGTAGTTAAGTGCCTTGCTCAAAGATACAACACTCTGTCTTGGCCGAGACTCAAACCCATGACCTTCAGATCGTGAGCCCAACGCCCTAACCACTTGGCCACGCACCACACCCTATGCTACAAGGAATAAAGTCTTAGCATGTCCAACCTCTCCCTATAACAGAGTGTAATCAAGTGCTGGCAACGCGTTCATGAATGTGAACAGGGTCTGTTGGGTTCTAAGATTTTGGGATGTTGGGCTGTGATTGGGTTGGCACAGAGTGTGTCTTCAACTCTTAACGTTTGCCTCTTGCAGAGCCGGCGATGGCTGGTGGTGGGTTCCTGTCGTGGCACCCTTGATCGGCGGCGTCCTGGGCAGTTCCATTTACGTTCTCTTCATTGAACTTCATCACCAAGAGACAGTCTTAGAAGAGGTCTGCTGTACCAAAGACAAAACAACTGATGAGAATGCAAAATACGAAATGATTTCTGTCCTGCGTAACAAATAACACAAAAGAGCCAAAAGTCTGATTTGAATTCTGGACCCATGAAGAGAATATAATTTTCAGTTTTTTTAAAAAATTATTATTATTTTCCCTGAAAAATAAGTTGTGAGATGATGGCTATAATTTTATTGATGGAGGATTGTTTAACAATTATGCAAATAATTTTATTTTCTGCAATTAAGAGACTGTTTAATATCCATAGAGAGAACAGAGATCAGTACAATCTCCAATTTAATTTACAAGTTTGTAACAAAGTCTAGGATAATATGTGGATAATATTTGATATATAAGCACTATATAGGTTATAGGCACCATCGATTTTATCAATCTTAATCAGCTGATTCACAGGTTCATGCTGTACATTATGAGACCTTGTCCGATATACCCAGCTTATGTCACTCATACACATTTATTTATGTATTTCAGTACGTAGTTTGCACTTAGACTGATGTCAAGTTGATAATTAACATTATTCTGGAAGTCACACCACCACACAAAAATATAGCAAGCCAATGACCTTATTGAAGAATGTGTAATACAAAGGTACTTAAGGAGATGCCATGTATTACAAAGATTAATTTACGTTTATTTCATGTACTAATGAGGTCTTTAAATTGATTTTTTCAAATTTCACTTAAAGATTGATATTTATATCTTCACAAGCCAATGCCAAAATGTTTTTCTAGAACTTGCTCCACAGAATAACTAGTACAAAATATGTATTTGAATAAAAATTGTATCAAAAAATAAATGTTTTCAGCTTTCCCCTTGCCTGTGCTTTTGTTGATTTAACTTGTTAGAAATTCTGTGCTATTGTTCATGCCTACAGTATAAATTAACAAGGAAGTGTGGAAGATCTTAAACACATCACTGCCCACCTCAACACTCTTTAACATCGCAAGTTCTCCCACTTAAATCAGACGCCAGGTTCAGGCATAACTGAGTGATTTTAAAGTGAGTTACAATTCTGGTAAATCTAACATCACCAATGGTGATTTTATTTCTACTTGAGCTGTCTAGCTCAGTTCATTGCCACATACACAAGTGAGGGGCACTCGCAATGAAAACTTACTTGCAGCATCAACACAGGCACATGGATTCAGACAGGTTTAACCACCAGGGGGAGGCAAAGAGAGGACAGGATAGGAAAGGGCTTCATCGGTCAGTAGGGGACAAGTGATCTTGCCCCCAAATCTTTCCCAACACACAATTTTGTTTCTCAGCCCAAGGTTGAACTTTCCTGTGTCTCCACACTCAGATCCCTCTCTGCGTAGACTGATACAGCGTCACCCCAAATCTATCACTGACCCCTGTAATCCTGCCCCCGCCGGTATTCTGGTGCGTCCACTCATCACCATCTCTACGCCAATGCCAACAGGGCATAAACCCCTGATGACAGGGAGCTAACCTGTGAGACAGAATGCCTTTCAGCGAAGAAACTTTACTGACAATGATACAATAGGCACCTGGAACACAGAAATGTAGAGGATACACTCCACTGGGTGTCCGGACTGGAACGCCCAAGGCAGTGGATAATCCAGTCCCAGCACTTTTAGTAACACAACACCCCTTTAGGACAGGTTAGAAGCTGTGCTCAGTACAACCAAGCCTAGTTCAACCCAACCCAGTACAAACCAGCCATGCACAAACTATCTCTATACAACACTGCCCAGTACAGACCTGCCCAGTACAAGCTAGCCCAATACAGACCAGCCCAGTACAAACCAGCACAACCTCGCTCTGTACAACACAGATCAGAACAACCCAGCCCAGTGCAAACAAGACTAGTACAACCCACCCTAGTACCACACGTGCCAGTACAGCCCTACTCAGTACAATATAGCCCAGTAAAACCTAGCATAGAACCTTCCAGTATAATCAAACCCAGCTGAGTACAACTCAGCCCAGTACAATCAAACCCAATTCAATGCAGCACATATCAACACAACTAGCTTTGTACAACCCAGTCCAGTACAACTCGGATCAGTAAAGCCTAGCCCAATGCAACTGAGCTCACTACAACGCTGTTCAGTAGAACACAGCACAGTACAGCCCATCTCAGTACAACCCAGCCCTGTACAACCCAGCCCAATACATCCCATCTCAGTACAACCCTGTTCAGTAGAACACAGCGCAATACAACCCAGCTCAATACAACCCAATCAGTACAACCCTGTTCAGTAGAACATAGCTCAATACAACCCAACTCAATACAATGCAGCTCAGTACAACCCAACCCAATACAACCTTGTTCAGTAGAACACAGCTCAATACAACTCAACTCAGTACAACTTGCTGTATATTTAATACTTCAATAATATTTGAGTAATCTTGTAAATATATTGTTTGATTAAACTACTTTGTTGCTTATATAATTTGTTATGGTTATATATAGCAATACCTTAACTGCATATGTTACGATAAAGTAATACACAAGCTAAGACTCACATCTCTCAGCTCTCTTGGTTTCCTTTAAATTAGTTTAATGTTTGGAAGTTAGAAAACATAACAATGGAGACAAGGTATTTTTTAAATGGATCCGAGATGACTACTGACCTGTTGAAGGTTAGTGAGACATTCAAGTTTTTAAGAAACTCAGCAAGGAACGGTTGGGTTTAAAATAACAGCACAGCACGTGTAGAGACAGTCAAATAAAACAATAACAATGTAGCACATGCAGATACAGTTGAGTTTAAAAAGGCAGAAAACAGAATAATTCAGGGTTCGCAAACAGTAAGTATCAGATAATAATAATCATAAAGAAAACGTTAGACATGGTTGGCTACATCGAAAAGGTAGATGTGTTCAACTGCTCCATTGACTCATGTATACTAAACTAATTGAGCAGTATTTTGAAGAAAATGGAATAGCTAATAAGAAATAAGTACAAATTTTGCTGAGTGCATTGGGTTTAAAGCCATACAGTTTGCTTCAAAGTTTAACTGCTCCAACCAAACAAGCCAAAATAAAATTTGATGATATTGTGAACATAATTCAGGAACATTTAGAACTGAAACCATTGTTGATTGCTGACCACTTTAGGTTTCATAAGTGGAATTAAAAGGAAGGAGAGTCTATTTCAATGTACATGGCCAATTTGAATAGATTGTCTGAGCATTGTCAGTTTAGTGATAGGCTTAATCATGCATTGAGAGATTGTTTAGATGGTGGACTCTTACAAGAAAACATTCAAAACTGGCTCCAAATTGAAGCACAACTTACATTTAAAGGAGCAGTGGAAATTGCTGTATCAATGGAAACCCCAGAAAAGAGACAAAATAGAGTTGCTGTCAGGAATGAAAGTGAGCATGAACAAACTTGCAGAGTGTAGACAGAAGTCAGTCTGGTTGAACAGATTGTGTTACTGTTGTGGCAGAGGCTCACATACACCAGACCAATGCAGATTTAAAGGTGAAACTTGCAGATAATGCAACAAAGTAGGACACACACAAAGAGCATGTCGGGCAGACAAAAATAACTGGACTGCACAGGGAACAGAGATGGATAAAAAATCAAGTTGCAGTTTCAAAAAGAGCATGTTGCATGCTGTTGATGAAAAATCTGATAATGATGAGAGTGACACAAGTCTGAGTAGCCTTGAGATTTACACTTTGGAAACTAACAACAGACAAGCAATATGGCTTACACCAGAAGTGAACAGTAAATGAATTAAAATGGAATTGAACACTGACTCAGCTGTTCCAGTCATTCCACAAAATTAGTTTGAACAACATTTCAAAGATACTGAATTTAAGTCTGCAGGTATACAACTAAGAACTTATACAGGAGAAAAAGTAACTCCTCTGGGATTTCCTATCGGATCGTCAGCAGTTGGCAAGGATGGGGTCCCTCACCTCTGCCCCTCTGCCCCTCTGCCCCTCAACATTGGTGCCCCCCAGGGGTGTGTCCTGAGTCCCTTTCTCTACTCCCTTTACACCCATGACTGTACTGACACACACAGCTCCAATCTGCCGATCAAATTCGCAGATGACACGACTTTGATCGGCCTTATTTCTAGCAGTAATGAGACAGCCTACAGAGGAGTGGTTGACACCCTGACGTAGTGGTGACAAGATAACAACCTCTCCCTCAATGTCCAAAAAACAAAACAGCTGATTGTCGACTGCAGGAGGAACAGAGACAGGCTCAGCCGATCAACATCAATGGGTGAGTAGTTTCAAGTTCCTCGGTATAAACATCACTGATGATCTCACCTGGACCGTATACACTGGCTTTGTGGCAAAAAAAAGCACAGCAGCATCTCTTTCACCTTAAGTGATTGAAGAAGTTCAGCATGGGCCCCCAAATCTTCAAAACCTTCTACAGGGGCATCATTGAGAGCATAGTGACCAGCTGTATCACCGCCGGGTATGGGAACTGCACCAACCTTATCACTGGGCACTGCAGAGAGTGGTACGGACAGCTGAGCGCATCTGTGGATGTGAACTTCCCTCCATTGAGGACACTTACAGCAGCAGGTACATAAAGAAGGCCTGGAAGATCATTGCAGACACCAATCACCTCAACCATAAACTGTTTCAGCTGCTTTTGCCTTGCAAAAAGTATCACAGCATTAAAGCCAGGACCAACAGGTTACGGGACCAGCTTCTTTCTACAAGCCATTAGACTTTTACATTCACATGTCTGTACATTTCAACGGAATCATAAACACAAGGATTTTTACTCCCTCATGTTGTGGGATGGATGTAAGATTTAAATAAATTCTAATTCCAATTCTAATGCTACATTTGTGACAGTGAAATACAACAACCAACAAGCCACAATGGGCTTGTATGTGGTAAATAAAAAATCAGGAGGGCCAGCATTGAGAGAACATGAGTGACTGTGATGACTACAACTTGACTGGAGATCCATCTACTATATCCCCTGTAACAGAATCAACTGAAAGTGAATTAAGAAAGATACTGGATGATGCCACAGCTGACTCCAGGCTGAACATGAAAAACTGTTGCCCAACAGGTGTTAGTACCAACCTCTGTGGCTCTGGTTGGAAGGCATATTGGACCAATGAAAAACCATGCTGCTCAGAGGAATACTGAAGTTCTGAAAGCAGTGGTCTGACTACAACAGTTTTTGTAGGCTTCTGATATGTTAATCAGGCAGTTACTTGCGAAATGTGGCTTGGTTTTAACCTGGAAGAGAGTTCAAGGATCTTCAGGAAAGTTGCAAGCATTTGGGTTTTGTAAGTAAAAAGAACCAGAATCTACTCTGCGTGCATTAAGGTTATTGCATGAACTTCAAGTGAGAGACAAAAAGCTGCTTGTAAAACTAGATACAAAGACCAAAGCCCAGCTGGATGAATGGAAGGCCAAAGAGAAAGAGGTCAAGATGCTCATGCTAGAAAGAAGAAAAAGGAAGGTGAAGAAAAGAAAGAATAGTAGTTGAAAAGGAGAGAAGTGATTGAGAGAAAGAACATGAATGAGAAAGACAAATGCATGAAAGAGGGAAGGAACGGGAGAAAGAAGCTGAGAGAAGCAAAGATCAAAGAAGATCCAGAGAAAAAAGACAAGAAAAGCTGAAGAAAGGTGGCTACTGCTGTCAGAACCACTTCCTGCAGTCTCAGAGTCGACTCCTACAACCACCATGGAGGAGGCCCCAAAACCTGAGATTGTTTCACAGCCACAGTTCTCACCTGCCGAGCAGAGTAATCCTATTTGTCAGGAAGAACTTAGCCCACAAAGGCAAGAAATCCTCCACAGTGATTAAATCTTTAAGCCTGAATGGGACAATTTAAAAATTGACTATGCTGTGGATGTCATTATTACGTGCTGTATCAAATGACTTGGGTGATCATGGTCTTCCATCTGTTGACCATGATTGTTCTTGGCAATTTTTTCTACAAAAGTGGCTTGCCATTGCCTTCTACTGGGCAGTGCCTTACAAGACGGGTGACCACAGCCATTATCAATGCTCTTTAGAGATTGTCTGGCATCAGTGGTTGCATAACCAGGATCTGTGATATGCACCAGCTGCTCATACAACCTTCTCTCATGGTTTCACTTGACCCTGAGCAGGTCCTACACCTTGCCCAAGGGTGACCTGCAGCCTAGCGGAGGGAAGGAGCACCTTACACCTGTTTGGTAGAGACGTATCTCCACCCTGCCTATACATATCCTGTATAGTAGTTGCATTAAAGAGTATATTGTGTATATAGTTGAGATGTATCCTCTATTGAGTTGGAGTTTATAGATGAGCAGGGAGGTGTGCTGTGTATTTAAAATGTCAGTAACATTTGATTTTCTTGTAAATATATTGTTTGATTAAGTGTTCTTTGCTGTTTATATATAATATAATGGTTATACATAAAAATACATGAATTTTATGTCACAGCACTACCACATGATATAGAATGTTTCGCTTGAAGTAAATACAAATTAAGACTCACATCTCTCGACTTTCTTGTTTTTCTTTGAATTAGTTTAATGTTTTGAAGTTACAAAACAGAACACAACACAGCACAGTACATGCCAGTGCAGAACAATGCAGCCCTGTACAGTCAAGCCCAATACAAACCAGCCTGGTATAATCCAGCCCAGTAAAACCCAGTCCAGTATAACACAGCTCAGATATCATAGTGCCTGTCCCGAAGAAAACATACATCAACAATTTGAATGACTATCGTCCAGTTGCCCTTACACCAACAATAATGAAGTGCTTTGAGAGATTGGTCCTCTCCCATATTAAAGTCACTATCCCTGCTACATTGGACTCACACCAGTTTGCCTATAAAGCAAACAGGTCCGCAGAGGATGCCATCTCATTAGCTCTTCACACTGTCCTGACACAACTGGAGGGGGAGGGCACATACGTGAGGATGTTGTTTGTTGATTATAGCTCTGCTTTTAATACTGTCATCCCCAGCAATCTCATCTCCAAACTCCACCAGCTAGGTCTCATCTCATCACTCTGCAATTGGGTCCTGAATTTCTTGTCAGAGCGTTCACAGGCAGTGAGACTGGGCCCTCACCTGTCCTCCACTACTATCCCGAACACTGGTACACCACAAGGTTCTGTATTGAGTCCCATACTCTACTCCATCTTTACTTACGACTGTGTATCTGCATTTAACAACAATACCATGGTCAAATTTGCAGGCGACACAACAGTGATCGGGTTGATCTCCAACAGAGACGAATCAGCGTACAGAGCGGAGGTACAGAACTTCGTGAGATGGTGCTCAGAGAACAACCTGTCTCTCAATACATCAAAGACTAAGTTGCTAATTATCGACTTTGGAAAGTCACGGGATGACGAGTACGCTCCAATCTACATTAACGGAGACATAGTGTAGAGAGTGTCCAGTTTCAGGTTTCTGGGAATACCTTACATGGTCCACTAACACCACGACAATAGTTAAGAAAGCACAGCAACTTTTGTTTTTCCTCAGGACGCCGGTCTACCTGAACAGATGCTGGTGAAGTTTAACCACTGCACCATAGAGAGCATCTTAACCTACTGCATCCCTGTGTGGTATCTCAGTTGTACAGCAGCTGATAGGAAAGCACTTCAGCAGGTTGTCTCTAGCGCACGGAAGATCATTGGGACTCAGCTCCCAGTCCTGGAGGACACCTACAGCTCACGCTGCCTAAGGAAAGCTACAAGCATCTGTAAGGACAATACACACCCATGCAATCGTCTGTTTGAGCTTCTGCCATCTGGCAGACATTATAAGATTTTCTATGTCCACACGTCCAGACTGAAAAATAGCTTTTTCCCCAGAGCTATAATTGCTCTGAACCAATCGATCAAGCACCATCCATAAATTTATTATATTGCTACTTTAATACTGGTTTTATGGCTGTCATGCATCTGAGTTGCGCTTTTGTACTGCTGGACATTGCTTGTACTGGCTGGTTACCTGATTTTATTTATTTTATTTGTTCTTTTATAGCACTGAGTACAAGAGTTGCAAACTCATTTTCGCTGTATTGGTGCATGACAAATTGTACTACGCAATGACAATAAGGATATTTCATTTCATTTCATATACCCAACCAAGTACAACCCACCGTAGTACAACACATCACAGTACAACCCTGCTTACTACAATCCAGCCCAGTATAACCCAGCTCAGTCAACCCAGTTTAATATAACTAACCCAGCTAGGGCAACAAGCTCAGTACAATCTGGCACAATTCAACCCAGCCAGAACAACCCTGTTCAGTACAGTCCAGCAGAATACAACTCAGCAAGATAGAACTCAACATGATACAACTCAGCTCAGTATGAATCAGCCCAGTGCATCCCAGCTCAGCACGAACCAGCTCAGTACAACCCAGTTCAATACAACCCATCCCAGTACAACCCAGCTCAGTGTAACCTATCTCAGTGTAACCCGTCTCAGTATAACCCATCCCAGTACAACCCAGCCCAGTACAATCCAGCTCAGTGTAACCCATCTCAGTATAACCCATCCCAGTACAACCCAGCCCAGTACAACCCAGCTCAGTATAACCCATTCCAGTACAACCCAGCCCAGTACAATCCAGCTCAGTGTAACCCATCTCAGTATAACCCATCCCAGTACAACGCAGCCCAGTACAACCCAGCTCAGTGTAACCCATCTCAGTATAACCCATCCCAGTACAACCCAGCCCAGTACAACCCAGCTCAGTGTAACCTGTCTCAGTACAACCCAGCTCAGTACAACCCAGCTCAGTGTAACCCAGCTCAGTACAACCCAGCTCAGTGTAACCCATCTCAGTACAACCCATCCCAGTACATATCATCCCAGTAAAACCCAGCTCAGTGTAACCCATCTCAGTATAACCCATCCCAGTACAACCCAGCTCAGTGTAACCCATCTCAGTACAACCCATCCCAGTACAACCAGCTCAGTGTAACCCATCGCAGTACGACCCAGCTCAGTGTAACCCATCTCGGTACAACCCAATCCAGTACAACCCAGCTCAGTATAACCCAGCTCAGTATAACCCATCCCAGTACAACCTAGCTCAGTGTAACCCATCTCAGTATAACCCATCCCAGTACAACCCAGCTCAGTGTAACCCATCTCAGTATAACCCATCCCAGTACAACCCAGCTCAGTGTAACCCATCTCAGTATAACCCATCCCAGTACAACCCATCCCAGTACAACCCAGCTCAGTGTAACCCGTCTCAGTATAACCCAGCTCAGTGTAACCCGTCTCAGTACAACCCATCCCAGTACAACCCAGCTCAGTGTAACCCATCTTAGTATAACCCATCCCAGTACAACCCAGCTCAGTGTAACCCGCTTCAGTATAACCCACTCCAGTACAACCCAGCTCAGTACAATCCAGCCCAGTAAAACTCAGCCCAGCACATCTCAGCTCAGTACAATTCAGTTCAGTACAGCTCAGTCCAGTACATCCCAATTTTGTATAACCCAGCCCAGTACAACCCAGCTCAGTTTAACACAGGTCGTTTCTTCGGCAGTTTGAATGGGGCACAGCTGTGCAAGCACGTAAAGGTCAGCCTGTGAGAACAGCGGGAGAGTTTAAAAAGTGAGCAGATTAACGGAGCAGACGATAAACACAAAATAATCTGCAGATGCTGGGGTCAAAGCAACACTCACAATATGCTGGAGAAACTCAGCAGGTTGGGCAACATCCATGGAAAAGATTGGTCGACGTTTCGGGCCGGAACCCTTTGTCAGGACTGTAGAGAGAAGGGGCAGAAGCCCTATAAAGAAGGTGGGGGGAGGGTGGGAAGGGGAAGGTTGGTAGGTTCCAGGTGAAAAACCAGTAAGGGGAAAGATAAAGGGGTGGGGGAGGGAAGGCAGGGAGGTGATAAGCAGGAAAGGTGAAGGAGGACTAGGGGAAAGCACAATGGATAGTAGAAGGAGACGGAACCATGAGGGAGGTGATAGGCAGCTGGGGGAGGGGGCAGAGAGACATAGGGATAGGGGAAGGGAGGGAGAGGGAATTACCAGAAGTTGGCGAATTCTATGTTCATACCAAAGGGCTGGAGGCTACCTAGATGGTATATGAGGTGTTGCTCCTCCAACCTGAGTTTAGCCTCATCATGGCAATAGAGAAGACCATGTATGGACATATCTGAATGGGAGTGGGAAGCAGAGTTGAAGCGGGTGGCTGTTGTGGCGGACGGAGTGGAGGGGCTCGACGAAGACTCTCATAACTACCTCAACTATACCTCTTCCCACCCCACCACATGCAAAAATGCCATTCCCTATTCCCAGTTCCTCCGTCTCCACTGCATCTGCTCCGAGAATGAGGTTTTCCGTTCCAGGACATCTCAAATGTCCTCTTTCTTTAAGGATCGTGGTTTCCCTTCTACCGTCATCAATGATGCCCTCACCCGCATCTCCTCCATTTCCCACACTTCGGCCCTCACCCCATTCCCCCGCCACCACAACAGGGACAGAGTTCCCCTTGTCCTCACCTACCACCCTACCAGCCTCCGGATCCAACACGTTATCCTCCGTAACTTCCGCCACCTTCAACAAGACCCCACTACTAAGCACATCTTTCCCTCTCCACCCCTCTCCGCTTTCTGCAGGGATCGGTCCCTCCGCGACTCCCTGGTCCACATGTCCCATCCCCCATGGATCTCCCACCTGGCACTTATCCCTGTAAGCGCAAGTGCTACACCTGTCCCTACACCTCCTCTCTTGCCACCATTCAGGGCCCCAAACAGTACTTCCAAGTGAGGCAACACTTCACTTGTGAGTCTGTTGGGGTCATCTATTGCATCCGGTGCTCCCGGTGCGGCCTCCTCTACATCACTGAAACCCGACGCAGATTGGGGGACCGCTTCGTTGAGCGCCTCCGCTCCGTCCGCCAAAACAGACAGGATCTCCCAGCAGCCACCCACTTCAACTCTGCCTCCCACTCCCATTCAGATATGTCCGTACATGGCCTCCTCTACTGCCATGATGAGGCTAAACTCAGGTTGGAGGAGCAACACCTCACATACTGTCTAGATAGTCTCCAGTCCCTTGGTATGAACATAGAGTTCTCCAACTTCTGGTAATTCCCTCTTCCTCCCTTCCTCTATCCCTCTGTCACTCTGCCCCCTCCCCCAGCTGCCTACTACCTCCCTCATGGTTCCGCCTCCTTCTACTACCCATTGTGCTTTCCCCTATTCCTTCTTCACCTTACCTGCCTATCCCCCCCGCTTCCCCTCCCCCACCCCTTTATCTTTCCCCTTACTGGTTTTTCACTTGGAACCTACCAGCCTTCTCCTTCCCACCCTCCCCCCACCTTCTTTATAGGGCCTCTGCCCCTTCCCTCTACAGTCCTGACGAAGGGTTCCGGCCCGAAACGTCGACTGATCTTTTCCACGGATGCTGCCCGACCTGCTGAGTTCCTCCAGCGTGTTGTTAACGGAGCGGGCGACGGAGCAGTTGGAGACAGGGTAGGAAGGCTTTGGCTCGAGAGGTTTCGGCGAGCAGCGAGTGAGGACGAGCTTGCTCTCAGTGAGGTAAAGCCGGGTAAGTTCCTTTAATAACTCTAATTAACCTAGGAGTAGGTAATGGAGGCAGCAGTTAGGGCAGTTGAGTGCTCCGTTTGCAGTATGTGGGAAGTCAGGGTGAGCACAATCGTCCCTGATGACTACACCTGTAAGAGGTGCATCCAGCTGCAGCTCCTGACAAACCGAGTTAGGGAACCGGAGCTGGAACTGGATGAACTTCAGATCATTCGGGAGGCAGAGGCAGAAACAAACAGGAGTTGCAGGGAGATAGTCGCCCCTAAGAGTCAGGAGACAGGTAGCTGGGTGACTGTCAGGACAGGGAAGGTGAATAGACAGAATGAGCAGAGCACCCCTGTGGCCATACCCATCAACAATAAGTACATCGTTTTGGATACTGTTGATGGGGATGACCTACCAGGGACGAGTTGCAGTGGTTGCGTCTCTGGCACCGAGACTGGACCCTCAGCTCAGAAGGGAAGGAGGGAAAGGGGGAGATCAGTAGTGATAGGGGATTCGACAGTTAGGGGGACAGGTAAGATGTTCTGTGGGAGAGATCAAGAAATCCAGATGGTCTGTTGCCTCCCTGGTGCCAGGGTCCACGATATCTTGGATCGAGTTCTCAGTATTCTCTAGAGGGAGGGTGAGCAGCCGGATGTCGTGGTCCATGTAGGGACCAACGACATGGGTAGGAAGAAGGAGGAGGTCCTGCAAAGAGAGGTTAGAGAGTTAGGTGCAAAGTTGAAAGACAGGACCTCCAGGGTTGCAATCTCAGGATTGCTACCCGTGCCACATGCTAGTGAGGCTAGAAATAAGAAGATAATGCAGCTAAATACGTGGCTAAGGAGTTAGTGCAGGGGGGAGGGCTTCATGTTTCTGGACAATTGGGTCTTGTTCCAGGGAAGGTGCTACCTATTCCAACGGGATGGGTTGCACCTGAACTGGAGGGGGACTAACACCTTTGCGGGAAGGTTTGCTAGTGTTGCTCCGGGCAATTAAACTAGATTTTCAGGGGGAGGGGAACCAGAGTGTTAGAGCAGATAGTGAGGTGGAGGAGCATAAAGGTTATGCGAGAACTGCAAGTATAGTGCATGGCGCAAAGCCAGATCTAGCATATAAAGAGGCTTTGAGAAAAGAGAAACAGAATAAACGGTGTAAAGACAGTAAGGTAGAAGGGCTAAAGTGCGTGTACTTCAATGCAAGAAGCATCAAGAACAAAGGTGATGAACTGAGAGTTTGGATACATACATGGAATTACGATGTAGTGGCCATTACAGAGACTTGGCTGGCCCCAGGGCAGGAATGGACTCTCAATATTCCTGGATTTTGTGCTTTAAAAGGGATAGAGAAGGGGGGAGAAGGGGAGGAGGGGTGGCATTACTGGTCAGGGATACTATTACAGTTACAGAAAGGGTGGGTAAAGTAGCAGGATCCTCTTTTGAGTCAGTATGGGTGGAAGTCAGGAACAGAGCAGTTACTCTATTGGGAGTATTCTATCGGCCCCCTGGTAGCAGCAGAGATACAGAGGAGCAGATTGGGAGGCAGATTTTGGAAAGGTGCAAAAATAACAGGGTTGTTATCATGGGTGACTTTAACTTCCTTAATATTGATTGGTACCTGATTAGTTCCAATGGTTTAGACGGGGCAGAGTTTGTTAAGTGTGACCAGAATGGATTCCTGTCACAGTATGTGGACAGGCCGACTCGGGGGAATACCATACGAGATCTAGTATTAGGTAACGTACAGGGTCAGGTCACAGATCTCTCAGTGGATGAGCATATGGGGGACAGTGACCACCGCTCCCTGGCCTTTAGCATTATCATGTAAAAGGATAAAATCAGAGAGAACAGGAAAATTTTTAATTGGGGAAGGGCAAATTATGAGGCTATAAGGCTAGAACTTGAGGGTGTGAATTGGGATGATGTTTTTGCAGGGAAATGTACTATGGACATGTGGTCGATGTTTAGGGATCTCTTGCAGGATGTTAGGGATAATTTTGTTCCGGTGAGGAAGATAAAGAATGGTAGGGTGAAGGAACCATGGGTGGCAAGTGAGGTGGAAAATCTAGTCAGGTGGAAGAAGGCAGCATACATGAGGTTTAGGAAGCAGGGATCAGATGGGTCTATTGAGGAATATAGGAAAGCAAGAAAGGAGCTTAAGAAGGGGCTGAGAAGAGCAAGAAGGGGGTATGAGAAGGCCTTGGCGAGTAGGATAAAGGAAAACCCCAAGGCATTCTTCAATTATGTGAAGAAAAAAAGGTTGACGGGAGTGAAGGTAGGACCGATTAGAGATAAAGGTGGGAAGATGTGCCTGGAGGCTGTGGAAGTGAGCGAGGTCCTCAATGAATACTTCTCTTCGGTATTCACCAATGAGAGGGAACTTGATGACAGTGAGGACAATATGAGTGAGGTTGATGTTTTGGAGCATGTTGATATTAAGGACGAAGAGGTGTTGGAGTTGTTAAAATACATTAGGACAGATAAGTCCCCGGGGCCTGACAGAATATTCCCCAGGCTGCTCTACGAGTCGAAGGAAGAGATTGCCGAGCCTCCGGCTAGGATCTTTATGTCCTCGTTGTCCATGGGAATGGTACCGGAAGATTGGAGGGAGGCAAATGTTGTCCCCTTGTTCAAAAAAGATAGTAGGGATAGTCCAGGTAATTATAGACCAGTGAGCCTTACGTCTGTGGTGGGAAAGCTGTTGGAAAAAATTCTTAGAGATAAGACCTATGGGCATTTAGAGAATTACGGTTTGATCAGGGACAGTCAGCATGGCTTTGTGAAGGGCAGATCGTGTCTAACAAGCCTGATAGGGTTCTTTGAGGAGGTGACTAGGCATATAGATGAGGGTAGTACAGTGGATGTGATCGACATGGATTTTAGTAAGCCATTTGACAAGGCATTTGACGGTAGGCTTATTCAGAAAGTTAGAAGGCATGGGATCCAGGAAAGTTTGGCGAGGTGGATTCAGAATTGGCTTGCCTGCAGAAGGCAGAGGGTCGTGGTGGAGGGAGTACATTCGGATTGGAGGGTTGTGATTGGTGGTGTCCCACAAGGATCGGTTCTGGGACCACTACATATCGTGATTTTTATTAACGACCGGGACGTGGGGGTAGAAAGCTGGGTTGGCAAGTTTGTAGATGACACAAAGGTTGGTGGTGTTGTGTATAGTGTGGAGGATTGTCGAAGATCACAGAGAGACATTGATAGGATGCAGAAGTGGGCTGAGAAGTGGCAGATGGAGTTCAAACCGGAGAAGTGTGAGGTGGTACACTTTGGAAGGACAAACTCCAAGGCAGAGTACAAAGTAAATGGCAGGATACCTGGTAGTGTGGAGGAGCAGAGGGATCTGGGGGTACATGTCCAAAAATCCCTGAAAGTTGCCTCACAGGTAGATAGGGTAATTAAGAAAGCTTATGGGGTGTTAGTTTTCATAAGTCAAGGGATAGAGTTTGAGAGTCACAAGGTAATGATGCAGCTCTATAAAACTCTGGTTAGGCCACACTTGGAGTACTGTGTCCAGTTCTGGGTGCCTCACTATAGGAAGAATGTGGAAGCATTGGAAAGGGTACAGAGGAGATTTACCAGGATGCTGCCTGGTTTAGAGAATATGGATTACAATCAGAGATTAAGGGAGCTAGGGCTTTACTCTTTGAAGAGAAGGAGGATGAGAGGAGACATGATAGAGGTATACAAGATATTAAGAGGAATAGATAGAGTGGACAGCCAGCACATCTTCCCCAGGGCACTACTGCTCAATACAAGAGGGCATGGCTTTAAGGTAAGGGGTGGGAAATTCAAGGGGGATATTAGAGGAAGGTTTTTTACTCAGAGAGTGGTTGGTGTGTGGAATGCACTGCCTGAGGCAGTGGTGGAGACAGATACACTAGTGAAATTTAAGAGACTACTAGACAGGTATATGGTTATATGGGAGGCAGGATTTAAGGGTCGGCACAACATTGTGGGCCGAAGGGCCTGTACTGTGCTGTACAGTTCTATGTTCTATGTTCTATGTTCAGTGTAACTCATCTCCCCAACCTGAATCCAGCAGAGCCCAACCATATCTGTCAGTGTCAGACAGCTGTCAAAATCAAATGATAACCCCCCAGGTCAAGTTTGTGTGTCTTAATCCTAAGTACCTGATGTCCATGTTGAGTGGGGATCTCTTGTCTCTGAAGGGAGAGAGCCATCAGCTGATTTGTCCTCACAGAGGGATCAGAAGTGGAGAGAGTGTCAAGATCTCTGAGGATCTAACCTGGTCCCAACATATTGATGTAGTTATAAAGAAGGCAAGACAGTGGGTATATTTTATTAAGAGTTGGAAAAGATTTGGCATGTCAACAATACACTCAAAAACTTCTATAGTTGTACTGTGGAGAACATTCTGACAGGCTGCATCACTGTCTGGTATGGAGGGGCTACTGTACAGGACTGAAAGAAGCTGCAGAAGGTTGTAATCTAGTCAGCTCCATCTTGTGTACTAGCCTACAAGATACCCAGGCCATCTTTAGGGAGCGGTGTCTCAGAAACGCAGCGTCCATTATTAAAGACCTCCAGCACCCAGGGCATGCCCTTTTCTCACTGTTACCATCAGGTAAGAGGTACAGAAATCTGAATGCACACACTCAGTGACTTGGGAACAGCTTCTTCCCCTCTGCCATCTGATTCCTAAATGGACATTGAATCTTTGGACAGTACCTCATTTTTTTAAATATACAGTATTTCTGTTTTTGCATTTTTTAAAATCTATTCAATATACATAATTGATTTATTTGTTTATTTATTATTATGATTTTTATTTTATTTATTGTTTTTTTTCTCTGCTAGATTATGTATTATATTGAACTGCTGCTGCTAAGTTGACAAATTTCACGCCACATGCCGGTGATAATGAACCTGATTCTGATTCTGATTCTGAAGTGGTCAGTACCAGCTCTTCCACAGCTGCCCTCAGACACTGGCTTTGAGAGCAATGGCTGACCCATTACTGATTTTAAATGATTTGTTAATACAGGTTGTGAAGCATTGCTGTGTGTTTTCTGTCCTTTATTGAAACAATGTGGAATAAGCAACACTGAGCGTCTACTCCTAAACTTCACTGCACTGCCGGTTTGTTTACTCGCTGCCTGGTAAATGGGAGCCGGCAGAGTTCCGCCTGCACAGGCCTCTGCAGTCGGAGATACGTTTACTGCTACACACAATCGCAGTATCTGCAGCCTAGCAACCAGATAAAGCAGTTTAAGTTAGTTACAATCACTTCAACACTTCTGTGCTTGCTCTTCATCTCATTTCATTTGGTGTATGTATCTTACCTTTAATTTGCTGTGTGTGGTACTGTTCATTACATCGACCATGTGATGAAATAAATCAGATTCAGGATCCCAGTAAGTTAATTTGACTGTCCTTTAATATCAGAGTTGTTCAAATTGGAATTAAAGACAGGAGGATGCTCCAGAGTCGATTGTAGTCCTCGGATCAAACTTAAAGCAGTTCCAATCATTTAAAACTCTAAGCGGGTGAGGGAAAGTTGCTTTGTCCATTATCCTGTCATTAAAGCTCAATAAAAACCGGCATTGCTTTAAAAATGTGAAAATCTGAATGAAGTCTAACTGCAAGTGTTGCAATCAGACAGGGTTGTAGTGTTGTAGAGTTAGGCAGACCTTCAGCCCAATTTGTCCATACCAACTATGATGTCCATCTAAGCTAGACTCATCTGCCTGTATTTGGCTTACATCCCATTCATGTACCTGCCTAAATGTCTTTAAAACGGTGTAATTCTAACTGCCTCTACCACTTCCTCCGGCAGCTCGTTCCATACACCCACCACCCTGTATGTCTACAAGTTACCTCTTAGATCCCTTTTCTATCTTCCCCCTCTCAATTTAAATCTGTGTCCTCTAGTTTTAGACTTCCCTACCCTGGCAAAAAGTCTGTGACCATATCTACACCCCTCATGATTTTATAATCCTCTATAAGGTCACTCTTCAGTCTTTTACCAATAGTTCCTGATGCAGGGACACAACCTGAAACACTGACACGAGGAAATCTGCAGATGCTGGAAATTCAAGCAACAAACACAAAAAATGCTGGTGAACGCAGCAGGCCAGGCAGCATCTATATAGGAAGAGATACGGTCGACATTTTGGGCTGAGACCCCATTTGGACCAGATAGAATACAAGCCATCCTACAGATGACAACCCCGAAGACCAAGAAGAAGGTTCTCTCCTTCCTGGGAATAGTGGGGTACTGCCGACAATTGATAAGTGAATATCCGACGTATGACGCTGTCTTGAGACCTGCTGCCACCAAAGAGGCACCCCCACTTTAGAACGGACTCCGAAAAGCGACGCTGCCTTCCAGGCTCTTAGAGCTGCTGTAGTAGTGGCCCCCGGACTGGGATTACCCAATTACAACCGTCCCTTCCTGGTGCACGCCTGTGAGAAGAAGGGATTTGCTACGGGGGTCCTGACCCAGGCCTATGGAGGAGGAAAAAGACCAGTAGCCTACTACTCTACTGCCTTGCTTGCTGTAATCCTGGGCATGCCGGCCTGCCTTCATGCAGTAGCTGCTACCGCCATCACGGTAGAGAAGTCCTTGCCGCTGGTCCTTGACCACCCGTGCGA
Organism: Mobula birostris; assembly: GCF_030028105.1. Classification (NCBI taxonomy): domain Eukaryota; kingdom Metazoa; phylum Chordata; class Chondrichthyes; order Myliobatiformes; family Myliobatidae; genus Mobula; species Mobula birostris. The sequence continues at coordinate 40,938,863 of NC_092383.1, read as the reverse complement.
AGTGCGAGTGCCCGATGCTGTAATGCTGCTTATAAACTCGGCAGCCACTCAGCACTTCACTGCCTCCCGCCGCACGGGCTACGAGGCGATCCTTCTGTCACACCCCAATCTCACTCACCAATGCTTGCTGGCGGTCAACCCCGCCACATTCGTGCCAGAGCCGATGGAAGACTACGCCAACGATGAGGACTCTCAAGGAAAAGCACGAGCAGATGAGGTTGCCAAACGAGTGGCCGCTACTCAAGAACCAATGTTGCAAGCCCGTTGTGCCCTCAAGCAAACCCCTGTCCCTATGGTGGCACCTGATGAACTACAACGAGCACAACAAAATGCCAGTCCACAAGAGAGACGCAGCTGGGAGCGCGTGCAGTGCCACGACAAAGATGGGTTTCAGTTCGATCCAGACGGGCGTGTCTCGGCCCTGAAACGTCAACTCTACCTCTTCCTATAGATGCTGCCTGGCCTGCTGCATTCACCAGCAATTTTTGTGTCTGAAACTCTGACAATTCCTTTACCCCTTACAGGTGTGGTTCCCCCTGTGGAGTTTCTCCAGCAGTTTGCTACTTGCTCCAGATTCCAGCGGTGTCAGTCCCTAATGTATCTCCAACATAGAAGTTTTGAAGTACAAATGGGGTGCAAGTTCAAACCTCCCTGAAGTTTGTGACACAGACGGACAGAGCAGTGGGGAAGGCATTCAACTTGCTTGCCTTCATAATCAGGGTTATTGAGAATAAAAGTTTGGATATCACGTTGTAGCTGTACAAGACATAGGTTAGCTCATGCTTCCAATACGATGGTGGTGCATTCAGGTGCAGCGGCCTCTCAGGGATCAACCAAAGGTGTTTTTTTTCCTTTGTTATATATGTTTTTTATGATCTCAAGACAAAACCAAACCCCAAGAACTTTGGGTATAGCAGGTCTACTGCATCAGTGTGCTGCACATTGATCAGAGTAGTCGACTAGGGTGTCGGAGAAGGAGCCGGCCGGCATGTCGGTGGAGAAGATTGCCAGCATGTCGTTGGAGTTCGTAGGAGCTGACCTGGGTGCAGACCATGTCGGTGCCTGCTACACAAAGGCATCGGAGTTGGTGCATGAAGGCGGTGAGTTGGTGATTGTCTCAGCCGTTCTTCTTACGATCGTAAGACCCTGTTGGACATTGATAATGTAAGATGCCGCAGGCCCGTTTCTCTTGTTTGGTGGAGAGACAGGGAACGTGGGAGTGCTGTAGCCTCAACTGAAGCGAGGACTAGGCCTCAAGCTGCGGGCTTGCCTGCTGCCACAGTCCAGGTGAGGAGACGCCAGAGGCAGTGTAACGTGACGTCTGTGCTTGGCTGGGGGTTGGCCTGTCCTGATGGTGCTGCCCTCCAGTGTTCAATGGGTGGAATTACTGGGAACTGTACTATCAATTTGTGGGAAATGTTGCTCAAGGTCTTTTTTTTGCAAGACTATGTTATTTTTTTGCTCTCTACTTTGCACAAACATTTTGCACCTTGCCCCAGAGGAACACTGTTTTGTACAGCTACATCCATGTATGGTGGAAAGACAATTAAACTTGATTTGATTTGATTTGAATATTGTGCACAGTTCCATTCATGACACCATAAAAATGACGTGATAGCATTCAATGAAAGCAGAGTGGATTCACCAGGATGTTGCCTGGAACAGTGGGTCGTGGTTACGAGGTGAAGCTGGATAGGTTGGGTTTGTTCTCACTGGAGCGGAGAAGGCTGAGGGGTGACACTATAAAGGTTTATAAAATCATGGAGGGCATAGATAGGATAAATAGTCACCTTATTTGTCCAAGGGTAGGGAAGTCTAGAACTAATGGACATTTAAGAGATCTGAGTGGCATGTTTTTCGCACAGTGGTTGGTGGGCACATGGAAGTAGCTGCCAGTGGAAGTAGTGTTCGTCGATCGTCGTCGATGAGGACCTTGACTCCATTATGATGGTGTCGAGACTAATGCTTGATTTGGACTTAAGTGATGGAGAGTTGTGCAGCGTCACCCTTACTCTCTCTTCCCAGTTCCCATCTGGATCCAGTGGCAAGACAGAGTCGAGATGGTTGGAGATGGGACTAGGCGCAGTGGGTGACCAGAACGTCTTCTGTGTCTAGTCCTGCTCTACACATTCCACGTAGCTTGCAGAGACTACCTTCTTGACCATTGGACCTACCATTGGTCTTGTCCGCTCAATCCGCTGGAGTCTGTCTTCACATGCTGAGATAGACAACTCCCTATCTCACCGAGGGTTTGAGACCCTTAGGCTACCCTCACCTGGTTTAGCTGGCTTGTCGAAGCCGTTGCCCGGGGTGTGGCCGCTGTCGCATGCAAACAGCTACGGGGAGCCACAAGTGAGAGCTGAGTGCCAGGTGGGGTCCAAAGGTGGACAAACCACCTTGAAAAGGACGCAACATGTTCCCACACCAGAGGTGCTACTCCTCCCTGACACCCCATACAGCCCAAGTGGAAGTAGCAGAGGCAGGTACAATCACAACACTTAAAAAGGCATTTAGACAGGTACTTGAATAGGAAAGCAATAGAATTTTCAAAAAATGGGAACAGTGTCGATAGACAGAATGGACAGCAAGGAACTACTTCCATAGGCTAACATTAGTTCAGCCAAAGAGGGAGGTAGAAGGCATGTACTGAGATGTAGAGTTGGCAAAGAGCTTAGGGTCTGACTGGAACAAAATCAGAAAAGGGATGAAAATGAGGCAAATGTTGGTGTATAAGGGGATGGTAAATGATTCGGATTCAACCAAAACAGGGGATAATTCTGTGTAGGATGAAACATATGCTTCGGACTTCTAGATAAGTTGGAGACAGTGTGGAAAGAACTTGAGAAAGGGTATGTTGCAGAGAAACAAATATTTTGATAAGAACTGTTCATACTTGGTTAAATGAATCATCAAACGTTTTGGTCCCTGAGGATCAAATAATCGGATAATATAACCGATTGAAAGGTGACAGAGGAAGTCCTGTGTGGTAGCATTAGATAAGCGGTGACTGTGAACTCTTTAGGCAAAGAGTAACCTGGCCTGGAATCACGCTAACCTGCATAAAACTTTAACTTTTTGATGTTTAGTATTGTGTATATGACAGGATCTATTATGAGTGCATTCGTATATCCTACATACATCTTAGCTATACACCAAGCATGCACACGGCATATGGTCCCCGCAGACACCCCATGGAAACAGCAGCGGGTTGGCCTTTGCTGGCACAAACACAACTGCAGAAGCATTCTGTCTTTTCAGCCACAGAGCTTGGTACATGAACACATTTATTCTCCTTTTGCAAATCCTACTAACAGGGACTGTCAGGCAAAGTGTTGCTTTACAGTTCTCCCACATCTGAGAAGCTGCACTCCCTTGCTGCCATTGCAGAATATCAGCTTAAAATGCTGTGTTATAGCCTGGTCTGGTGCTTGTAGCTACAACCTTCTGACTCAGCTGTCAGAGTTCCTCCAAGCCAACATCAATGTCATTTCACAAGTATGTAATAACATACTGGGAATTTTTTATATTTTCAAACCAAGCCCGGAGGGAATGTCTATTCTCATCATTAGCTGCACTGTACAAAACATTTCAAGGGCACATTATAACAATGAGTGGTGTGTCCAATAAATAAAGCTTCAGAACAGGTACCCTCAGAAGAAGCTAAAGACTCATCATGAATTCATGGTTTAACTATTTATGTTTTTCCATGGGGCACAATCTCCCCTGCCCCCTTTCCCGTTGGTTACCAGAGACTGACTGCTCCACAGGTACAACAAGCAGTGGAGCCGCTGCACTCTGGCGAAGGAGCTAGAGCGCCATGCAGTGGACACCAGCAGTAGATCAGGCAGGCTGAGGTCGAAACTGCATTTAGACCAGCAGCAGAGAAAGCTGGTGATCAACGCTGGGTACCACAGGGCAAACTCTGAGACATCGGCATCCTAAATTCAAATGTATGAAGAGATGGAACTAAGACATCACTTGCACGGAGATTTATTACTTCGGAATTACTATTTGGATTAGATGCAAATACCCCTGCTGAGTGAAGAAGGAAAATCCATTACTGCAATAAATTAATTTGAGCTATTAATATTCTGTACATTTTAAGTAAATGTGAAATTGATAAATATAGGACTGGCACTCAATGGCATAGATTTTGTTGAATTACTGACCAAATCTAAAATTATCAGGTGCAGAGACAAATATGAAGCCTATGGTCAGAGAAGAGGCTGCCTTTCCACAGAGCACACTGTTCTTTTCTGACAAAGACTCTGCACTGAGATTAGAAGAGTAAAAGGATTTAGTGCTCTCCTGACACATAAAAGCTTCTCTGGCTTCCAGCTGGGTCCAGGTGTCAATTTTAACAGACATTTTGACAATAAACTCCAGCATTTTCATCAGGAATGATGCTTAGGCATATGTAGCCCTGAGGTATATCTACTCAACTCCCGTCATCCGTCCCTCCTGATTGGTTAGTTCTCAACCAATCGGGTTTCTGCTGTCCCACATTGTTTAAAATCGTATTTCAGTTCTTACCTAGAGCATGAGCTGCATCTTTGCTGAAATTCCTACTCTCTAGTCTTATTTCAATGGCTTCCTTCACCAGACGGTCACAAAAGGCATTTGTGTGGCACAGTAGTTCTGTGTCGCCAAAGTCAGTCCTGTGGTTATTGCCTACTGCCAATTTCTCCGGGTAACCCAAAGGGATATACCTCCTGTGCTCCCTCATGCGGGTTTCACATTGCGCCCTACCTGGCCGATACACGCTGCTCTGCACTCACAGGGAATTCTGTAAACGCCAGCCGTCCTGAGTCCCAGGTCATCTTTGACCCACATACACTGTGATTTGAGTTTCCTTACTGTCCTTCGCCTTAGAGCCATTCTGTAGGAACATCATGCGTAATCATCTTATTTCTTCATGGAGACCCTCTGGGTCCAAGACAGTTTTCACGTGGTTAATCAAGTAGAAAGAACCGGTCTACTTTGGGAGGTGTGATGGTGGCTGTTATTGTTGAGGTATAAGTCCGTGTGAGTGGGCTTCTGATAGATGCCACGCCAGAGGCCACTGTCCGGTTTCCATCGTATCAGAATGTCCAGGAATGGGAGGCAACCATTCTTCTCCGTCTCCATCGTAAATTGAATGTTTGGATGTGTGCTGTTCAGATGGTTGTGGAACTGTTGGAGTGCCTGGAGTCCATTGGCCACAATATGAAGGTGTCATCAACGTATCTGAAGAAGCATTTGGGGCGTAAGGGCAATGAGGCCTAATGAGCCCTAGAAGAATATCAACACCTTTACAGGCTGCATTCAGATGTAACTGACATTTTAATGGAATAGTAACTACCATTGATCCATCTTCCTGAACAACTAAAGTTACTGTTATCAATGTGTTCTTTCACCTTAAAATTAGTATTCTTTTTCTTTTTACAGAAGGTTGTATCATTTCTTACTTTCACTGTTGATCTATTTTATTTCTCTTCCTTAATTCTATTTATTTCCAAGTCTTTATTTTACAGTTATAGTTTCTTTAAACAAAGATAGACATTCTTTTCTAAGAAGGAATGATGTGGCTCTGTGTCAGTGTAATGTGAATGAATTTGGGTATCATTTGGAATTAAATATGATTTCAAACAGTCAATTATAAAAAGCCATTCCTTTGTGGCTGAGAGAAAAATCCAGGCCACTAATGTGTTTGGACAGTACCAAAGTGTTCTCACGACCAGAACTGCAGCCAATCTGTCACAGTAATGGGCCACACTTTGCATTCTGCATTGATCTTTACTCCTTTCACATCTGCCCTCAAACCTTCTATAGCTTACTGATTCATAGAATCATACAGCACGCAATAAGGTCCTTCAGCCACTATGTATATACTGATCATCAATTAACCATCTAGGTTAATCCCATTTACAGTCTACATCCTTCTAAACCTCGGTACTTCCAGTGTTCACCGAAGTACCTCCTCAATGTTGTGCAAGTCTCTGTCTCCACTATCCCCTCAGGCAGTGGGTTCCAATTTTCAACCATCCTCCAGGTGAAAAGATTCTTCCTCAGATCCCCCCCCAACTTCTCCGACTCCTCACATCTGGCTGGAGGTACATCCACTCAGGGGAAAGGTTTCTCATTATCCACCTTACCCATTAGCTGCGCCCCTCCCACTCCTTAATTTTGTTCACCTTTAACAGATCCCTCCTCAGCCTCTCTGCTCTGAAGAAAACAAACACAATCTCTCCAGTTCCTCATCATAGCTAGAAGGTCCTTTGACAGGCAACGTCCTGGTGAATCTCCTCAAGCCACTCCCCAGTGCAGTTACTCCGTAACTTTCTGTAACTTCAGTGCTGGATCATCAACAATGGGATCCAGGATCTATGTTTACAGAGCAGGCAGGTTTTATCTCCATAATCAATCAGATGGAAGGACCTTCACTAAGCCATAAGTAATAGTCGGAAATACTAATTCAAAGTCAAACCATGTGTGGAATGAGAAATGATTCTTTTTATTTCATTCAAGGGATACGGGCTTCACCTACTGATCCAACATTTAATTGTCCATCCTGGTTACCTTTGAGTTGCCTTCTCCATCCAATGCAGGTCCAGGATTTTGACCAAGTAACAGTGTATCATCTTCAGCATCATCATCATCATCATCATTATCATAGAAACATAGAAAACCTACAGCACAATACAGGCCCTTTGGCCCACAAAACTGTGCCAAACATGTCCTTACCTTAGAAATTATCTAGGGTTACCATAGCCCTCTGTTTTTCTAAGTTCCATGTACCTATCCTGGAGTTTCTTAAAAGACCCTATCGGTTCCACCTCCACCACCGTCGCCGGCAGCCCATTCCACACACTCACTACTCTCTGCGTAAAAGACTCACCCCTGACATCTCTTCTGTACCTACTTCCAAGCACCTTAAAACTGTGCCGTCTCACGCTAGCCATTTCAGCCCTGGGAAAAAGATTCTGACTATCAACACGATCAATGCCTCTCATTATCTTATACACCTCTATCAGGTCACCTCTCATCTTTTGTCACTCCAAGGAGAAAGGGCCAGGTTCACTCAACCTGTTTTCATAAGACATGCCCCCCAATCCAAACATCATCCTTATAAATCTCCTCTGAACCCTTTCTATGGTTTTCACATCCTTCCTGTAGTGAGAGAGAAAAATTGAGCACAGTACTCCAAGTGGGGTCTGACCAGGGTCCTATACAGCTGCAGCATTACCTCTCAGCTCCTAAACTCAATCCCACGATTGAAGAAGGTCAATACACTGTATGCCTTCTTAACCACAGAGTCAACGTGCACAGCAGATTTGAGTGTCCTATGGACTCAGACTCCAAGATCCTTCTGATCCTCCACACTGCCAATAGTCTTACCATTAATACTATATTCTGCCATCATATTTGACCTAACAAAATGAACAACCTCACACTTATTTGGGTTGAACTCCATCTGCCATTTCTCAGCCCATTGCATCCTATCAATGTCCTGCTGTAACCTCTGACAGCCCTCCTCACTATCCACAACACCCCCAACCTTTGTGCCATCATCAAATTTACTAACTCATCCCTCCACTTCCTCATCCAGGTCATTGATAAAAATCATGAAGAGTAGGGGTCCCAGAACAGATCCCCGAGGCACACCACTGATCACTGACATCCATGCAGAATATGACTTCTGTGGACAAGCCATTTCTGGATGCACAAAGCAATATCCCCTTGGATCCCATGCCTTCTTACTTTCTCAATAAGCCTTGCATGGGGTACCTTATCAAAGGCCTTGCTGAAATCCATATACACTATATCTACTGCTCTACCTTCACCAATATGTTTAGTCACATCCTCAAAAAATTCAATCAGGCTTGTGAGGCACAACCCGCCTTTGACAAAGCCATGCTGATTATTTCTAATCATATTATGGCTCTCCAAATGTTCATAAATCCTGCCTCTCAGGATCCTTTCCATCAACTTACCAACCACTGAAGTAAGACTCACTAGTCTATAACTTCCTGGGCTATTTCTACTCCCTTTCTTGAATAAGGGAACAATATCTGCAACCCTCCAATCCTCTGGAACCTCTCCCGTCCCCATTGATGATGCAAAGATCATCACCAGAGGCTCAGCAATCTCCTCCCTCGCCTCCCACAGTAGCCTGGGGTACATCTCATCTGGTCCCGGTGACTTATCCAACTTGATGCTTTCCAAAAGCTCCAGCAAATCCTCTTTCTTAATATCTATATACTCAAGCTTTTCAGTCCACTGTAAGTCATCCCTACAATCACCAAGATCCTTTTCCGTAGTGAATACTGAAGCAAAGTACTTATTAAGTACCTCTGCTCTCTGCTCCGGTTCCATACACACTTTTCCACTGCCGCACTTGATTGGTCCTACTCTCTTGCGTCTTGTCCTCTTGCTCTTCACATACTTGTAGAATGCCTTGGGGATTTCCTTAATCCTGTCCGCCAAGGCCTTCTCATGGCCCCTTCTGGCTCTCCTAATTTCATTCTTAAGCTCCTTCCCGCTAGCCTTGTAATCTTGTAGATCTCAATCATTACCTAGTTTTTTTCAACCTTTCATAAGCTTTTCTTTTCTTCTTGACTACACTTACAACAGCCTTTATACACCACAGGTCCTGTACCCTACCATCCTTTCCCTGTGTCTTTGGAATGTACCTATGCAGAACTCCACGCAAATATCCCCTGAACATTTGCCACATTTCTGCCGTACATTTCCCTGAGAACATTTGTTCCCAATTTATGCTTCCAAGTTCCTGCCTAATAGCCTCATATTTCTCCTTACTCCAATTGAATGCTTTCCTAATTTGTCTGTTCCTATCCCTCTCCAATGCTATGGTAAAAGAGTTAGAATTGTGATCACTATCTCCAAAATGCTTTCCCACTGAGAGACCTGACACCTGACCAGGTTCATTTCCCAATACCAGATCAAGTACACCCTCTCTTCTTGTAGGCTTATCTACATATTATGTCAAGAAACCTTCCAGAACACACCTAACACACTCCACCCCATCTAAACCCCTTGCTCTAGGGAGATGCCAACCAATATTTGGGAAATTCAAATCTCCCACCACTACAATCCTGTTATTATTACACCTTTCCAGAATCTGTCCCTCTATCTGCTCCTCGATGTCCCTGTTACTATAAAAAAACACCCAGTAGAGTTATTGACCCCTTCCTGTTTCTAACTTCCACCCACAGAGACTCAGTAGACAACCCCTCCTTTTCCACGGCCGTGACACTATCTCTGATCAACAGTGCCACGCCCCCACCTCTTTTGCCTTCCTCCCTGTCCTTTCTGAAACATCTAAAGCCGAGCACACGAAGTAACCATTCCTGCCCCTGAGCCACCACATCATAGTTCCAAGTACTGATCCATGCTCTAAGCTCATCCGCTTTGTCCATAATACTCCTTACATTAAAATAGACACATCTCAAACCATCAGTCTGAGCATGTCCCTCCTTCATCACCTGCCTATCCTCCCTCTCGCACTTTCTCCAAGCTTTCTCTATTTGTGAGCCAAATGCCTCTTTCTCCATCTCTTCAGTTTGGTTCCCACCCCCCCCAACAATTCTAGCTTAAACTCTCCCCAGTAGCCTTAGCAACCCCCCCATCAGGATATTGGTTCCCTTGGGATTCAAGTGTAACCTTTTCTTTTTGTACAGGTCACACCTGCCCCAAAAGAGGTCCCAATGATCCAGAAATCTGAATCCCTGCCCCCTGCTCCAATCCCTTAGCCACGCATTTATCCTCCACCTCATTCTATTCCTATACTTGCTGTCATGTGGCACAGGCAGTAATCCCAAGATTACTACCTTTGAGGTCCCGTTTTTCAACTTCCTTCCTAACTCCTTATAGACTGTTTTCAGGACCTCCTCCCTTTTCCTACCTATGTCGTTGATATCAATATGTACCACAACCTCTGGCTGTTCTCCTTCCCACTTCAGGATATTGTGGACGCAATCAGAAACATCCTGGATCCTGGCACCTGGGAGGCAAACTACCATCTGTGTTTCTTTCCTGCATCCACAGAATCGCCTGTCTGACCCCTAAGTATAGAGTCCCCTATCAGTGCTGCCATCCTCTTCCATTGCCTACCCTTCTGCGCCACAGGGCCAGACTCTGTGCCGGAGGCATGGTCACTGTTGCTTCCCCCAGGGAGGCTGTCTCCTCCCCCCCCCCAACAGTACTCAAACAAGAGTACTTATTGTTAAAGGGGACAGCCACAGGGGTACTTTCTAGCATCTGACTCGTGCCCTTCCCTCTCCTGACTATTATCCACTTATCTGTCTCCCAAGCCCTGGTGTGACTACCTGCCTATAGCTTCTCTCTATCACCTCCTCACTCTGCCTGACCAGATGAAGGTCATCGAGCTGCATCTCCAGTTCCCTAACCTAAGGAGATGCAGCTCAACGCACCTGCTGCAGATGTGGCCGTCTGGGAGGCTGGGAGTCTCCAGGACTTCCCATATCTGACACAGAGCACAGAAAACCGGCCTCACAGACATACTTCCTGTCTGTATTCTACACAGGCAACCTACCTCACCTCGACGCATTATCGCCGAAGCCCTATTGAGCCAAAGCCTTCCTACACTGTCGCCCTTTACTATCATCCACTCTATAAAGCTGACTCCTTTTAAACTCTTCTCGCTGTTTTAACTGGCTGACATCCACGCCCTTGCCCAGTCGTGCCCCAATCAAACTGTTGAAGAAATCGTCATCGTCATCATCTTCATCATTATCAACTATTTATTATTTATCTAGCTATCTAGTTATCTATCTATCTATTTATTTACTTGGTTGTTTATGTATTTATTTATCCATTTGGCTATCTATTTATGTATTTATTGATTGATTGAGTACAGCATAGAATAGACCCTTCTGGCCCTTCAAACCTACTTCCCAGCAACTCCCGATTTATTCCTAGCCTAATCACAGGACAGCTTACAATGACCAATTAACTTTCCAATCAGTATGTCTTTGGAATGTGGGAGGAACCCAGAGTGCCTGGAGGAAACCCACGCCATCGTGGGGAGAACATGCAAACTCCTTACAGGCAACAGCGGGAATTGAACCCAGGTCACCTGTACTGTAAAGTGTTGTGCTAGCCACTATGCTACCATGCATCATTATCAGGATTGCCCGTGTTGCTTGACGTGGGCGATCATGGTCTTCCATCTGTTCACCATGACTGTTCTTGGCAAATTTTTCTACAGAAGTGGTTTGCCATCGCCTTCTTCTGAGTAGTGTCTTTACAAGACAGGTGACCCCAGCCATTACCAACACTCTTCAGAGATTGTCTGCCTGGTGTCAGCAGTTGCATCACCAGGACTTGTGATATGCGCCAGCTGCTCATACGACCATCCACCACCTGCTCCCATGACTTCACATGACCCTGGTCATGGGGGGGGGGGGGTTGACAAGCAGGTGCTACACCTTGCCCAAAGGTGACCTACAGGCTAGTGGAAGGAAGGAGTATCTTACACCTCCTTTGGTAGAGATGTATCTCCACACCACCACCAAAACAGTGAAAGAACAGTGATATATTTCCTAGTCAGGATGGTGTGTGGCTTGGAAGGCAACTTTCAGGCAGTGGTGTTCCCATACTTCAGCTGTCCTTTTTGCTCTAGCTGGTAGTAGCTGTAGGCTTGGAAGGTGCAGCCGAAGGAATCTTGTTGAGTTGCTGCAGGTGGCAAAAACTGCTGATACTGCGTATAGGTGGTGGAATGAGTGAACGGTTGTGGAATGAGTGCCTATCAAGTGGGGTGCCGTGCCCTGTGGTGGCAGGCTTTTTCAGGGTTGTTGAAGGTGCATTCGTCCAGGAAAGTAGAGAGTGTTCTGTCACCTTTCTGACATGAGCTTTGCAGATGGTGAACAGGATTTGTAGAGTTAGGAGGTGAGTCACTCGTAGCAGGATTCTTAGCCTCTGATCTGTTCCTGGAGCCACATTGTGTATCTGGCTATTGGAGTTCAGTTTCTGGTCAATGGTAACCCGCAGAACCTTGGTACTGGGAGATTCAGTGATGATAATGTCATTGAATGTCAAGGGGGGGGGGGGGTTGCTGGCTGGATTTACTCATGTTGCCCATCATCATTGCCTGATGCTTGTGTGATGCAAATGTGGAGTTTGAAAGGGGAATACTGATGGCAGAAAGAGAGAAAGATAAAAGAAATAAAAGAATAAAGAGAAAGGTCAAGAATTAAAAAAAACCCATTTCTTTCCATTTGCAAATTCCAAACCAATATCTACCAGCTGTTCCTCTCATCCTTTTATCCGTGTGAAAGGATCTTCACCGACTGAACAGGATGTTTGTTCTGAGCTTATTTCAGAACTTCAGGGTTTTAGCCAGTTAAATGTTATATGAATTAATGCAAGATTTTAACAAAATCCATACTATTTTGGACTGAAATATAATGAAAACATAATTATCTGTTGTAATCATTTTATGAACACAAGCATGGAAATATAACTTCTAAACTATTATGGACAAGTTCTTCTATCAATGGTTTTGATTAAGGCAATAACTGTTATGAAGCAGATGTATGTACTTTGAGGATTGGTATGGACAGACTGCTGAAATAATGATCAAACTTTGAAACTGGTTTGAAGAGCAGATGATTCTGGTTCTTTCTGCCCTTTGCTTTCCCCCTGATGGTTCCCACTATCAGAATCAGAATCAAGGTTAATATCAGCAGCATATGTCATGAAATTTGTTTTGCAGCAGTAGTACATTGCAATACATTATAATAAAAGTTGTGAGTTACACTAAGAAGTGTATATGCAGTATTCAGTATATAAAAGTTAAGTAATGCAAAAGGAGTAGTGAGGTCGTGTTCATGGGTTCAAAGTCCATTCAGTGATCTGATGGCAGAGCGGAAGAAGCCCTCCCCTTCCCCCCACCTTCTTGTTCTCATCTTTCTTTCCAGTCCTGATGAAGGGCCTCAGGCCAAAACATCGACTGTTTACTCTTTTCCATAGATGCTACTTGGCCTGCCGAGTTCTTCCAGCATTTTGTGTGTGTTGCCTGGTCCTGAATCACTGAATGTGTGCCTTCGGGCACCTATGTCTCCTCCCTGATGGTAGCAATGAGAGGAGGGCATGTCCTGGGTGATAGGAGTCCTTAATGATGGATGCCACCTTTTTGAGGCATCGCTCCTTGAAGTTATCCTAGATGCTGAGAGCCCATGCTGGAGATGGCTATGTTTACAACTTATTCCAATCCTGGGCAGTGCCCCCGCCCTGCCCCCTCCCACACCAGATGGTGAGGCAGCCATTTCGAACGCTGTCTAGGGTGCATCAGTAGAAATTTGTGAGTGTCATTGGTGACATACCAATTCTATTCAAACTCCTAATGAAATATAGCTGCTGTTGTGCTTTCTTTATAGCTGCATCTATATGTTGGGTCCAGGTTAGATCCTCTCAGATATTGACACCCAGCAACTTGAAATTGCTCACCCTTTCTACTTCTGATCCCTCTATGAGGACTAGTGTGTGTTCCCTTGTTTTGCCCTTTCTGAAGTCCACAGTCAGCTCTTTGGTCCACTGACATTGAGTGCATTCAGTCTGTACACACTGGCTGTGTGGTGAAAAGGCACAACTCCTCTTTCACCTCAGGAGGTTGAAGAAGTTTGATATGGGCCCCCAAATCCTAAGAACTTTCTACAGGGGCACAATTGAGAGCATCCTGACTGGCTGCATCACTGCCTGGTATGAGAGCTGTACTTCCCTCAATCGCAGGACTCTGCAGAGAGTGGTGCGGACAGCCCAGCGCGTCGGTAGATGTGAACTTCCCACTATTCAGGACATTTACAAAGACAGGTATGTAAAAAAAAGGCCCGAAGGATCATTGGGGACCCAAGTAACCCCAACCACAAACTGTTCCAGCTGCTACCATCCAGGAAACAGTACCACAGCATAAAAGCCAGGACCAACAGGCTCTGGGACAGCTTCTTCCACCAGACCATCAGACCGATTAATGCATGCTGATACAGCTGTATCTCTATGTTATATTGACTGTCCTATTGTACATACTATTTATTATAAATTACTATAAATTGCTCATTGCACATTTAGATGGAGACGTAATGTAAAGATTTTTACTCCTCATGTGTATGAAGGATGTAAGTAATAAAGTCAATTCAATGTTATTACTGTGACACTAGCTGATATATCTTGTTCCTGTACACCTTCTTGTCACCATCTGAAATTCTGCCAACTATAGTCGAATTGTCAGCAGCTTTATAGATGGCATATGAGCTGAGCCAAGACACACAGTTATGGGTGTAGAGAGAGTAGAACAGTGGCTTAATCACTTCTTTCCAAGTTGTCTCAATGTTCACCCTCCCCAGATCCATCTGCCTTTATCTGACTGCCTTCATTTCTGCCCACTGGTCTCCCAGCTCTATCAATTCCTGCCCCCTATCTGACTCTATCTTCCCGTTGTCCTTCACCCCTCCTTAGTCCATCAATCACCCACTGACCCCTATCTCACCACTCCGCTTCTTCTCCTTGTGAAGGCTGTCTTCGCTCTCCACTTTCAAACCTGCTGCTGCGTCTTGACCTAAAACATTGACAATTCCTCTCTCCACAGATGCTGCTTGACCTGCTGAGTTCTCCAGCACTTGTAGTCTCTTGTGTCTCTGACAAACCTTGGAAACTCTGCAAGGTCCCCAACAAAACCTCTGGTCCAGTACAAGCTTATCCAAGATTTTGTCAACCTTGGCTTTATTTCTGATCTTGTTCCTGACACCACGGCTGCCATGGCACTTGCCTTAGTGTCTGACCATTCAGGTATCACTGTAGATGCGTTTGCATAGACTCAGACCGGCCACAGCAGGGCAACACTGAAGGGGTGTGACATTAAACTGCTCTCACAGATAGATAGTGCTAAAGTTATAGAAAGAGGTTATTCCTCAGTGCTCTGGTCAATCTTTATTGCTCCCTTAACTTCACTATGAAGTTAAGGGAGCAATCACAAAATCACTCAGTGCTCTGGTCAGTTTTTCATTATTGCTGTGGTCAGTCAGTTTCCTATAACATTTACCGCTCCCCATATCATCATCACTGGCTACAAAGCACTCCCGGTCTAATAAGGTGCAGCTTCTCCTTATATCCATATGACGTAGGAGCAGAATTAGGCCATTTGGCCCATTGAGTCTGCTCTGTCATTCGATGATAGCTGATTTACCCAGTACTGTATTAACTCTCTCAACCCCATTCTCCTGCTTTCTCCCCATAACCTTTGACACCCTTACTAATCTAGGTTCTTACCTATCAACCTCCACTTTAAATATACCCTATGACTTGGTCGTCTGTAACAGTGAAGTCCACAGATTCACCACCCTATGGCTTAAGAAATTCCTCCTCGTCTCTGTTCTAAATGGATGTCCCTCTATTCTGAGTCTGTGTCTCTTGTCCTGAGCCCACCCATGAGAGGGAACTCCTCTCCACATCCGTTCTGTTTAGGCCTTTCTATATTCAATAGGTTTCAGTGAGATTTCACCCCTCACTCTTTTAAACTCCAGCAAATACAGAACCAGAGCAATCCAACAGTCCTTCATATGTTAACCCTTTCATTTCTAGGATCATTTTGCTGAAATTGTTTGACTATCAGCCTGACTCCGAACAGTTCAACTAATTGCAAGCTGTGAACAAGTTCAAATAGCATTTTTGCAATTCTAATTTAAAAAATTAGCTTTGGAAATTAATTTTAAGGCTGCAAATAGAGTGTTGGAACCACCAGGATGACATGAGCAGTGAAGCGCAAGTAAGTAACTGCACAAGGGATAACTTGCAAATGGAGTCTAATTGATGAGATGTAATTAAACCATGTGAAGTGTTTCCTGATATAATTAATACTGTAAGGGTAGAAATTGGGCTGTTTCTCACAGACCTGTTAATGTGTTCGGCGATTGGTGGTACTGCTGGGTTAGCACTGAATGATTGTGTTTCACAAAAGCCTTGTCAGCTCTCTGCCGCCACAACAACAAAAGTGTGGTGCTTTCTTACCATAAAACGCTGCAGGTAAGAGGTTAGAAATGCTATAGCAATAGCAATAAAAGATGGCTTAATATGAAGCAAACATTGCTGACCCTAAATTGCGGGGAAGTCAGATCCAGAATCAGTATTACGGTTGGTGCCATCCCGTCAGAACTAAGCAAGGTAAGATAATGCAGCCAATGGTTCTTCCAACAGGCTCCTGCTGAATGTACAAACACATAATGATGCTCTCTCTATAAAGTGCAAACTCACAGTTCAGGGCGATGACACCCCAAGATATGAAGAGAACTTTTTGCCCACAGCAGTATTTGCAAATAGATGGGATGGTTCTAGTCACTGCCAATGCTCTTTCCTCCTCCTTCCAGCATCCTATGACACAGCCTGTGGTTGGCGTCCTTGTTCTTCCCCGGTCCTGGAGTTGTACGATGGCCCAGATACAGGTGGCTGAGAGGGGAAGGTCACACACCGCAACATGAGGAGACCAACTGATGCGAAGGGCCTTACATTTCCTGCATTGGTTAATGGAAGGATTAAGCCAGAAACCAGAAACCAGAAGCCAGAAGCCAGAAGCTAGAAGACATTTCCTTCTGGAGGAGCACCTCTACCCAACCCAGCATTCAATTGTTACACAGACCATCACTGGGCTCAAACGCCCAACTTAATGATATCCCTACACACAAGCAGGCTCCCATAATATTATTAAATTCAAAACTCTGATATAGGTACATTAATTTCTCAAATGGCATCCTCGCTCTCTGTCTCTCCCTTTCGTTCTGTCTCTCTCCAGCTTTAGTAATTGCTCTTTCATATCAGTTGCACCTGTTTTTGATGCCATTGATTACAATACTGTGGAGGTGTGGTCACCATATTGAGTTACTTCAGAATCAGAATCTGAATCTGTTGTGTATGTGGCCTGGTTGCACAACAATGCTATTAATAAAAACGCTGGAGATGGGGGCTAAGGTTCATGGTTCTTTACTGGCAGAAACCGAACTCGGCACACACGTACAGATCAGTATGCACCTAATAGCGCATGCAACGACATGTTACTAAAACATAAAGTAGTCCCTCATTATAATGTAGGCCGTACCATACAGAATCAAAATCAGGGTTAATATCACTGGCATTTGTCCTAAAATTTGTTAACTTTACAGCAGCAATACAATGCAATACATGATAAATTTAGGGGAAAAAATGAATTACAGTAGTTATATATGTATATTAAATAGTTAAGTTAAAATAAGTACTGCAAAGACAATAATAAATTTAAAAAAGTAGTGAGGTAGTGTGCATGGGTTCACTGTCTATTCAGTAATCAGATGGCAGAGGGGAAGAAGCTGATCCTGAATCACTGAGTGTGTGCCTTCAGGCTCCTGTACCTGCCTCTGTGTATTTTTCAATATATGGACAAAATCAGCTTATGGGTGTCTATAAAAATGGAATCTGTTTGTTACCTAGATGTGGCCTGCAGTCTCAACTAATTTTTAACACCATTTTTAATTTCTAACATGATCAAAAACAGAGTTTACATGAAGGAATTAGCTTGAGACAAATTCCTTATTGCTGGTCATGGAATAAAATAGTTTTGTGACCATATACCTGACAAGAACAGTGTCAAGTGCAACCTCTGTTGCTACTTCCTCCAAAGTTTCCATTAACCTGGTCTGCACTGACTGCCCTTGATTAGACTGTCCTTGTGGATCCTGGCAAAGGGTTTGGCAAACTTCCACATGAGCAGGCCTGAGAGAAGTAAAAGGCAGTGGGATCAAAGAGAAAGCAGCAAGTTGGATTAAAATTTGGGAGTAAGCGGAGGGAGAAGGGAGGCTTCACCATGAGTACCGGTGAAGAAAAGATGTTTGCAGAGGTCTCCTACACTGGCTTCCTTATATTTGTCTGACTTAGACCATAAGACTGTAAGGCATAGGAGAAGAATTAAGCCATATATCTCATTTTTTTTTTATCCCTTTCAACAATGAATTCCACAGATGTATTACCTTGTGGCTAAAGAAATGGCTCATCTCTGTTCTACATGGACGTCCCTCTATTCTGAAGATATGTCCTCTGCTCCTAGTTTCTCCCACTATACAAAACTTTCTCCTCACACCCAGTCTACATTCTTTGAATATTCAATAGATTTCAAAGAGATATGCTCCCCTGGCCCCCCCCCCAATCTTCTAAATTCCAGCGAGTATAGGGCCAGAACCATCAAATGCTTCTCATACACTAACATTTTCATTCCCAGAGTCATTCTTGTGAACCTCTCTGGACCCTCTCCAATGCCAACACATCTTTCATGGACAAAGGGCCCAAAATTGCTCACAATATTCCAAATGCCTTAAAAAGTATCAACATTACATCCTTAATTTTATATTCTATTCTTCTCAAAATGAGTCCTATTATTGTGTTTACATTCCTTACCACCAACTCAGCCTGCAAGTTAACCTTCAGGGAATCCTGCATGAGGATTCCAAAGTCCCTCTGCACCTCTGAGTTTTGAATTTTCAAAACTCAAAACTCACCTGCCCCTCCACCTATCTTCATATCGTCCGCAAACTTGGCCACAAAACCATCAATTCCATCATCCAAATCATTGACATATAAAAAAGGCGGTTCAATCACCGACCCCTGTGGTACACCATTACTCACCAATAGCCAACCAGAGAAAGCGCCCTTTATTTCCACTCTTTGCCTCCTGCCAGCCAGTCAATCTTCTATCATTGCTAGTATGTTTCCTGTAATTTCATGGCCTCTTATCTCGTTAAGCGACCTCATGTGCGGCACCTTGTCAAAGGCCTTGTGAAAATCCAAGTACACAAAATCCACTGCTTCTCCTTTGCCTATCCTGCTTGGTATTTCCTCAAAGAACTCCAACAGATTTGTCAGGTAAGATTTCCCCTGAAGGAAACCACGACCTTCGCCTATGTTATCACGTACATCCAAGTACCCTAAACCTGCATCCTTAATAATGGACTCCATCATCATCCCAAGCACTGAAACAAAGCTAAATGGCCTATAATTTCCTCTTGTCTGTCTCCCTCCTTCTTGAATAGTGGGGTGACATTTGTAAAATTGTTGGGATCCTGATTCTGAAGTTTGCTGAAGATTCCAAAAACTGGATCTTGCTTACTTTAATAGCTCCTATCTATCCTATGGCCATATCCACCTAGCTTCCAATAGATTTTGACTGGGAGCTGTTTGGAAAGCCACACACTTTGGGAACATTGCAGGGGGTCAAGAGTACTGTCGAGGTGGGATGAGAGGTCGGAGCAGGAGCTGGTTGGGAGGGTGTGGTGTTTGCCTGGAGCTTAGAATCAGCACCCAGGGCAGAGTTTCTGCTTTGTGCTTCCCCTTTACTTGCTGGTGTACTGAGTGGAAATGGTCTCCTGGAGGAAATCAGCAGCAGTGCAGTCACAGTGAGAGTGTGTGACCCACAGCTGGTAAATAGATAAATTGGTTTATTATTGTTATGTGTACCAAGGTATAGTGAAAACTTTGCTTTGCAAGCCATCTATGCAGATCATTTCATCACAGCAGTGCCTTGAGGCAGTACAAGGGAAAAGCAATAACAGAATGCAGAGAAAGTGCTGAGCAGGCAAGACCATAACAAGGTAGATTGAGAGGTTAAGGAGATCGTTATTGAATGATCTCCTTATCATCCAAGGAGATCATTCAATAACCTTATTGCAGCAGACGGACGCAATCTGTGAGCTTGGTGGTACATGCTTTCAGGCTTTTGTACGTTGGGAGGGGGAGAAGAGAGAATGCCCAAGGTAGGTCTTTTGGTGAAGGAGAAGGGGATAAGGTGCATTACCAGAAGTTCAAGAAGTCGATATTCATGCCATCAGTTTGGAGGCTACCCAGACAGAATATAAGGTGTTGCTCCACCAACCTGAGTGTGGCCTCATTGCGACAGTACTTGAAGCCATGGACTGATGTGTCAGAATTCCATCTTATATTCCATCTAGGTAGTCTCCAACCTGATGGCATGATCATCGAATTTGCGAACTTCTAGTAATGCCCTCCTGCTTCACCATTCCCCATCCCCTTTTCCCTCTCTCACCTTGTCTCCTTGCCCACCCATTGCCTCCCTCTGGTGCTCCTCCCCCTTTTCTTTCATCCATGGCCTTCTTTCCTCTCCTATCTGATGCCCCTTTCTCCAAACGTTTATCGCTTTCACCAATCAACTTACCAGTACTTTACCCCCCTCCCAGTTTCACCTATCACCTTGTGTTTCATCCTCCCCTCCTCCCACCTTCTTAATCTAACTTGTCATCCTTTTCTCTCCAGTCCTGCTGAAGGTCTCGGCCCGAAACGTTGACTGTACTCTTTTCCATAGATGCTGCCTGGCCTGCTGAGTTCCTCCAGAATTGTGTGTGTGTTGCTCGGATTTCCAGCATCTGCAGTTTTTCTCTTGTTTGTGATAGAACTGAAACCACTGTTGATTGCAGAACGCTTTAGTTTTATTAAGTGGAATCAAAAAGATTCCATTTTGGCTTATAGTTTGTGACTATTGAAGAAATTGTCCAAGCATTGTCAGTTGAGTGATGGGGTTACTGAGATCATTTAGTTTGTGGAATCTTACAAGAAAGCATTCAAAAATGGCTCATAACTAAAGTACAACTCACGTTAAAAATAACAGACGAAATCACTGTATCGAAGGAAGCAGCAGCCAGAGATGCAATTGAGTTGCAATTCTAAGACCATAAAACCATGCGATATAGGAGCAGGATTAGGCCATTTTGTCCATGAAGTCTGCTCTGCCATTTCATCATGGCTGATCCAATTTTCCTCTCAACCCCAATCTCTTGGCTTCTCCCCGCATCCCTTCATGCCCTGACCAATCATGATTCTATCAACCTCTGCTTTAAATATACATAAGGACACGGCCTCCACAGTTGCCTGTGACAAAGAATTCCACAGATTCACCACTCTCTTGCTAAGATAATTCCTCCTTATCACCCCTCTATTCTGAGGTTGTGTCCTCTGGTCTTAGACTCTCACACCATAGGAAACATCCTCTCCACATCTACTTTATCAAGGCCATTCATCACTCAATAGGTTTCAATGAGGTCACTCTACGTTCTTCTGAATTCTAGTGAATACAGGCCCACAGCCATCAAATGCTCTTCACATGACAAGTCATTTGATACTAGAATCATTTCCGTGAACCTCCTTTGAACCCTCCCCAGTTTCAGCGTATCATTTCTAAGATAAGGGGCCTAAACCTGCTCACAATACTCCAAAGGAGTCCTCACCAGTGCTTTATAAAGTCTCAATGTTACATCCTTGCTTTTATATTCTTTGCCATGGTTCCATTTGGCTGTTCCCCTTTAATGCTCCTTTCTCCTTGATTATGCCCTAATTTCAGTCATTAGATTTCCAATTGCTGCTAGTTTACTTAATTAAAGTACACCTGGTTTCCATCAGAGACTGTGAAATAGGTACGATGGCGTCACTGCACAGGTTGCCAGTTTGTTGGTCTATTCTTGTGTGATACTTCGTTCTCTTGTCCGATTAGAACCGTTAGTTCTAAGTTCAGCTATAGTTTCTAGATAGTCTCTGTAAATCCCGTCTTCTTGTCAAGATTCCTCTGGTTCGCTGTACTACATTCATGTCTATGCCAGCATCCCCGACTCAGTCGACGTGCCGGTGTCCTGCACTTGGGTTATCAGTGCAACAGAACAAACTGGCCATAATGAACCCAGCGGACACAGATCCCCTGCAACAAGCCTTCGCCAGCCAGGGCTTCCTACCAGGCTTGCACGATCGACTTCTCCAGGAAGTCATGGAGAACCTCCGTTCCCTGTCAGTAAACGTAAGAAGGGTCAGTGAACAGGTCAACTGAGTATCCACCCATCTTACCCGGCGGACTCCGGGAACTCCGTCTGTCCAACCCAGACAGCCTGTAGTGGCGATGCCTGATGGGTCAACAACACGTCCGCTAAGAGAGCTGCACATACCTGAACCAGAACCCTATGCCAGAGATCTGAGGAAGTGCCGGCCTTTTCTGCTGCAATGCTCCCTGGTGTTCGAGCAGCAGCGATCCACATACATCACGGACAGATCAAAAATAGGCTACATTATGGGGTTATTGCAAGGAAATGCCTTAGCATAGGCCACCACGATTTGGTATAATCAGCCAGAGACAAGCTCTTCCTTCCCCACCTTCATTTCAGAAATAAGGAAGATTTTTGACCATCCGGCTGCAGTAAAGATGCTGCTAAGCGGCTACTCACCCTCCATCAAGACTCACGCGGTGTTGCCGAATACTCCGTGGAGTTCCGGACACTAGCGACCGACTCGGGCTGGAATGATGAGGCACTCCAGGAGGTATTCCGGCAAGGCCTCTGTGACAAGGTAAAGGACGAGTTGGCAGCTAGGGATGACACCAACAGCCTGGACTCATTGATCTCCCTAGCCACCAGGCTGGACAACCGACTCCGAGAACAACAGAGGGAGAGAACCGGTCGTCCTTTGGCCACCCCACGGCTTGCTTTACCATCTACTCCCAGCCCTAACCTCTCTCCTCCTCCCGCTCCTAGAATAGCACCCGGCCTGGCCGTTTCTACCACCACAGGAGAGGAACCAGCGCAGCTGGGACGGAGCCGTCCTTCTCCCACAGAGCGACTCCGGAGATTAAGAGCAGGGGATTGTTTCTATTGCGGTCAGTCTGGCCATTTTCGTGCTACCTGTTCCCTTCGGCCAAAAGGGAGGGCTCACCAGTAGAAAGTGGGACCCTGGTGAGTCAGACTACATTCCCTTCTGTCCCCCAATCCCAGATGCAGATCCAAGCTACTGTAAGCTACAACCAACAGTCCCTGTCCTTGTCTGCCTCGATAGACTCCAGTGCTGAGGGGAATCTGTTGGATGAAGACATAGCTTCCCAGGCCAGAATTCCTCTGGAGCCGTTGAGTACCCCTCTGGAAGCCCAGGCACTGGACGGAAGACTTCTGGCCCGAGTACTCATTGTACCCCACTACTGTCTTTGATTCTCTCTGGGAACTATTGGGAACAGGTACAATTTAACTTAATTTCCTCTCCTCAAGTTCCAATAGTTCTTGGGTACCCATGATTAAGCTGCCATAATCCCCACATTGATTGGTCCACTGGGAAGATAGCCAGCTGGAGTCCGTTTTATCACGCTACTTGTCTACAGTCAGCCCTTTCCCCCGTAAAAACCACCACGATCTCATCTGCCGTTGAACCCCCTGACTTGTCCAGGGTTCCAGCGGAGTACCACGACCTGGGACAAGTGTTTAGTAAACAACGCACCCTTTCTCTGCCTCCACACTGACCGTACGATTGTGCTATCGATCTTCTCCCTGGAGTTCCTCTGCCCACCAGTTGCCTGTATATAACTTGTCCTGGCCAGAGAGGGAAGCAATGGATGGTTACATCAGTGGATCTCTCGCGGCAGGCATTATCCGACCCTTATGGGCACAGGGTTCTTCTTTGTGAGAAAGAAGGATGGTTCTCTCTGTCCCTGCATCGACTGTGGAACACCACTAGTCACTGGCAGTCTGTGAGAAAAGGCTCCCTTTATTCCTACTCTTTGCCTCCTGCCAATCAGCCACTGCTTTATTTGTGTTAGAATCTTTCCTGTATACCATGGACTCGTGGCTTGTTAAGCAGTCTCATGTCAAAGACTTTCTGAAATCCAAGTACACAATGTCAACCAATTCTCCTTTGTCTATCCTGCTTCTTATTTCTTCAAAGAACTCTCAATGGATACAAATTCCAACAAATTTGTCAGGCAAGGTTTTCCCTTGAGGATCCATGCTGACTATGGCTTATTTTATTATGTGCCTCCAAGTACTCTGAAACCACATCCTTAATAATTGATTCCAACATCTTACCAGATATCCCACCTCTCCCGGAAGTTCCAGGAGTCTCCTGCATATGAATAGTGGCTCCCTGATGCCCGCAAATTATATACGATATCACGGAAATCAATTTTTTTGAGAGCGAGCGAGAGAGCGCGAGAGAGAGAGAGCGCATGCGAAAGCAAGCAAGCGAGAGAGAAAGCAAAAGAGAGCGCGAGAGTGACCACGAGAGAAAGCGAGAGAGCGAGAGCAAGCAAGAGTGCACGAGCGAGAGAGAAAGAGCACGAGAGCAAGCAAGCAAGAGCGAGAGGGAAAGCAAGTGAGAGTGACCACGAGAGAGAGAGAGAGAGAGGGAGAGAGAGAGAGCGAGATCACGCCATGGGAGAGTGTTCCAAAAAAAGAAAATATAAAACATACGTCACCTCAGACTACCCTAAAGTGTACCCCTGCCTAATAGGGGTCAAAAATAATGACAGTGTTGCTCGCTGCACTGTTTGCAACAGTGACTTTTCTACTGCCCATGGTGGGTTAAAATGTAAAAGACATGTTGAGGTGAGTTGATGGTGCTACCTCCCTGAAATGAGTTTTTGCAGGGTGGGATATCTGTCTTACCAACAACTGAGATCAGACTAAATGGCCTATACTTTCCTTTCTTCTGCCTCTCTCCCTTCGCTCTATAAATTACCCCTCCTGTAATCCAGTGCCAACCTGATTTTCACAATCTACCTGCATATTGAAGTCCCCCATGACTATTGTAACATTGCCCTTTTGGCATGCACTTTCTAGCTCCCATTGTAATTTGTAGGCCACATCCTTACTATTATTTGGAGGTCTGTATATAACTCCCATCAGGGTCTTTTTACTTTTGCAGTTCCTTAGCTCGATCCACAATGATTCAGCACCTTCTGACTCTATGTCACCTCTTCCTAATAATTTGATTTCATTTTGTACCAACAGAGCAATGTCACCTCTGCCTTCCTACCTATCCTTTTGATACAAGGTGTATCCTTGGACATTAGTCATAGTCATAGTCATAGCCATAGTCATACTTTATTGATCCTGGGGGAATTTGGTTTCCGTTACAGTTACACCATAAATAATAAAAAGTAATAGAAATAGTAATAGTAATACTACTATTAGTAAATAGTAAATAGTAATAGTCATGGAAATAATAAATAGTAATAGGATAGTAATAGAAAAATGGTAATAAATAATTAAATAGTAATATGTAAATTATGCCAGTAAATTATGAAATAAGTCCAGGACCAGCCTATCGGCTCAGGGTGTCTGACCCTCCAAGGGAAGAGTTGTAAAGTTTGATGGCCACAGGCAGGAATGACTTCCTATGACACTCTGTGCTGCATCTCGGTGGAATGAATCTCTGGCTGAATGTACTCCTGTGCCCACCCAGTACATTATGTAGTGGATGGGAGATATTGACCAAGATGACATGCAACTTAGACAGCATCATCTTTTCAGACACCACCGTGAGAGAGTCCAGTTCCATCCCCACAACATCACTGGCCTTACGAATGAGTTTGTTGATTCTGTTGGTGTCTGCTACCCTCAGCCTGCTCCCCAGCACACAACAGCAAACATGATAGCACTGGCCACCACAGACTCGTAGAACATCCTCAGCATCGTCCGGCAGATGTTAAAGAACCTCAGTCTCCTCAGGAAATAGAGATGGCTCTGGCCCTTCTTGTAGACAGCCTCAGTGTTCTTAGACCAGTCCAGTTTATTGTCAATACGTATCCCCAGGTATTTGTAATCCTCCACCATGTCCACACTGACCCCCTGGATGGAAACAGGGGTCACTGGTGCCTTAGCCCTCCTCAGGTCTACCACCAGCTCTTTAGACTTTTTCACATTAAGCTGCAGATAATTCTGCTCACACCATGTGACAAAGTTTCCTACCGTAGCCCTGTACTCAACCTCATCTCCCTTGCTGATGCATCCAACTATGGCAGAGTCATCCGAAAACTTCTGAAGATGACAAGACTCTGTGCAGTAGTTGAAGTCCGAGGTGTAAATGGTGAAGAGAAGGGGAGACAAGACAGTCCCCTGTGGAGCCCCAGTGCTGCTGATCACTCTGTCGGACACAGTGTTGCAAGCACACGTACTGTGGTCTGCCAGTCAGGTAATCAAGAATCCATGATACCAGGGAAGCCTCCACCTGCATCACTGTCAGCTTCTCCCCCAGCAGAGCAGAGTGGATGGTTTTGAATGCACTGCTCCCAACTATAAATTTTCAGCCATGACTCCTACAACATCATACCTGCCAATCTGCAACTGTGCTGCAAGTTCATCTACCTTATTCCATATACTGTGCATATTCAGGTACAACACCTTCAGTCCTGTATTCACCCTTTCCAATTTTGTTGCACCATGTTCAACCTTTTGATTCCTAACTTTCTCTGAGGTCTTACCAACATCTGCCTCCACAACCTCTCCACTAACTGTTCTGGCACTGTGGTTCCCATCCTCCTGAAAGTCCAGTTTAAACCCCACAAACCTTCCCACTGGGATATCAGTCCCCCTCCAGTTCAGATCCCACCTTCTCTGGAAGAGAGACCAATGATGCAAAGATCTTATGTCCTACCTCCGACACCAACTACTCAGCCATGTATTAAACTGTATAATTTTCTTAGTCCTAGCCTCACTAGCGGTGGCACGGGTAGCAATCCTGAGATCACAATCCAGGAGGTCCTACCCTTTAACTCAGCACCTAACTCCCTGAACTCCCTATGTAGAAACTCATCACTAGTCCTACTAAGTCTTTGGTACTTACATGGACCATGACTTCTGACTGTTCACCCTCCCACTTAAAAATGCTGAGGACTTGATCTGAGATGTCCCAGACCCTGGCACCTGGGAGGCAACATACCAACTGAGAATCTCTTTCTCACCCACAGAACCTCCTGTTCATTCCCCTAACAAATCCCTTATCACTACAACATGCCTCTTCTTCCCCCTTCCCTTCTAAGTCACAGAGTCACTCAGTGCCAGAGATCTGACCACTGTGACTTTCCTCTGCTAGGTTATCCCCCCAACAGTATCCAAAGTGATAAACCTGTTGTTGAGGGGGATGTTCATAGGGGTACTCTGCACTGGCTCCTTAACCCCTTTCCCCCTCCTGACTGTCACCCAGTCACCTTGGGTGTAACTAGCTCTCTATATGTCCTATCTATCACTCCATCAGCCTCCCAAATGATCCAGAGTTCATTCAGTTCCAGCTCCAACTCCAACTCCTTAATGCGGAGTGCTAGAAGCTGCACTTCTCACAGACGTAGTGGTCAGGGTCACAGGAGGTCTCCCTGCCTTCTCACTCCCGCAAGAGGAGCATTGCACTATCCTGTCTGACATCTCTACCTAAATGAGCAGATATAAACACATAGAAAACCTACAGCACAATACAGGCCCATCGGCCCACAACGCTGTGCCAAACATGTAATTACTTCAGAAATTTCCTAGGGCTACCCATAGCCCTCCATTTTTCTAAGCTCCATGTACCTATCCAAGGGTCTCTTAAGAGACCCCACTGTATCTGCTTCCACCACCATTGCCAGCAGCCTATTCCACAAACTCACCACTCTCTGTGTAAAAAAAAACAACAACTTGCCCCTGACATTTCCTCTGTACCTACTTCCAAGCACCTTAAAACTATGCCCTCTTATGTTAGCCATTTCAGCCTTGGGAAAAAGCCTCTGACTATCTGCAAGATCAATGCCTCTCATCATCTTATACACCTCTATCAGGTCACCTGTCATCCTCCGTCACTCCAAAGAAAGAAGGCTGAGTTCACTCAACCTATTTTCATAAGGCATGCTCCCCAATCCAGGCAACATCCTTGTAAATCTCCTCTGCACCCTTTCTATACTTTCCACATCCTTCCTGTAGTGAGGTGACCAGAATTGAGCACAGTACTCCAAGTGGGGTCTGACGACGGTTTGATATAGCTGCAGCATTACCTCTAGGCTCTTAAAGTCAATCCCACGATTGATGAAGGCCAACGCACCATATGCCTTCTTAACCACAGATTCAACCTGTACAGCAGCTTTGAGTGTCCTATGGACTCGGATGCCAAGATCCCTCTGATCCTCCACACTGCCAAGAGTCTTACCATTCATACTATAATATGCCATCATATTTGACCTACCAAAATGATCTGCCTCACACTTATCAGGGTTGAACTCCATTTGTCACTTCTCAGCCCAGTTTTGCATCCTGTCACTGTCCCACTGTAACCTCTGACAGCCCTCCACACTATCCACAACACCTCCAACCTTTGTGTCATCAGCAAATTTACTAACCCAACCCTCCACTTCCTCATCCAGGTCATTTATAAACATCACGAAGAGAAAGGGTCCAGAACAGATCCCTGAAGCACACCACTAAGAAGAGAAAGAAAAAAAATGAGCTTTTCTTTTCTTTACTTTCCCTGAGTGAAACCTCCCTTCGATGAAGCCTTGAAGGTTTTTGCATGAATTATGCGTGAACAAAATTGCAATGTCTAAACAGAAACCTGCCTGGCCAAACAAATTGTGTTATTATTATAGCAGGGGCTCACACACACCAGACCAATGTTGATTTAAGGGTGAAACTTGCAAAAAATGCAAAATAAGTATGACACACAGAAAGAGCATGTCAGGCAGACAAGAATAAATGGACTACACAGAGAAGAAAAAAGATAAGAAGTCAAGTTGCAGTTTCAAACACAGCACTAATCTGCATGCTGTTGATGAAAGATCTGGTAATGATGGGAGTGGCACAGTCCTAAGTAGCCTTGAGATTTACAATGTGAAATAAGCAATATGGTTTACTCCAGGAGTGAACGGCAAATTAATCATTAATCAATGTTTCAGTCATTCCACAAATTAGTTTGAACAGCATTTCAAAGATATTGAACTGAAGCCTGCTGATATCCAACTACAAGCTTATACTGGAGAAAAGCTAGCTCCTGTGAGAATGACATTCACAACAGTGAAATACAAAAATCAACAAGCCACATTGGACTTGTTTATGGTAAAAAAAAAAACACAAAGGGCCAGCATCGTAGGACCATGATTGGCTGAGACAACAACAACTTGCTTGGAGATCCATCCAACTTTTGCGTGCCACATCCTCTACAACAGAGTCAACTGAAAGTGAATTAAGAAAGGTACTGGATGATACCATAGCAGTGTTTGAGGATGGCATTAGAAAACTCAAACATGTCAAGGGTAAATAGTGTGAGATGAAAATCCCACATCCAAGTTTTGCAAAGCCCTTCTGGTTCCATATGCCATGCAAAATAAGGTAACCAGTGAGCTAGATCACAAGGAGGCTGAAGGAGTTCTTTCCAAGATTGAAGGGAGCCTATGGGCAATGCCAGTGGTTCTAGTAGCCAAGAAGAATGGGTCTGTCAGGATCTGTGGTGATTTTAAGGTTACCATCAACCCAGTACTAAAAGTAGATCAATACCTTCTGCCCGGGATAGAGGATATCATTGCACACCTTTCTGGAGGGGAACAATTCAGCAAAGAAGACTTAGCTGAGGTCTATCTACAGTTAGAGATGGAAGAGGAGTCCACCATAAACAATCATAAAGGGCTTTATTGCTATAATAAGCTTATTTTGGAAGTAGTGCCTGCACCTGCTCTCTGGCAGAAACCTATGGACTAAGTCCTGCAAGTCTTCCCAGTGTTACCTGGATGACATCATCATTACAGATGAGGATGACATTAAATATCTCCAAAATCTTAAGATACTGTTAAAAAGATTAGATTATGGGCTCAAAGCATGGCACAAGTGTGAATTCTTCAAACCAAGCAACACTTACTGTTGTTACCTGTCCCGTGAGTATCTCGTGAGCATGATGTAATTGTCCCGTAATATTGGCATGATGTAATTGTCGTGATAGTGGGGTGATGTGATGTCACGTGATGGCATGTTCCAACTGGTATAAAAGGGGAGACCGCAGTTTGTTGCGTAGTTGTTCTGTTGGGGAGTCACGGTCGGTGGTTACCTAATCGTAGAAGGAGAGAGAGAGAGAGAGTGAAGAATTGCCAGCTTCGTACGAACCCAAAGAGTTGGGTAGAAATCAATGGCATTCTGTGTGCCATGAATGTGACTGACATTTGGTATGGTCCATACAGGTATTGTGGGACACACTTTTGGTTGACCCCCTGCAAGGTCCTGGGTGTTGTGTGATGACCACCTCTGGCAAAAGGTCAGTTACTGCGAGAAATCTTATTCTTCGTGATCTCTTCGGACAAGGCATTTCTTGGCTGGGTTCTGCAACAGCGGTTTCAACTTTTCTTCAGGAATTGCTTCATCGCTGGTTCAGGAATTCTCTCTTCTCACTTATTTCATAAATCACTTGGACTCTTTGAACTACCACCTTAAGAATGTGCTTGAGTAAGATTTGTTAAGAATTGTCTTTAAGTACGACTGTTTGATAACTAAAGATGCATAACACTGTTAACTTCCGTTTAAGTTAGTCGTTTGTTTACTTTCTATGTTTTTGAGTAGTGGTTAATAAATTTTCTTGTTTATTTATAAAACCCAACTCAATGTCATATCTCTGACTCTCCAGGAGACGCTCATCGCGTGAGGTTCATTCTGGCTTTGCTCCATTCACTTTACTTCTTTTACCTGTAACCACCCTTATTTATTTTATCTATACCTACACTAAAGGGTTTATACTACAGATATATCTTTGAACTTCGATTTTAACTTGCTGAAAATGCTGACCAGAGGACGAGAAGTTAAAAATGGGAAAAACTCTGACAGGAACGGGAAAAAAAATGGCGATCCTAAAGCATCTAAGGAAATTCCATTAACTTTTGAAACAATGTCGAAACTTCTAGAGGATCAACTTAACCAAAGATTTGTTGTGTTTGAAAAAGTTTTGAAGATGATTCAAGATGATATTAAATCGTTTAGACGCGAAATCAATGAACAACAAATTAGAATTTCAGAAATGGATGAAACCGGTTGGAAGAAGGAACAAAAAATTGAAACTCTGAAGAAAAATCTAGCTTCGACATTTCAGCAGTTGGAACGTTATAAATCAAAGATTATCGATCTTAAAAATCAATCTCGGTGACAGAATCTGCGAACAATCAGGCTTCCCAAAGACATTGTGACGGGCAATCCTACTAAATATTTCTCTAAATTTTTAATGGATGTGTTTGGTCCAGAAGTTTTGGAGGCACCCCCATTGCTTGATCGTGTGCGTCGTACCTTATGCCCCAAGCCTTCCAAAGATTTTAAACCGAGACCTTATTATTATTCGGTTCCACTATGTTCATATTAAGAATCAAGTGATACGAGCTGCTCGGCAGAAAGGTATAATCGAATTTCAAAGTTTCAGATTTTGCTTCATTGAAGATTTCAGCCGGGAAGTATTGAGGGAACAGATGGCTTTTAAACCGCAGATGTCAGAATTTTATCGTAAGGGCTTCAAATTAGCGTTGCTGTACCCAGCGCGTCTGAGAGTTGTTCTGGCTGATAACTCTCGTCATCAGTTTAAGACTCTGGATGAAGCTCAAAGTTTTCTCGACAACCTGCCTTCCTCTGCTAAGGACTAATTAATGCACTGTTTTCTTTTTTTTTTCTTTTTCTAACTTGCTTTTCGGGTATTTTTTTGGGAAAAAAAGCTAATATCTAGCTTACAGATTTAGACTTTTATATTTTGAGGGTCCTTGCCTTGGTTTTCTAGCATTGGTATTTTTTGTATTTTTGAATAAAAGTATTTTTTTTCTTCTTTCATTAGTGATTTTGTATTTTTCACCTTTAATCGGTTAGCTTTTGAGAGTAATTAAGTAGTAGATTCAGCGTTTGCTTTTCCTTTTCTTTGAAACTTTATTGGAGAAGTATTACATCTTAAGATGGCGGATTGCTCTCTTCTTCTCCTAAGAATTTATTTTTTCTTGCTGCGTCATTTTTGCTCATTTATATATGGGAAAAAAAACAATAATATGAATTGGCGCTTGCTCTTTTTTTTGAAATATGAGTAAGAAGTAACTATTTTATGTTTGTAATTGTTGTAATCTTTTCCTTACATTTATAGTAATCGCTTCTTTAATTTTTTGACCACGGGCGGTGCTTTTTAAGAAAAACATATTTCTTTTGGGTTGCCTTCTGGAGAGATGGGGTTAGATTTAGCATTAGATTCAGCATTGGCCACTTTCTGGCTTTTTTTCCGGGTTTTTGTGGGGTGGGAGGTGATAGTTTTGATCTTATTTTTAATTTAGATTTTTTCCCTAAATGGGCTGACTTGAAACTACCAAAATGTCCAAGATGTCATAACTTCCGGTTCCTCTCTGAACCTTTTTCCCTCTTCTGGGGTCATGAGTTGGTATTCTGGTTAACCCTTTACATATCTGATGTTCGATTTCAGTACTATGGATAAGATTACTAATTTGGTCTCTTGGAATACAAATGGTTTAAACCACCTGATTAAACAGAAGAAAATTTTTAAAGTATTCCAAAGGATGGATGCTCATATTATTTTCATACAAGAAACTCATGTGTGGAAAGAGGATAATCAGCATTTTTTTAGGTTTTGGAAGGAATAACAATACCATTCAAACTCACTGGCCAAAGTGAAAGACGGTTCTATTTTTATAGACCCTTTAATTTCACTTGTACATCATGAGACTATTTCAGATCCAAATGGTTGATTTTTGCTAATTACTGGTTTGTTATTTAACAAAAAAGTTGTTATGGTCAATGTTTACGCTCAAAATGTTGATTGTCCTGAATTTTTTAAACATCTCTTTACATCCCTTCCTAACTTAAACGATTATATGTTGAATATGGGTGGAGATTTTAACTGTTGTTTAAACCCTTTGATGGATAGATCTATGTCTAATCAGGCACTCCCAAACAAAATGGCTACTCTTATTAATTCTTCTCTGGTTGACTCTGGAACTTCAGAAATTTGGAGATTCTTACACCTCAACAATAAACAGTTTTCATTCTTTTCACACGTATATCATCATTATTCTAGAATTGATTACTTTCTTATGACTCTCAATGAATTCCACTTGTTGTTGACTGTAAATATGACTCCATTGCTGTTTCCGATCATTCACCATTGAAACTATCTATTAAGTCAATGGATACATCTTCTAGTACTAGACAATGGCAGTTTAATACCACTTTGCTTCAGAACTCGGACTTTGTTAATTTTTTTGAGGAACAGATTGATTTTTTCTTCAAAACGAATTTTACAGAGGAAATTTCCAGTGGGGTACTATGGGATACTTTTGAAGTATATGCTCGTGGACAAATTATTTCACATTCTGCCGGACTGAAAAAGTGAACTAATAATGAAATATTTAAGCTGGTTGACAAGATTAAAGAAATCGTCAAGAAATATTCTATTGCTCCTACTCAGGAGCTTTATAAAGAGAGAGTCGAACTTCAAATGGAACATAGTCTATTAGTATCATTTTCGATTGAAAATCAATTAGTTAAAACTAGGAGTCAATTCGATATACATGGTGATAAAATTGGAAACTACTGGCTTAACTGAAATCGGCTTCAGTTAAACGCCAGATTGTTAAGATTCGTAAAAATGATGGTACTGTGACGGTTGATCATGATGAGATAAACAAATCCTTTCAAGAATTTTATACCTCTCTATACCAATCAGAATTTCCTGATGATTCCACTGTAATGCACGAATTTTTAAAGAAATTGAATATTCCAAAATTACCACCCAATGAACATTTAAAACTAGATGTACCTATTACGGTAGAAGAAATAAAGAATGCTATTTCCTCGATGAATTCAGATAAAGCACCTGGTCCAGACGGTTATACAGTAGAATTTTTTAAATCCTTTTCGACTATGCTTTCTCCTTGGTTATGTAGAATTTTTAAGGATGCAGCATCTATAGGTAAATTACCACAATCTTTTTATTGAGCTTCTATTTCCCTAATTCTTCAAAAAGATAAGGATCCTACTGAATGTGCATCTTACAGGCCTATATCTCTGCTGAATGTCGATTCTAAGATTTTTTCTAAAATATTGGCAATGAGACTGGAGAATGTATTGCCTCAAATTATTTCTGTTGATCAGACTGGATTTATTAAAAATCATTACTCCTTCTTTAATATTAGGAGATGAATGAATATTGTTTATACTTTTTCACCTAGAACTCCAGAGTGTGTCAATTCATTCAATGCTGAGGAAGCTTTTGATAGAGTCAAATGGACATATTTGTTTAATACGCTTAAGAAATTCAATTTTAGTCCGATATTTAGTCATAGTCATAGTCATACTTTATTGATCCCAGGGGGAAATTGGTTTTCGTTACAGTTGCACGATAAATAATAAATAGTAATAGAACCATAAATAGTTAAATAGTAATATGTAAATTCTGCCAGTAAATTATGAAATAAGTGTAGGACCAGCCTATTGGCTCAGGGTGTCTGACCCTCCAAGGGAGGAGTTGTAAAGTTTGATAGCTACAGGCAAGAATGACTTCCTATGACGCTCTGTGCTGCATCTTGGAGGAATGAGTCTCTGGCTGAATGTACTCCTGTGCCTACCCAGTACATTATGTAGTGGATGGGAGACATTGACCAAGATGGCGTGCAACTTGGACAGCATCCTCTTTTCAGACACCACCGTGAGAGAGTCCAGTTCCATCCCCACAACATCACTGGCCTTATGAATAAGTTTGTTGATTCTGTTGGTGTCTGCTACTCTCAGCCAGCTGCCCCAGCACACAACAGCAAACATGATAGCACTGGCCACCACAGACTCGTAGAACATCCTCAGCATCGTCCGGCAGATGTTAAAGGACCTCAGTCTCCTCAGGAAATAGAGATGGTTCTGACCCTTCTTGTAGACAGCTTCAGTGTTCTTCGACCAGTCCAGTTTATTGTCAATTCGTATCCCCAGATATTTGTAATTCTCCACCATGTCCACACTGACTCCCTGGATGGAAACAGGGGTTGCCGGTGCCTTAGCTCTCCTCAGGTCTACCGCCAGCTCCTTAGACTTTTTCACATTAAGCTGCAGATAATTCTGCTCACACCATGTGACAAAGTTTCCTACCGTAGCCCTGTACTCAGCCTCATCGCCCTTGCTGATGCATCCAACTATGGCACAGTCATCCGAAAACTTCTGAAGATGACAAGACTCTGTGCAGTAGTTGAAGTCCGAGGTGTAAATGGTGAAGAGAAAGGGAGACAAGACAGTCCCCTGTGAAGCCCCAGTGCTGCTGATCACTCTGTCGGACACACAGTGTTGCAAGCACACGTACTGTGGTCTGCCAGTCAGGTAATCAAGAATCCATGATACCAGGGAAGCATGCACCTGCATCACTGTCAGCTTCTCCCCCAGCAGAGCAGGGCGGATGGTATTGAACGCACTGGAGAAGTCAAAAAACATGACCCTCACAGTGCTCGCTGGCTTGTCCTTGGATATCTTGGATTATATCTTGGATTAAATTGATATACCTTACTCCTTTGGCTTCGGTATTTACCAATAATCAAAGATCTCCCTTTCTTGTTCCATTTGAAATTATTCTGTGGTGCTACACAGGGTTGCCCTCTTAGTCCATTATTATTCGATATTGCCCTGGGACCGTTAGCTGTTGCCATTCGTGACACTCCTAATATATTTGGTATTACCCGTGGGAATGAGATACATAAATTATCACCATATGCTGATGATTTACTATTATATATTTCTAACCCTAAGAAATCCATTCCAGCAGTATTATCTTTGTTTGTTCAGTTCAGTAGTTTTTCTGGTTACAAATTGAAACTTTTTCCATTAAATATGCAGGCTCCCACTTACAGATGTTTACCACTTAGATTGATTACTGACTATTTACTTATTTGGGGATTAAAATTGCTAAGAGGCATATGGACTTATTTAAGCTCAAATTTTTACCGTTGATTAGTCAGGTTAAACAATTGCTTACTAAATAGTCCCCATTGTCTCTATCACTGATTGGCCGAATCAATGCTATTAAAATAATTATTCTACCTAAATTTTTATATTTATTTCAAGTGGTACCAATTTTTATTCCTAAATCTTTTTTTTGATACTATCGATTCTAAAATTTCCTCTTATATATGGCAGAATAAAAATCCCAGGTTAAGTAAAAAATACTTACAGAAGTCCAAGAAAGATGTTGATTTAGGATTACTGAATTTAAGATTCTATTACTGGGCAATTAATATTTGGTATTTAATATTTTGGATATAAGATTGGGATATAATTCCAAGTCCACAATGGGTAAACCTCAGAAGTTACTCTGTACAAGGGTTTTCATTAGTTTCCATTTTAGGATCTTCACTCCCCTTTGTGTTTTCTAAATTGAATAAACAAATTGTTAATCGAATAATTAAACACACATTACGAATATGGTTCCAATTTCGTAAATTTTTTGGTTTGAACAAATTTATATTATCAAGCCCTATTATATCTAATTTTTTTTCCAGCCCTCTGTTATGGATCAAGCCTTTTTGATATAGAAAATGAAAGGTACAACATGTTTCCGTGATTTATTTTTGAGTAACTGTTTCATGTCTTTTGAACAGTTGTCTAATAAATATAACTTGCCCAGATCCCATTTTTTTAGATATTTACAAATAAGAAACTTTTTTAAATACCATGCTGCTTACATTTCCGATTTCATACTCAACTGATATCACGGAAAAAAATTTAGGTTTAAATCCTTATCAGAAGGGATTAATAGCAACTATTTATGATATAATTATGAAAATACAGCCAGATATATCTGATAAAATTAAAAATGAATGAGAAAGGGAACTTCAACTTCACTTTCCTATAGAGAAATGGGAGAAAATTTTTCAATTAGTTAGCTCTTCCTCTATATGTGCTAAACATACGCTGATACAATTTAAGGTAGTACATAGGGCCCACATGTCTAAAGATAAACTAGTTCGTTTTTACTGCCATATAAATCCTATTTGTGATAGATGTCACTCTGAGGTGGCTTCTTTGACTCATGTGTTCTGGTCCTGCCCTCCTTTGGAAAAATTTTGGAAAGATACCTTTGATATCATTTCAACAGTTTTGCGTTTTGATTTACAACCCCATCCTATTACAGCAATTTTTGGTTTGCCAGTGATGGAACATAGATCTTTATCCTCTTCAGCCTGTCGGATGATCACATTTGTTACATTAATGGCCAGAAGATCCATTCTATTGAATTGGAAAGAGACCAACCCCCTACTACATTTCAACGGTTTTCCCAAACTATATCATGTTTAAATTTAGAAAAAATCTGAAGTGTCATTTTTGATCCTTTGGTTAAACTTGAAGAGGCTTGGAAGCCATTTATTCAACATTTTCACATGATGTAGTTTGACCTTTTCAGAATCCTTTCTATTAACTTAGAATATATGAATAGAGGAGCGGAGTTGACGACATTAATGAATGTATTCGATCTAATATATTGGTTCAGCCCTGTTTTGTTCTGTTTGGGTTTTATTTTTGGATTTAGTAAATTAGCTTTTTTTGTTTTTTCTTTGTTTTTTGGGGGGTTTTCTTTGTGATATCCTTTTCATTTTATTTCTTTTCTCTTCATGATTAATTATATTAAGAGTTTGGAAGTCTATTACACTTGTACTATTTGTAGTTTCTCTTGTATATGTTTATTACCAACAATGTAATTCCAATCTCTTTGTACCACTATTGTTATTATGTTTATGAAACTGAAAAATAATAAAAAGATTAAGAAAGAATAAATAGACCACAAGACAATGTCATATCTATTGCTGCATAACAAAAATTGGGGGCTCGTCCGGGATATGAACAAATTTGGAGCTTATTGGTTGTTTAATTATCGGTTTGATTGGGGATAAGGGATGTACCCAATTCCTTTTGTTTGATTGGTCTGTGTGTGGTAATCAGCAGTAATGGATGTTGGGAGCTTTCTGGAATCACCAACCCCTGCGGTATTAGAGAAAACGAAAACGGGTGCGGTGCTGGAAATTGCTAAGGAACTGAAGCTTACAGGGATAATGACGGCTACTACAAAGCCAGAGATTCAGAGGAAAATAGCTGAGCATTATATAGCTATGGAGGTGTTTGAAGAAGAGCTGTTAGAGAAGTTTCCTGTAAGGAAAGATGTGATCCAGTTACAGCTAGAACAAATAGAATTAGAGAAACTTAAAATTGAGGCTGAGGACAGAGAAAAACAGAGATAGTATGATGCTAGAGAAGCAGACAGAAAGAGGGAAGAAGCCAACAAACAGAGAGTATTTGAGCTAGAAAAGAGAGAGAAATTGAAGCAAAGAGGTCTAGCGATAGAATCTGGTGTACTGTTTGTTGCTAGTCAGGAAGTTAAATCGGTTCCTCCATTTAATGAGTCAGATTTTGATAAATACTTCCAGCATTTTGAGAAGGTTGCTCAGAGTTCACAGTGGCCAAGAAAGGGCTGGCTTGTCCTTTTACAAAGTGTATTTAAAGGTAAAGCACAACAGGTTTATACGGCCTTAACCAGTGAAAAGGCAGCTGATTATGATACTGTGAAGCGGGTTATACTTAAAGCTTATGAGTTGGTTCCAGAATCTTATAGACAGAGATTTAGGTGTCTGAAGAAATCTGTGAACCAGACTTATGTGGAATTTGCCAATGACAAATCTCTGTGTTTTGAGCACTGGTGCACCTCTAAAAATGTGAATGGAGAGTATGACAACTTGAAAGAGTTGGCTTTAATAGAGGAATTTAAAAGGTGCATCCCTGATGGCATAAGGCATATATGGATGAAAAGGATCCTGCCACTTTGCCAGAGTCTGCTAAATTAGCAGATGAGTTTGCTCTCACCCACAAGAGTAAGTTTGCTCTGAGTAAGCCTTTCCAAAAGAGTAGCATGGATAGGGTAAACTGGAAATTAAAGCAGAAGCTAGTGATAAAGGTAAGGATGAAGGGAAGCAAGTGAAGGAAAAACATTTTAGTCCCATTTGTCACTATTGTAAGAAATCTGGTCATGTTATGGCTAACTATTTCCAGCTGAGAAGAAGGGAAAGGAGGCAGTTTCAGATGCCTGTGTCAAACACTTTGAAATGCCCATAAATCCGCAGGGTTCGGGACATTCAAAGGAAGCTCTGACAAGGTCTGACCGAGTTAGGAAAGGATTCGATCAATTTATGTCAGAGGGATTTGTTTCCCTGAATGAAGGATACACTCAAGTACCAATAAAAATTCTTTGGGATACTGAGGCTTCGCAGTCACTTATGTTAGATAGTGTTCTAGACCTTAGTGATGAGACTGACATTGGTGAAGTAAATCTTATATGAGGTATTGAGGGCAATCTTACACCTGTACCTCTGCACAAAGTAGTTTTAAAATCAGGGATAGTTTCAGGACCTGTTAAAATCAGACTACGATCCAGTTTACAGGTGGATGGTATTTCTTTATTGTTAGGGAATGACCTAGCAGATGGAAAAGTTGTTCCTGCAGTGCAGCTGACAACTAAGCCAATCACTGCTGATCCAAAGATGGATTCTAACATGTATCCCTCCTGTGTAGTAACCCAAGCTGCGGCCAAAAAGTCTGCCAGGGCAGATGGTTCTGTGCAACATGGATCTACTACCCATGACAGCTGAAGTCGGGATTCAGATGTTGATGATTTGTCAGGAACTTTCCTACCTTCCTTGTTTGATCAAGATCCTTGTAGTGAGTCTGACCATAAAGACTTGTCTCTGTCTAGGAAGGAGATTACAGCAGAACAGAGCAGAAATCCTGAAATTTCCACCTTGAGAGAGAACACTCTCCCAGATAACGAGATTGAGAAGGTGCCCAGCAGGGTTTTATTTCAAGAGTGGAGTGTTAATGAAGAAGTGGACACCACCTGAGAATCCTGCAAATGAGGATTGGGCAGTTGTTCACCAGGTAGTCGTTCCTAAGGTCTATAGGAATGAAATTTTAACTTTGGCTCATAGTATTCCCTTAGGTGGCCATCTAGGTGTGAAGAAAACTGTGAACAAAGTTATGAAACACTTCTTCTGGCCTGGTTTGAGGAAAGATGTGGTGACATTTTGCCTAACTTGTCACACTTGTCAGGTTGTGGGTAAATCTAATCAAGTCAACCCAGTGGCCCCATTGCAACCTATTCCCGCATTTGGTGAACTGTTTTCTAAAGTTATTGTAGATTGTCTTAGCCCATTGCTAAAAACTAAAGCTGGATATCAGTATTGCTGACCATCATGTGTACAGCATCTAGGTTTCCAGAAGCACTACCTCTCAGGAACATAAAAGCTACAACTGTGACGAAGGCTCTCATAAAGTTGTTTATTTGGGTTGCCTAAAGAAATCCAGTCTGATCAAGGAAGTAATTTTATGTCTGGATTATTCCAGCAAGTAGTTTATAACCTGGGAGCCAAACAGGTTATACCATCTGCGTACCATCCAGAATCACAAGAGGCCTTAGAGAGGTTCCATTCTACCCTTAAAACCATGATTAGGACGTTCTGTGTTGAAAATGAGAAGGATTGGGATGAGAGAGTTCATTTGCTTTTGTTTGCTGTAAGGGAGTCAGTGCAGGAGTCCCTAAGCTTTAGCCCCTTTGAACTTGTGTTTGGGCATGGAGTCCGAGGACCTTTAGCATTATTAAAAGAACTGTGGGTGAACAAAGAACTACATAAGAACCACGTGAGAGTAAGAGTTCGGCACGGACTGTGAGAGTAACAGTGCAGCACAGACTAGAAGGGCTGAGATGGCCTGTTTCCATGCTGTAATTGTTATATGGTTACATACTAATTTGTTGGATTGTGTCTTGAAATTTAAGAAAAGATTGCAAAAAGCTTGCAGCTTAGCAAGGGAAAATTTAAAATCTGCTCAGGAAAGAATGAAAACTTGGTATGACAAGGAAGATGTCAATTACGCCAGGAGATAAAGTATTGGTTCTTTTTCCTGTGCAAACAACCTTTTAAAAGCTAAATTTCATGGTCCTTATGAGATTATATCTGAAGTTAATGATGTGGACTATGTGGTAAAAACACCAGATCGATGAAGGCCAACACAGCTTTGTCATGTAAATATGATAAAACCATATTATGAAGAACAGTCTGCTGCTATGACTGTTGTCATCAATGACAATGAGTCTGATCTTGGTAGCTGATCCATCTGAGACTAGTTTAAACCGAACATTTATTCCGCCAGACTACCAACTTCAACAACTTTGGAAAATATTGATGAGAAATTGGCTCATCTACAGCCACAGTAGCGGCAGAAAATGAAGCAGTTAATTATTAAATTTAGGGATTTATTTCCAGATGTTCCAAAAAGGACCACAGTAGCCTCACATGATGTAGGTAATGGAAACACCAAACCCATAAAGCAACATCCATATCGAATGGATATGGAAAAATGTAGAATCACTGAACAAGAAATAGAATATTTGTTAGAAAATGATATTATTAGATCTTCTACTTTGGATTGGAGTTCATCTTGTGTCATGGTGCCTAAACCAGATGGTAGTATTTGGTTTTGTACTGATTATAGAAAGGTGAATGCTGTAACAAAAACTGATGTGTATCCAATCCCTAGGGTAGATGATTGTGTGGATAAGGTTGGAAAAGCTAAGTTTCTTACAAAGATCGATCTATTAAAAGGGTATTGGTGTGTTCCACTGCCAGATAAAGGTAGAGGAATTTCTGCCTTTGTAACACCATCTGGGTTATACGAATACAATTTTCTGCCATTTGGAATGAAGAATGCTCCAGGAACCTTCCAGAGAATGATAAGTTCTGTAATTCAAGGGTTAAAACATACAGATGCCTATATTGATGATTTAGTCACAGGAAATGACACTTGGGAAGCACATATATCTGCAGTGGAAAAGCTGTTTGAAAGGCTTTCACAAGCCAACATAACTGTTAACTTAGCTAAAAGTGAATTTGGCCATGCCACTGTGACCTATCTTGGTTATGTTGTGGGTCAAGGCTGGTTGGGTCCTGTTCAGGCAAAAGTTCAGGCAATTTTGGAGGTTCCCTCTCCAACTAGGAAAAAAGCTCTGAGAAGATTCTTGGGAATGGTAGGATATTACCGTAAATTCTGTAAGAACTTTGATGAGATTGCCCTTCCATTAACTAACCTCCTGAAGAAAGGCGAGAAGTTTGTTTGAAAAGAGCTTTGTCAGGAGGCCTT
This sequence comes from Mobula birostris, assembly GCF_030028105.1. Lineage (NCBI taxonomy): Eukaryota > Metazoa > Chordata > Chondrichthyes > Myliobatiformes > Myliobatidae > Mobula > Mobula birostris. The sequence goes on along the minus strand of NC_092383.1, from coordinate 40,896,894 downwards.
TGATAAGTGGAAAGCTATCCTATGTCACCACCCTGTGCTCAGGTCACCTGACTTTGAAAAGCCATTTCCCCCAGCTGTGGATGCCAGTGACAAGGCTGCAGGAGCAGTGTTACTACAAAGGGATAATTATGATGATATTGACCATCCTGTGGCTTACTTTTCCAAGAAATTTAATGGGCATCAAAGACATTATTCAATCATGGAAAAGGAATTATTATCCCTCATTTTAGCTCTGCAACATTTTGATGTGTATGTTGGCACAACTCAGAAACCACTCATGGTTTACACCCATTGGTATTTTTGAGTAAACTGAAGAACAAAAATAGAAGGTTGCTAAATGGGAGTTTGATTTTACAAGAATATGATCTCTTAATAACTCACATTAAAGGCAAAGATAATGTAATTGCCAACTGTCTGTCCAGATGTTGAACTTACAATGTAATTTTTTAATGGAGTGGAATTTGGATATTTGTATACACTCCTGCCATATGTTATATTAGTACTGTGTGATAACTGTATGTGTATTGTGCATTTTGTAAACTTTATACATTTGTATATTTTGTAAATTGTAGTTAAAATTTTGCTCTTGATAGATCAAAGTTTTCTTTTCTTGGGGGGAGGTGTTACCTGTCCCGTGAGTATCCCGTGAGCATGATGTAATTGTCTCATGATATTGGCATGATGTAATTTTCATGATAGTGGGGTGATGTGATGTCACGTGATGACATCAAGCAGTATAAAAGGGAGACCACAGTTTGTTGCATAGTTGTTTTTTTGGGGAGTCACAGTCGGTGGTTACCTAATCGTAGAAGGAGAGAGAGAGAGAGAGAGAGAGAGAGAGAGAGAGTGAAAAATTGCCAGCTTCATACAAACCCAAAGATTTGGGTAGAAATCAATGGCATTCTGTGTGCCTTGAACATGACTGACATTGGTATGGTCCATACGGCTATTGTGGCACACACTTTTGATTGACCCCTGCATGGTCTCGGGTGTTGTGTGATGACCACCTCTGGTGAAAGGTCATTTACTGTGAGAAATCTTATTTTTTGTGATCTCTTCGGACAAGGCATTTCTCGGCTGGGATCTGCGTCAACAGTTTCGACTTTTCTTCAGGAGTTGTTTCATCGCTGGTTTGGGAAGTTTCTCCTCTCACGTATTTCATAAATCACTTGGACTCTTTGAACTACCACCTTAAGACTGTGTCTGAGTAAGATCTGTCAAAAATTGTCTTTAAGTTCGACCGTTTGATAACTGAGGATGCACAACACTGTTAACTTCCATTTAAGTTAGTTGTTTGTTTACTTTTCTATGTTTTTTGAGTAGAGGTTAATAAATTTTGTTGTTTATTTATAAAAACCCAATTCAATTTCATATCTATTGCTGCTGGTGTGTAACCCTATGGTTACACCATTGATGCACAAGCATTACACAAGTGTGTTGAGAAAATTCAAGCAGTGATAGATGCTCCAAGGTCAAAGGACATGTCACAGTTGCAGTCTTTTTTAAGGATTTATCAATAACTTAACAGATTCCTGCCAAACCTGGCTACTGTGCTCTACCCTTTGAACTCATTACTACAGATCAGGAAGAAATGTCAATGGACAAAGCAGTGTGAGGTGGCTTTCCAAAAGGTAATGGAAATGGTGATAGCGGATACTGTACTCACACATTATGATCCACCTCGGCCAGTGAAGTTTGCCTGTGACACCTCGCCTTATGGTATAGAAACATAGAAACATAGAAAATAGGTGCAGGAGTAGGCCATTCAGCCCTTCGAGCCTGCACCGCCATTTATTATGATCATGGCTGATCATCCAACTCAGAACACCGCCCCAGCCTTCCCTCCATACCCCCTGACCCCCGTAGCCACAAGGGCCATATCTAACTCCCTCTTAAATATAGCCAATGAACTGGCCTCAACTGTTTCCTGTGGCAGAGAATTCCACAGATTCACCACTCTCTGTGTGAAGAAGTTTTTCCTAATCTCAGTCCTAAAAGGCTTCCCCTCTATCCTCAAACTGTGACCCCTCGTTCTGGACTTCCCCAACATTGGGAACAATCTTCCTGCATCTAGCCTGTCCAATCCCTTTAGGATCTTATACATTTCAATCAGATCCCCCCCTCAATCTTCTAAATTCCAACGAGTACAAACCCAGTTCATCCATTCTTTCTTCATATGAAAGTCCTGCCATCCCAGGAATCAATCTGGTGAACCTTCTCTGTACTCTCTCTATGGCAAGGATGTCTTTCCTCAGATTAGGGGACCAAAACTGCACACAATACTCCAGGTGCGGTCTCACCAAGGCCTTGTACAACTGCAGTAGTACCTCCCTGCTCCTGTACTCAAATCCTCTCGCTATAAATGCCAGCATACCATTCGCCTTTTTCACCGCCTGCTGTACCTGCATGCCCACTTTCAATGACTGGTGTATAATGACACCCAGGTCACGTTGCACCTCCCCTTTTCCTAATCGGCCACCATTCAGATAATAATCTGTTTTCCTATTTTTGCCACCAAAGTGGATAACTTCACATTTATCTACATTAAATTGCATCTGCCATGAATTTGCCCACTCACCCAACCTATCCAAGTCACCCTGCATCCTCTTAGCATCCTCCTCACAGCTAACATTGCCACCCAGCTTCGTGTCATCTGCAAACTTGGAGATGCTGCATTTAATTCCCTCATCCAAGTCATTAATATATATTGTAAACAACTGGGGTCCCAGCACTGAGCCTTGCAGTACCCCACTAGTCACCGCCTGCCATTCTGAAAAGGTCCCGTTTATTCCCACTCTTTGCTTCCTGTCTGCTAACCAACTCTCCACCCACACCAATACCTTACCCCCAATACCGTGTGCTTTAAGTTTGCACACTAATCTCCTGTGTGGTACCTTGTCAAAAGCCTTCTGAAAATCCAAATATACTACATCCACTGGTTCTCCCCTATCCACTTTACTAGTTACATCCTCAAAAGATTCTATGAGATTCGTCAGACATGATTTTCCTTTCACAAAACCATGCTGACTTTGTCCGATCATTTCACCACTTTCCAAATGTGCTGTTATCACATCCTTGATAACTGACTCCAGCAGTTTCCCCACCACCGACGTTAGGCTAACGTATAGGTGCAGTCATGTCACATCTTATGAGTGATGGAAGTGAATGCCCCATAGCTTTTGCATCACATTCCCTTACCACTGCAGAGAAAAGTTATGCACTGATTGACAGAGAGGGCTTGAGTCTGATTTGGGGTCTAAGATGTTGCAACCAGTACCTGTGTGGGAGAGAGTTTCTTGGAGGACATAATTACAAGATCAGATTCTGGAGCACAACTAATCTTAGAATTGCTGATAGATTGTCCTGTTTCCCCTTTGGAAAGGAAATACCTGAAAGATTTATAACAGGGGACTCTCCGCTTGATGCATTCCCCCTCATGTAAATCAAAATTCTTCCTATTACAGCAGAGATGATCCAAAGGGAAATCAGAAAAGACTGCACACTGTCGAAGGTCTGGCTGGAAAGTGCAGAAAAAATTCCAGTTCTCCCATTTTTACAAGCACCGGGATAAACTTGCCCTTGACAGGGGTTGCTTTATGTGGGGATTGAGAGTTGTATCATCCAAGCTGAGAGTGACATGCCGCTCATATAGGCACGGTTAAAATGAAAGCATTGGTTTGAAGCTTTGTCTGGTGGCTTGCGGTAGATCAGCTGATGGACAGATCAGCAGATTGCCATGCACTGTTTAGAATGCCAACACATCCAGGAGATGCCAAGAGCAGTGTTATGTTTTGTAACTCGAGAAACTAATTGAAAGACAAGCACAGGAGCCGGGATGAACATATCTACTTCATTTTACATTGGTAAGGTGTTAACATGACGTGGTGGTGTAATGACATATGCCATTCACGTATGAATGAATTATGTAAACGAAGAAGAATACTTAAGCAAAACTACAATGTTATGAAATATTACTGAAGTACTAATTACACTGCACTCCTCCCTGCTTGGCATTACTCAACATTTGAGTAATATTGTAAATATATTGTCCTTAATGAAAGGTGACAGTAACTCAGATAATCATACGTTACATCAGTAGTGTGCAGAAGAGCATCTTTGAATGCACAGCACATTAAACCTTGAAGGGGATGGGCTACAGCAATAGAAGCCCACAAACATACACACAGAGACCACTTTATAAGGTACAAGCGAAACCTATCTGTACCTTAGACCATTGAGTGTATTTCACTGATTTGCATGAGCCCAGTTTAGCATTTTGCTGGTAGGACCAGGAGTCTCAGGAATACCCAGCAATAACCATTCGCAGCACAATATTGTCCAGATCCACCTGCAGCGCTACTGAAGGCTTCCACAGTGAATATGGTCAGTCCATGTGGCTCTCACAGCAGAATCATATCATGGCTGTGAGGGTGTAGGCTAAATGCAGGCCAATGGGCTGGCCAGGAAGGCACCTTGTTAGCATGGATGAGTTGAGCTGAAGAGCCTGTACTCTCTTGGTCTCCGACTCTCTGACTCTAACTCATAGCATGAGGTACTCAGGTGAATTGCCAAGGCAAACAACATGACTAAGAAATGGTGGTTATTGTTGGAAAAGATTATTTTTGCTTATAAAGTGCTGACAGAAACAAATTATGTAATCATACTTCCAGGAAATGCTGTTCGGCATGAGTGATTATGTTTCTGCTGGAATTCAGAGTTGGAATACTCCTTTTCCAGGACACAGGGAGGGTGCAACAGTGTCAATGTGTCAGCTGAAACGTTGTCACTTACCCTTCTCTCTCTCCGCAGATGCCACTTGACCAAATAAGAACTTTGAGTAGCTCCTATTTTTATTTCAGATTTCCAGCATGTGCAGATTTTTTGTTTTTGGTCCAGCCCCTTGTCAATCAAGGAAGGGGTAGCCACAACAGTCACCTAATTACAAATGGCCAAAGAGATCGCTGGAAAGTAACACTGTGACCATCGATTTCTTCAGACTGGCTACCCACCCCTCTTCCCGTCATCCTGCCCAATTCCAATCCCCAGCTAAAGTCACACAATTAATATCTGCCTTGTGGTTATCACTGAGTGCATTGACAGCTTTGAGTTTTCATTAATATTCTGGAGCCTTGAGGTTTATTACACTCATAAGGCAAGATTTGTTACCTCTTTGGTTGCCTAGGAACAGGAGCTCCATGGAGGTAGGGTTTTGTCAGCTATTGTTTGTCACAATGGGACTAACTACATTTTTTTTTCAAAATTAATCCTTCAGGACCTTTTCACAACAGTTTCTACTTGTTATTCCAGCACATATTGCTGTATTGAAGTATAGTGCTCATCTCTCCGAACTATACTCTATATTAACCAACAAATTATCATGGAGACTATTGTTTTAGGTAATAAAACAACAGAAAATGCAAAGATATTTCAGAGGTTTCTTGCTGTATAAAATGTGCAGATGATTTGAAAAAGATTTCCATATGCAGCAACATTTAAGCACTTAACTTCTTATATTTATTGTTTTGGCTGCTTCAAAATGTCTGAAATGGCAAATATGTTTACTGAACGAACGTTGATCAGTTTCTTTCGGGAGCATGGAATACTTGGCATTTCTGAGAGCCTCTTTCCATTCCCAGGATGTACACTGAAGCTGAGAGGAGCAGCCCCAAGCTCAATATTTCACTCTTACCTACACTGAGAACGGCTGCTTACTTTGCATTAGATTGATATTGCCGGGCACTGAATTGAGATTCTAAAACGTTAGAAGCAGTCATCCAGTTTTACTCCATCTCTCCTGGGAAGACCTGTATGGTAAGATCATTCTATGGTTTTGTAAGTCAACAACCATCAGACTGGACTCAGCTAGAAAGCTGGATATTTAGGACTTTTCCATGTAGATCTGGAGAGATGATGTTTCTCTAGCCTACCCATTCCATTGGGAGGTGGTGACTATGGTGAGTTCTTCCCCTTCCCTGAAAATCTTACACTGGAGGTTGCAGGTAAGTCTGGAATCACTGTGTGTTGGTCTTGCATTGCCACGTCCAACTGAAAAACATTCTAATACAAAGAAATAGCAAACAATAAGCTGCTTGCAGAGATTATTGGGTCGGCCAGCATCTATGGAGGAAAATGGATAGATGATACTTCAAGTTGAGACTTATCATTCTGTCAGACCACAGTACGTGTGCTTGCAATACTGTGTGTCCAACAGAGTGATCAGCAGCACTGGGGCTCCACAGGGGACTGTCTTGTCTCCCTTTCTCTTCACCATTTACATCTTGGACTTCAACTACTTCACAGAGTGTTGTCATCTTCAGAAGTTTTTGGATGACTCTGCCATAGTTGGATGCATCAGCAAGGGAGATGCGGCTGAGTATAGGGCCACGGTAGGAAACTTTGTCACATGGTGTGAGCAGAATTATCTGCAGCTTAATGGAAAAAGGACTAAAGAGCTGGTGGTAGACCTGAGGAGAGCTAAGGTACCGGCAACCCCTGTTTCCATCCAGATGGTCAGTGTGGACATGGTGGAGGATTACAAATACCTGGGGATACGAATTGACAATAAACTGGACTGGTCAAAGAACACTGAGGCTGTCTACGAGAGGGGTCAGAGCCGTCTCTATCTCCTGAGGAGACTGACGTCCTTTAACATCTGCCGGACAATGCTGAGGATGTTCTATGAGTCTGTGGTGGCCAGTGCGATCATGTTTGCTGTTGTGTGCTGGGGCAGCAGGCTGAGGGTAGCAGACACCAACAGAATCAACAAACTCATTCATAAGGCCAGTGATGTTGTGGGGATGGAACTGGACTCTCTGACGGTGGTGTCTGAAAAGAGGATGCCTTCCAAGTTGCATGCCATCTTGGTCAATGTCTCCCATCCACTACATAATGTACTGGTTGGGCACAGGAGTACATTCAGCCAGAGCCTCATTCCACCGAGATGCAACACAGAGCGTCAGAGGAGGTCATTCCTGCCTGTGGCCATCAAACTTTACAACTCCTCCCTTGGAGGGTCAGACACCCTGAGCCAATAGGCTGGTCCTGGACTTATTTCCTGACATAATTTACATATTACTATTTAACTATTTATGGTTTTATTACTACTTAATTATTTATGGTGCAACTGTAACGAAAACCAATTTCCCCCGGGATCAATAAATTATGACTATGACTATGACTATTCTGCCCTCTTCTATCCTTTACATTTATATTGTGTCATGCATTGATCTGACCACCTGGGGGCACCAGAGTCCTCCAGGCTCCAACACTCCAGATTATTTTCACCTGTATATTGTTTAAATTATCAGCCCACCTGTGCTTTGTTTTGTTTCTCTATTTAAATTACTTCTGTTTTGTTCATCTTTGCCCAGTCTTGGGCCTACCTTGCTCTGTGGAGTGATTTTTGAGTCTAGCCTGTGTTCTGTATAAACCAATCTACAAGTTGCAATTCTTTGTCAATTTCATCCTTGCCTCTGCAGTTAGGTCTACCTGGTCTAAGTCTCTCCACTTAAAGATATGGAACTTGATCCAAAACACCCCAGTTCCAATCCAACTGGACAACCACCTTGTAGCTAAGGCATTCAGGGGCCCAGCAGAGTATGATTGCCTGGGTGTCTTGGTGGATAGACATTAGTATATGCTCGAGCAGATCTTGATCACCTCACAGCCGCTCACCAAGACCATCTGGCTGAGCCAGTAAGTCCCTGCTACCTCAACAACTCCTGCATTCCCAACCCAATTGTCCTGTTCTGGTTTCTCATAGTTCCCATGATGGTGCCCCTGTATCCTGGTGGCAGATAGTGGATGGAGCACTGGAGCCCTTATAACCATGGATTATCAGGTGAAATCAAAGATGATTGGCAGCCCCAGAGACCCAGCTGAAGATCTTGCGAGTCTCATCAATTCCTCCATCCAGGTTGACAAATGCCCCCAGGGAAATAAAAGAGAGCACAGCGATGAATCCCCTAGGACTGCCGGTCTCTGAGCCCCACCACTCTGCCCTCACCTCCTCCACCAACTCTCCAGAGGAGCTGTTGCAACTGAGAAGAACTGGACTTTCTTCAGACTGAGTGAACCAGAGAATGAAGGGAAAGTGATGCCTCTACTGTGGTGAGCCAGGCCATTTCTGTTCTGCCTGTCCCGAGTCGTCAGGAAAATCCAGACCCATCCAGGGAAGGGAGGCCTGTGACAGGTTCCAGCATTCCCCGCAGGTCTGCCAAATCTGTGGCCGTGCTGCCAAACTCCATCTCCTGGAGCAAACAGCAACAATCCCCTTAGAGCCTTCATGGATTCTAGCACAGCAGGCAATTGCATTGACCTTGGGATACCAAAGGATCTTTGAGTTCCCTGGCCTATCTTGACCAACCGGTCACAGCTACAGCTCTGAATGGAAGACCTCTGAGACCTGAGAGGACCTGCCACCTCATTGCTCCCATCTGTCTACATATAGAACAGCATACCCAGACTTTCCTGTTTCACCTTATTCACTCTCCTGAGTTGCTGTTGATTTTAGGACACCCCCGGTTGGCCCTCCGTAACCCACATATCGACTGGTCCACGGGTGCACTCCACAGATAGTCTACTCACCGTCAGGCTGGCTGCCCACCCCACCTCCCCCAGTCTGCCTCCTGTCTCTCCCGAGCTGTCCTAACTTCTCCTGCGTATGCAAACCTGCTGGAGGTTTTAAATAAGTAAAAGACCGCAACACTCTGCCTCATTGAACCTATGACTGCACAACTGAGTTGCTGCCTGGAATCTGTTCATTGAGAGGAAGACTCTGCTCCCAATCAGCTCAGAAAGCGTGGCCATGGAGGAATACATCCACAATGCCCTAGCGTTTGGTTTCATCTGCGCCTCCAAATCCCCTGCTGGTGTGGGCTTCTTCTTTGTGGCAAAAAAGGATGCTGGATTCCAACCATACATAGACTATTGAGGCCTCAGTAACATCACAGTGCACCCCTTGCCACTGATGACCATGGCTTTTGAGCTGCTGCAAGGAGTAACCATCTTCACTAAGATGGACTTCTGAAATGCAAACAACCTGGTCCACATTCGGGATATCGATAACTGAACCACTTTTAACATTCCTACTGACCATTACAAATATCTCCTGATGCTATTCGGTTTAGTCAATGCCCCTGCAGACTCCCAGGCCCTTATCAACAATGTTCTCCAGGTGATGTTACATCACTTTGGCTTTGTGCATCTGGATGATATATTCATCTTTGCCGAGGCCCACCACAAACACGTCCAACATGTTCAACAGGTCCTTCAATGTGAATTCCAGAATCAACTATTCATCACACTGGGGAAGAGTGAGTTCCACCTCTCCACAGTCTCCTTCCTTGCATTTATTGTCTCTAAAGGGAATCTGCAGGTGGGCCCAGGCTGTCAGGGATTGTCTGCAATGCATCATGACCAAGCAGCTCCAGCAGTTTCTGAGGTTTGCAAACTTGTACCGGAGGTTCATCTGCAACTTCAGTTCCATCACATCATCACTTACTTCTCTGAGGGATGCTCTGGCCCATTTTGCTGGAATAGGCCCAGAAGCCAAGGTGGCTTTTCGGGAATTGAAGCGTTCCTTTACAACAGCTCCCATCCTTGTTCTCCCAACCCAGAGCTGCCATTCATTATAGAAGCAGAAGCCTCTGACACTGGGCTTGTGGCTGTTCTTTCACAAAGTTCCCCCATTTTACCAGAAACTCAATTTCTTTGCTTTCTTCTCCCAGTGGCTCTCTCCTGACGTGGGGAATAGAGAGTTGTTGCCAATCAAATTAGCCCAAGAAACCGGCCTAAATTCAAGAGGCAAAGTGGTTAAATTCACGCCAGGCTTGGTGGTCTCTGAGTTTATCAGTCCCTGCCATCCAGGTTCGAAGAGTCAGAAGCTGGATCTCTCTCCAGGCAGTTTGAACAACTAGAACCGGTCACCATCACAGAACCCACCGTCCTGAAGTCCAGGCTGGAGGCCCCATACCAATGGGAAGTTGAGACCATCATCTGCAGGAGGCAGACCCAGGAAATGACCTACTAGGTCACCTTTTCATCTCTATTCAGATGTGTTACGGGGGGGGGCATGCATCACATATCACAGAATCTGGGGGCTGCTGAAATGGCAGAGTACATCAAGAGTAAGTTCTGCTGGCCAGGCGTGGATAGGAATGTCAAATCAGATGTGATAGTCTTTCACATCTGTGCCCACAAGGGCTGCTACAGCCACTGCCCAATCCTGCCAGTCCCTGCTCCTATATCTCCATGGATTTCATTACTGATCTGCCACCATTGCAAAGTTACGCCATGATTATGGTGGTGGTGGACTGGTTCTCTGAGGCCTGCAAATGTGTGCCCCTACCCAAGCTTCTCTCAGCACAAAGGACAGCCAACATTATGCTGGAACACATGCTTAGGGTATACGGATTTCACCAAGACATTGTTTCTGACAGAGGGCCTCAGTTTACCTCCCAGTTCAGGAAAGCCTTCTGTTAGCTCAGTGGAGCTATTGACGGTCTCTCATTTCACTCCAATGGGCAGCTGGAGAGGACCAACCAGGACCTGGAGAAGACCCTGAGGTGCCTTATGTTGGACAATCCACCCACCTGGAGTGATCGCCTGTTCTGGGCAGATTTTGCTCATGACGCTCTGCACCACACTTCTACAGGTATGCCCCCTTTTGAATGTCAGTTTGGTTATCCACACCCTCTGTTCACCAAGCAGGAGTCTGAAGTGGGAGTCTCTGCTGAACGGTTGGTCTGCTGTTGCGAGCAGAAATGGGGGAAAGTTTGGTCAACTTTGCTGAAGGGCTCTCTGCAAAAGTAGCAACATGCCAACGTTGAAGGTGCCTGGGGTCTTCGTTCTGTCCTGGTCAAAGGGTCTGTCTCTGCACCAAAGACCTTCCCCTGCAGGTTGAGTCTGGGAAAGTGGTGCCATGCTACATCAGACCATTCAAGGTTCCTTGAATCAGCACAGTTACTTCCTGTTGCCAGTTGCCACACACCCTTTGTATCAGAATCAGAACCAGGTTTATTATCACCGGCAGGTGTCGTGAAATTTGTTAACTTTGCAGCAGCACTACAATGTATTACATGATAATACAGAAAGTAAAAATATATAAGTAAATCAATTGCAGTGAGTATATATGTTTATGAAATAGATTAAAATAGTGTAAAAACAGAAGTAATATATATTTTCTAAAAAGTGAAGTAGTGTTCATGGGTTCAATATCCATTTAGGAATCAGATGACCCACTGGGTGATGGGGGTCCTAAATAATGGACGTCACCTTTCTGAGGCAGCGCTCCTTGAAAATATCTTGGATACTCCAGAGCCTAGTGCCCAAAATTCCATGCCAACCACACCTTCCATGTCTCTATAGTCTCTTCTGTGCAGTCCACTGGTGCAAGTCTCATGACTGCCCCCAGCACCTCATATCATCAATAGTCAGCCAGCATACATCATCCGTCAGCACCTGGACTCCCATCTGGCTCGTAGCTAGATCCAGTATTTGGTGGATTGGGAGTGTTACAGCCCAGAGGAAGACTTGTGGATTCCTTCCCATGACATCCTGGACCTGGACCTGATCAGAGACTTCAACTGTGCTACCCGAATCACTAGGGCTGTCAGATGCCGGCCGCTGGAGGTGGGGGTGGAGTGGTATCCTGTTGTGCACCAGTCCCTCACTCTGACCATCTGGGGGTGCCAGGCCCTGACACTCCTCCTCCTCTGAGTATTAGTTGGTTAGTTTTGCCTTCATCTTGCTTTAGTTATCAGTGCAGCTTTTTGTTTATCTATTTAAATTCCCTCTGCTTTGTACATCTTTGTTCAGTCTTGATCCTACCTACCATCTGCACTAGGATCCATCTGGATCTGGCCCATTAAAGTACAGAAATTCAGCATAGCAACCCTGGCTCAAACTCAAGCTGGCAGCTAACCCACCCACCCCCACCATTACACACAATATTGCTTCTCACAACCTCAAGATACTTTCCAACCAGTGAAGTAAATCTTGAAATGTGGTCAGCATTATCAAGTAAATCTAAAAACAGTATCTTCAATGTGAAACAATAACTTGGCTTCTCCCTCTCTCTCCACAGCGGCTGCCTGAACTGCCAAGAGTCTCAGCAATTTTTATGTTTCAGATTTCCAGTACCTGCAGCTTTCTGCTTTTCTGATAGCTGATGGAAATCTGTAGGCAGATTGTGTGTAACAACAGAAAAAAGATTCTGCAGATGCTGGAACTCGAGAGCAACACATCCAAAATGCTGGAGTAACTCAGCATGTCAGGCAGCATCTATGGAGGGAACTCAACACCCACTTGTTTATTTTCATCCATAGATGCTCTATTCCTCAGCATTTCGTGTGTGTATTGCCTGTGTGTAACAAGTTTCTTCTAACAGTTACGAAGTTAATCTGCTTTCTGTTAAACTGATTGGAAAAAAAGATTTTTTAAAAAGGTTCAAAGGTTCCATATACAACTCTGAGATTCATCTTCTCCAGATAGCCATGAAACAAAGAAAGAGCATGAAAGTCGTTCAGAGAGGTACACCAACCGCACCCCACCCCAACACAACAAAGAATGGTATCCAATCATGAACCACCAAAACCCCCACTTTGCACAAAACAGAGCAAGATTATCAATCCCTCCCCCACACAAAAAACTAACAGAATATCAACCCCCAAACCCCCTCCCCTGAAGCAACAAAATGGAAAAGGAACAGGCAATATAAAACATGGAATTTAAAAACCATGTCTAAAAAAGTCCACAGTCCATAAACACAGAAGCACAACACCATCCTCCGATATCACTGACATTCATTGAAAGAGAGGGTCACCACACGAGGCAGAGAGACCGACCCGCCTGCCACAGTCAGCCGCTCAGTGACAGGCCACTCTCAGAATCCTTCTCTGGGAGCAATCAACAGGAAGGCAGTCGACGTTGAAACTCTCACTCGCCTTCTGCCTTTGCCTCAACGCCTCAATCTGCCTCGGCGCTTTAATTGATGATTAATGGAGTCGAACATCGGCTCACACATTGTCTCGAAGTTTCTTCACCGTGAGGCTGTCCGAGTATGCGCTCGCTTCCTGGAATCTTCTCGGAGACAGCAGAGCTCTGAGTCACTCAGTCGATTTCCAAACTGAATCGCAGGCTTGAATGGTCCCAGAAACACATTTAAGGTGACACACAGATGTAAAAGAAGTAAAGTAGACATTTTCATGGGCTATTTGGAAGACGTCAGCTGAGGGAGTATTATACGCTCAATATCAGGCAACTTTCACCTGGTGCTCTCCAGTAACAGCACAATATGAACTGTGATATTAATAACACACATCAAAGTTGCTGGTGAACGCAGCAGGCCAGGCAGCATCTCTAGGAAGAGGTACAGTCGACGTTTCAGGCCGAGACCCTTCGTCAGGACTAACTGAAGGAAGAGCTAGTAAGAGATTTGAAAGTGGGAGGGGGAGGGGGAGATCCAAAATGATAGGAGAAGACAGGAGGGGGAGGGATGGAGCCAAGAGCTGGACAAGTGATTGGCAAAAGGGATATGAGAGGATCATGGTTCCTTTCGGATCTCAGCAGCAACTTTGACGTGTGTTGCTTGAATTTCCAGCATCTGCAGAATTCCTCGTGTTTGTGTGATATTAATAGATGGGGCCTTACTCCTTCACAGCTAAACCCGTTTTTGAAATAGGACTTGGACACTGAACCTGCTGACCCAGGAGTAGGTCTGCCACCATCAGTGCCAACACCTGAATGTCACCCAGACACAGCTGGAGCGGTGAGAAGTTCCACTCCTCCTGCGGTCAGGAGCTTGCTGATCAAGTCACATGCCAGAGATTTGAGCATAAAATCCAGGCTAACATTTCAATACAGTTCTGAGCGAGGGCTGCCCATGTCATTAGGTATTTTATCATCTCATGAAAAGCTTTCAATAGTAAATCTCTCTGTACAGCAAAAGAATTTCTAAATTTAAGTGGATTCAAACCAAAGATCAATAGAAGTCCATTTTAGAAAATGAAGTAATTTGTAATGTCCTATTGCGGATAATAGACTTCGGGTGAAGTTGACAATTTCTGTGTAATGAGAGTTGGTCACCGTGATAGAGCTACTTTGGAGATGGATTAAAGCAGGACATTCTGTAAACCTCCTGAACCTGTATATTTCTGCCTAAAATGATTAATGTTTCTTTTATGTTTCCTTGACAACCTCACTTCAGATTAAGATGATGCCGATAAGCGACGACGCTTTGTGTGCAGCTCCAATGGGAATCATTAAATACAGTGGATTCTGGATCATTGGCTCAGCCACTTACTTGGAAGAACTCTTAAAGAACAAAAACTAATCGAGAAAATATCTGGGATTCCCTCCATTTATGCCGCTTAATTGGAGCAGGAGACAGCTGCCGAACAATTTATAACTAGCATCAGACACACACACACACACTTGTGTAGCTATTAGAATGAGCAAACACATGCATAGAGCAAACAGTTTCTAAACAGCATCAGTTGTATGTACAGTATTTGTGTTCAAGAATCTGTGATTTTTGTCAATAATATTTGGTGAGAAATAAGCAGTGAGACAATTCAGAACTGTTTTGTTCACTGCAGTGTCAATCATTCAGGCTTCGAGCTGCCAGAAATGGTCTGGAGTGATTTCACTACTTCAACAAGATAGAATCTATGAAGAATTTGAAGGTATCAACAATCATCTTGAAAGTTACAATGAAAATGAAGATTTGGAGAATGCAGTTGTCAATGGCAGTCCATTACCTACACTAGGTGTCTGCACTGATTTTGTTCACACAGTTAATGAAACAAATATGGCAGGTTTATAGTACTGCAGTGGTAGCCATAGAGTACTAATCTGTTTTGTATTTATTTAAATACGTAATTTCTTACTCAGTTAAATGGTAATTTGTCTTTTTTATAGATTTTAACTATTTCCATGGAACTTCGGCAGCTTAATTGCAAAATATACTGGTAATTCCAATGCAACCTGGAATTCCCTGTATTCTGGTTTAGGACTACTACTGCTGAAATCGGCACTCACAGCCATGGATACTTCAGTAAGCAGCATCACTTTAAGATTGATACTCAAAACTGACAGGCCCCAAATGGCAAGTTCAGGTCTCGAGTGCAGTTCCCCTTTAAGAAAACTGAAGAATTTTCGGCACGCTGGTCTACAGGAAACACCAAGGCTTTAGACCCTGAATCCCAACTATCCTGTTGATAAATGTACATAAGAACATAAGAAATAGGAGCAGGAGTAGGCCAACCGGCCCATCGAGCCTGCCCCGTCATTCAATAAGGTCATGGCTGATCTGTCCGTTAACTCAGCTCCATCTACCTGCCTTTTCCCCATAACCCCTAATTCCCTTACTATGTAAACACCTATCTAACTGTATCTTTAATATATTTAGTGAAGAAGTCTCAACTGACAATGGAAAATAAAACCGAAGACTTCAGGACAAGATTGCTGTAGCAGAGGGGCTATCGCCTGCCATTTCAGACACAGTGCTGCAGCCTGATGTCTTCATCATTCTCCACAAAGGTAGGTCAGCTCAGTCTTTTAAAGGTAGAGGAGGTGGAGTATGCTTTATGCAGACGTTCTGTCTGTCCTGCTCAACTGACTTTGAACATCTTGTGGTCAAATGTCGTCTTTTTATCTGCCAAGGAAGTTTTCTGCCATCATCCTGGTAGTGGTATATTCCATCTCAGACCAATATCACACAGACATTGGAGAAGCTCTGTAATTAGCAGGAAAGAAACAGCACACCCTGATGCCTTCCCTGTCATTGTGGGGGATTTTGACCAGGCCAGCTTGAAGAAGTCTCTGAACAACTACCACCAGTATATCACCTGTGGAACCAGAGGAGCCAACACACTTGACCACTGTAATACCACCATCGAGAATGATTACCACGCCATCCTACGCCTGCACCTTGGAAGGTCCGATCACCTGGCTGTACTTCTACTCCCAGCGTATAGGCAGAGGCTAAAGACCACAGCACCAGAGGTGAGGACCAAGAAGATATGGTCAAGGGAAGTAGAGGGGTGCTTACAGGACTGCTTTGAGTTGGTGGACTAGACAATATTCAGGGACTCATCTTCATCTTTGAATCTGAATGAATATGCCACAGTTGTCACCAACTTCATTAAGAACAATTTGGATGAGAGTGTGCCTTCGAGAACATTCTGGACATACCCAAACCAAAAGACATGGATGAACCAAGAGATCTGTAATCTGCTGAGGGCTAGATCTGTGGCATTCAAGTCCGGTGACACAAGAAGATCAGGTACAATCTATGGAAGGGTATTTTGAGAGCGACAAAACAATTCTGATCGAGGGTGAAGATGAATTCAGATGCACGTCAGCTCTGGCAGGGTTTGCAGGCCAGTACTTCCTACCAAGTGAAATCTAACATCGTGAATAAATGTGATGCTTCAATACCAGATGAGCTCAACACGACTTATGAACGGTTTGTAAGGGAGAATAAAACTAAACCTGTATGAGTCCCTGCAGCATCTGGAGACCCCATGATTTCTCTCTTGGAAGCCAACAGTAGAACATCTTTCAAAGGGGTGAACCCTCACAAGGCATCAGTCCCGGGTGATGTACCTGGTAGGGCTCTGAAAACATTACAACAGGGTTGCCACTTCTACAGAATGAGCACACAGACAGGTAATTGACCATCTACATGCTTGATTGGCTTGATCATTTCCCACCCATGCATTTGAATTCATTCTACCCTGGTATACAGCTGATTCTGCAGAAGATCTCTTTGATCTTGGAATTACCTCCTTTTGAGGATTCAGCCCACAGAATCCTAGCCCGATGGCTGCAAGGTGAGAGACACAAGAGACAGCAGATACTGGATCTGGTACAACAGACAAGACGCCAAAGGAAACTGACGGGTCAGACTGCATCTGTGGAGGAAAACAGACACAACACTTTAGACCGAGGCCCTTCATGCTGCTTGACCTGCCAAACTGCTCTCACATCATGTTTATAGGAGAAAATTGCTCTGAAATTTGCAAAGACTGAACTACCTACAGTCAAGTGCAAACCAGCATACTTTGTGCTTTCCAGATCTAATCAAGTGGATCCCTTCTTTTGATTACTTTGCCAAAAAGATTAAAATCCCATTCCTCTGAACCCCGTATTCTGTCTAGGTAACATATCCGATGCGGACATTGGTGACCATGGTTTTCCATATAGATCTATCCCTCATTCTTTGGATGACTTCCATTTCCTCTATGTGTAAGCACCTGGCTATGCTTTTGATATACATAAGCTGAGGTCTTCCTCTAGGTTTGCTCCCCTCAATCTTTCCAGAGAGTATGAGTTTTTCTAGTTCATCTTTCAGCATGATGTGTCCTAGGAATCTGAGTTGTCTTTCTCTTATTGTTGGTATGAGTGATCGAACTGCTTGGGCTCTTCTGAGAACTTCTTCATTTGATGTGTGTGTGGTCCATGGTATTTTTAACATTCTCCTGTAGAACCATAATTCAGCTGCTTCTAGTCTCTTTTCCATTGCTGGAGAAATGGTCCAGCATTCACTTCCATAAGTCAGGATAGAATAAATGCAGCACTGCAGTATTCTGTTTTTAGTGTACGTGCTCATCTTTCTGTCTGTTAATATGGTCTTCATTTTTTGGAAAACTTCTTTCGCCATTGCTATTCTGTATTTGATATCTGTGTCACACCTGCCATCACTTGTTATTAGGCTGCCAAGGTATCTGAATTTGTTGACTTGTTTGATGTTTGTACTTCCGATCTTGATCACACATTGTGGGATGTTTGTCTTTCTGGAGATGACCATGCTTTCTGTCTTCTTGGTGTTGATTGAGAGGCCTCTGTGATTACTTTCTGCTGCCACTATAGTGAGTAGTTCTTGAAGTTTTGTTTCTGAGTCAGCTATTAGTACGATGTCATCAACATATCTGATGTTATTTATATTATGGTCTCCAATTGTGAATCCTTTGTGTCTTTGATACTTCTCAAGATATTTTCACTATACTGGTTGTATAAGTCTGGCGAAAAGACACAACCTTGCCTGACTCCTCTCACGATATTCACATACTCACTCACTTCTCCTTCTATTCTGATGGATGCTGTCTGGTCCCAATATAAGTTTCTTAAGAAATATATATCTTTCCCACCTATTTCAAGATCTTGAAGCATTTCCAGAAGATCTTGGTGTCTGACAGTGTCAAAAGCTTTTGTACAGTCGATGAAACATAGGTAGATGTCTTTTTGTACCTGGATGGCTCGTTCACAGATCATCCATAGCATGAAAATTGCATTTCTGTTTTCCACAAAGCTGCATTGTTCTTTACTGATTTTTGGTTTTATACAGCGTCTTGCTTTCATCACAAATACTCTGGGAATAATTTTTGCCACGTGGCTCATCAGGCTTATTGTACGATGTAACTCACATTCTGTTACTCTCTCTTTCTTTGGAACTGTAAGGAACACTGATTTACTTAAATCGTTGGGCATCTCCCCATGATCATAGATTTCATTTGCTATTTCTGTTATTTTCTCTATTCCAAGATCTTCTAAGGCCAGTATCATTTCAACAGCGATGATGCCTGGACCAGTTGCTCTGTTATGTTTTGTTTTATTTATGGCTGCTTGAAATTCAGATCTTAGAATGCTAGGTCCTTCAAGATTCTTCTTTATGTTCGGTTTTTCTCCTCTTTGGTCTTCAAAAAGTTCTTTTATATATTCTGTTCATCTGTTTAAGATTTCCTCTTTGCTCATAATTAAGCTGCTGTCTTTTCCCTTGATGCATCCAGTTGCTGAGCAAGGTAATTTCCCCGTTAGTTCTTTAATCTTACTGTGCATCAACTTTGTTCCAGGGTTATGGGTTTGTAGCATTTCTATCTCTGAGCATTTCTCATTTAGCCATCTGTCTTTAGCTTCTCTGCATTTTCTTTTTATTGTCTTATCGAGTTGTTTGTATTCTTCGCTGTCTCTTGGTTTGATGGTCTGTTTTTGTTGCATCAATTGTATTATATCTTCAGTTATCCATTTCTTCTTACTTTTCTGTTCTTTTTGTGGGATGGTTTCTTTTGAAGCTACAACCATGGATTCCTTCAGTATATCCCAGGAAGATTTGCCTCCTTCATTCTGCAGCAATTGAAAACGGTTTTTCACCTTGATTGTGTATTCTGTTTTCAGATGAGGGTTGTTTTGTCGTTGTTGATAATCCAGTGGTTCTGATCTTTTTGGTTTTTTTAATTTTCTTATCTTTATTTTCATTTTGCAAATGACTGGTATGTGGTCACTTTCACAGTCTGCTCCAGGGTAGCTTTTAGATTGAGTTATCGAGTTTTTGAATCTGTTATTGATTGTTATGTAGTCGATTTGATTTTTGTTGTTCCCATCTGGGCTTCTCCATGTCCATTTCCTTCTTGGATGTTGTTTAAACCAAGTGTTGGTGATTATCTGATTGTTCGTTTTACACCATGATATAAGCTTTTCTCCTCTTTCATTTCTTTCTCCCAATCCCTGGTCTCCAAAAATATGGATTTCTCTTCCCTCACCAACCTTTGCATTGAAGTCGCTCATGACTATGATGGCTCCTTGTGATTTGTATTCTTCTAGTGCTTTGTCTAGGGAGTGATAGAAAGCATCAGTTTCTTCCTTTGAGCTTGCCATTGTGGGTGCATATACTTGGATGATGGAGGTGTTGTTTTGTTGTTCTTTTAGTTTGATTAGCATCATTCTGTCTGAGATATGCCAGTATCCTAGCAGGCTCTTGGATGTTTCTTTGTCTAAGATGATTGCAACACCCTTTTCATGGTTATCTCCACCAGAGTATCTCATCCTGTAGTCGTCTGGTTGGAATACTCCAGTGCCTTTCCATCTTATTTCACTTAGGCCTAGGATGCTGACTTCCAGCCTCTTCATTTCTAAATTTTACGTTTTCTAGCTTACCAGCTCGGTGCAGGGTTCGAACATTCCAAGCGGCAATTCGCAGTCACTACTGTTCTTGCAGACAGTAGTGGTATGACGATCCGGGTTCACCTGTCTGTTTACATGATATCCCGTACCGAGCCAGGCGTCCGCACTATTTGGAAGTGGGCTGCCGTTTACGCTGTTGTGTTTTACATTTGTGTATGTATTAACCATGGTTGTACTGGGGATAAAATACAAGAAGTAGCTTCCCCTTGCTTGCTTCCGATGCAGTGTCTTTACAAGACGGGTGACCCTGACCATTGTCCTATTAAAGGACCTACTGCTCAGCATCTGAGAAGCAGGAACCATCAATTGTGTTACTCACAACTTGCCTTCTGCTTCATCCACCACCTGCATTCCGTGGCTTCACTGTAACCCAAGTAGGGAGGCTAACAGGTGCTACACCTTGCCCAAGGGTGACCTGGAGGTAGCTGTGGTTAATGGTAACCTCATTACCCAAAGCAAATGCTTCACAGTCGAATGTAGTTTATCCTCATACCCACGACAAACATTTTCTCCTTAATCACTGTCAGAATTTAGAATAAACATTACATTTTTCCTTAGAGATCTCCCTTCCATGGTGAGCTATATCAAATTACTCCAGATAATTGAAGCTACTCATCTCTGATAAAAATCCTCTCAACCCTGCTCTGCACACTATTCAGTGAAATTTTGGGCTGCCTTCTTATTTCCTGAATGGAATTAAAATCTAGCAATAAAATCTGTGAAAGAACTCCACTGGTCGGTAGCTCAATGCAGAAATCTGCACAATCTGCTCATTCCCACTCATACACTTCATTTCATCAAAGCTGTGAACTTCATCTACAAAAGCAGGCTTTGAGAAATTCAAGGGTTAAATCTCCATAGCGAGGACAGGGTTTTATTAGAGACCAACGCTACTGCTTTGAACTTTTGCTCCCGCCCTTCGGTGTACCCTTTAGTGCTGAACTGCAGGACGTTGACAACCTTCTGCCCTTTGGGCTACTGCCTGTCCCTGAAGTGCTTATCAATACACATCTCCATCATGTCTTTTTTATTTACAGTTTCCTAATCAAATTGCTGCACGGAGGTGGAATTTCATTCAGCTTGGGAGCTGGTCCAACAGGCGCAGTTTAATTTTTTTTTGGTTCAAAGGCCACACATGTCAGAAACTCTTCAGATTTTAGCGGAAAAGGGGAAAAGAATGAGAAATAAAAAGAAAGGGAGGAAAAAGAAAATCACGAGTCGAAATATCTTTTCACTGCCTCAGGAGACACAAAGCATTCTAGCAGAAAAGCTCATTTACAGTTCTGTGCAAGAACGCAGCCAAAGCCTGCAGCACTGTACACGGAGGAGAGAGGAGATGGAATTGATAGAATCAGCAAATTTGCTCCGTGGGGTGTCCGTTCTATAGTAATCACACCAGCACCTAGTCACACTGTGCCGTGCCCAGGGCATGCTCAGTGAGATCGGATAAATGCAGGTCATCCACCCTGGGAATGCCAGATCACTCAGACATACTGAGCATTGGAGGATGGGGAGGTGACCAGAACAAACTCCACCCCCGCCCCCATGCAATCCATCTGTTGGATTAAATAGGTTTCCACGGGCAATTTGCAACCTTCAATCAGATACTACATACGTTATGCTTCAGTCCTTTGTTAGATATTACATATTCGTGACAGGGATGACAATTGGTGTTGGTTTATTATTGTCACATATACCCAAATACAATGAAATACTACAGTGAAAAACTGAAAAATGTGCCTGCCTGACTGATCATTCCGTACAGGAGTACCTGCAGGTAGGTTAGACAAAACAAAAACAGTAACAGAATGCAGATTATAGGAACATGCACAACATGCTGGAGGAACTCAGCAGGTCAGGCAGCATCTATGGAAATGAATAAACAGTCAACGTTTCGGGCCGAGGCCATTCTTCAGGACTGGAAAGGAAGGGGGAGGACGCCAGAATGAAAAGATGGAGGGAGGGGAGGGAGGATGGCTAGAAGGTGATAGGTGAAGCCAGATGGGTAGGAAAGGTCAAGGGCTGGAGAGGAAGTAATCTGATAGGAAAGGAGAGGGGATCATGGGAGAAAGGGAAGATGGAGGGGCAGCAGGGGGAGGTGATGGGCAGGTGACAGACGTAAGAGGCCAGGGTGGGGAATACCAGAAGTGGGAAGAGGGAAATGGTAGGGAAACATCATTCTCTGCAACTTTTGTCATCTCCAAAGGGATCCTATACCAATCCTTCCCTCAGTCTCTGCTTTCCACAGGGATCATTCCCAGCATGATTCCCTTGTCCATTCATCCCTTGCCACTAATCTCCCTCCTGCCACTTATCCCTGCAAGTGGCCAAAATGCTACACCTGCCCATTCTCCTCCTCCCTCAACTCCATCCAGAACCCCAAACAGTTCTTCCAGGTGAGGCAACACTTCACCTGCAAATCTGCTAGGGTTATCTACTACGTTCGGTGCTCCTGGTGCGGCCTCTTCTAAATTGATGAGGCTCATAGCAAACTGAGGGACCACATCATTGAGCACCTCCACTCCACCTGCCAAAAGCGGAACTTCCTGATGGCCAAGCATTTTAATTCCGATTCCAATTCTGATTCCGACATGTTGGTTCGCGGCCTCCTCTTGAACCATAACGAGGCAATTCTCACACCTCATATTCTATCCAGGTAGCCACCAACCTAATGGCATGAATATCGATTTCTCCATCTAGTAAAATTTTTCCCCCTCCCTTCCCACTTCTACTTCCCCACCCTGGCCTCTTACTTCTTCTCACCTGCACATCACTTCCTCCTGGTGCCCCTCCTTCTTCCCTTTCTCCCATGGTCTACTCTCCTCTCCTGTCAAATTCCTTTCTCTCCAGTCCATCATGTTTCCCACACACCTGGGTTCACCTATCACCTTCCAGCTATCCTCCTTCCCCTCCCTCCATCATTTTATTCTGGCGACTTCCCCCTTTCTTTCCAGTCCTGAAGAAGGTTCTCAGCCTGAACCGTCAACTGTTTATTCATTTCCATAGATGCTGCCTGGTCTGTTGAGTTCCTCCATAATTTTGTGTATGTTGCTCTGATATCCAGCATCTGCAGAATTTCTTGAGTTTATGCAGATTATAGTTTTCTAATAACAAAGAAAGTGCAGTGCAGGTAGACAAATAAAATACAGGGGCCAAGATGTGATAGACTGAGAGATCAAGACTTCATCTTCATTATATAAGCAGTTCTTTCAAGTCTCATAACAGCAGGATAGAAGCTGTCCTTTACTCAATGGAGGGGAGAAAACAGAAGAATGAGAGAGGTATTCTTTGCTGAGGCAGTGAGAGTTGTAGACAGAGGGTAGGTTGATTTACATGATGCATTCACAACTCATTGCAATTTTTTGTGTCTCAGGCAGAGTATTTTCCAATCAAATTGTGTTCTATTGGAATAAGAATGTAAGACCATAAAACCTAGATGCCAAATTAGGCCATTCAGCCCATTGATTCTGCTCCACCTTTCCCTCTCAATCCCATTCTCCCACCTTCATAACCTTTGATGCCCTGACTAATCAAGAATTTATCAATCTCTACTTTAAATATACTTAAAGATTTGGCCTCCACGTTTGACTTTGGCAATGAATTCCACAGATTCACTACCCTCTGCCTAAAGAAATTCCTCCTCATCTCCATTCTGAGGCTGTGCCCTCTGGTCCTAGACTTACCCACTTCAGGAAAACTTCCTCTCCACATCCACTCTATCTAGGCCTTTCAATATTCAATATGTTTCAGTGAGATCCCCCTTCATTCTT
Organism: Mobula birostris; assembly: GCF_030028105.1. Classification (NCBI taxonomy): domain Eukaryota; kingdom Metazoa; phylum Chordata; class Chondrichthyes; order Myliobatiformes; family Myliobatidae; genus Mobula; species Mobula birostris. Next base: position 40,873,162 of record NC_092383.1, on the reverse strand, counting down.
CTAAACTCCAACGAGTACAAGTCCAAAGCCACCAAATGGAGACTCTATAGTCAGGGGAGCAGACAGGAGATCTTGTGGACGTGAGAAGGACACCCGCATGGTTTGTTGCCTCCTGGGTGCCAGGGTCCAGGATATATCTGACCGGGTGCACGACATCCTGGTACGAGAGGGAAAGCAAGCAGAAGTCGTGATACATGTTGGGACCAAAGACATAGGCAGGAAGAGGGATGAGGTCCTGAAGTGTGAGTTTCGGGAACTAGGCAGAAGGCTGAAGAACAGGACCTCAAGGGTGGCATTCTCTGAATTGCTGCCAGTGCTACGTGACAGTGATGGTAAGAATTGGAGGAGATGGCAGTTGAATGCGTAGCTGAGGAGTTGGTGCAGGGAGCAGGGTTTTGGATTTTTGGATCATTGGGATCTCTTCTGGGGAAGGTGGGACCTGTACAGATTGGATGGGTTGCACCTGAACTCGAGGAGGAGCAATATCCCTGCAGGTAGGTTTGCTAGCATGGTTCGGGAGGGTTTAAACTAATTTGCAAGGGAGATGGGACACAGAGCGATAGAGCAGTGAAAGAAGTGCATGGAGTAAAGCCAGATCTAACATACAGAGAGGCTTTGAGGAAAGAGAAGCAGAATAAACGGTGTAAAGACAGTAAGGTAGAAGGGCTGAAGTGCGTGTACCTCAATGCAAGAAGCATCAGGAACAAAGGTGATGAACTGAGAGCTTGGATACCAACATGGAATTATGATGTAGTGGCCAATACAGAGACTTGGCTGGCACCAGGGCAGGAATGGATTCTCAATATTCCTGGATTTCAGTGCTTTAAGAGGGATAGAGAGGGCGGAGAAAGGGGAGGAGGGGTGGCATTACTGGTCAGGGATACTATTACAGCTACAGAAAGGGTGGGTAATGTAGCAGGATCCTCTTTTGAGTCAGCATAGAAGTCAGGAACAGGAAAGGAGCAAATTACTCTATTGGGGGTATTCTATAGGCCCCCTGGTAGCAGCAGAGATACAGAAGAGCAGATTGAGAGGCAGATTTTGGAAAGGTGCAAAAATAACAGGGTTGTTATCATGGGTGACTTTAACTTCCCGAATGTTCTTTCTTTCTTTTTCAATCTTTTTATTAATTTCAGAATATAGAAACAAAACATAGCAATAATACAGATAATAGGAGATGCATTGTTACATTTAAAAAAGAGTAATTGCAAAACCGAATAGTGGAAATTACCAAAACTCCCATACATGTAAAACTGATCACGGATAATATAAAGCAAAAAAAAGAAAAAGAGAAAAAAAACAAGAAAAAAAACCCATCCCAAAAGAAAAAAAAAAATCAACTAAACTAAACTACTAAACTAAAAGACTTGGGCAAAACTAACAACTTAAAAATGGAAAAGAAGAAAACCTCAGTGTCGACGATTCCACTCCCCTCCAACAACAGTACAGAGAAATAAAACAAGTTTGGAAATGATCAAATTACATCAAATGAAAATGCTGAATAAATGACCTCCAAATTTTTTCAAACTTAATAGAAGGGTCATAAACTACACTTCTAATTTTCTCCAGATTCAAACACACCATAGTTTGTGAAAACCAATGAAATACAGTAGGAGGGTTGATCTCTTCTCAATTCAACAAAATGGACCTTCTAGCTATTAAAGTAAGAAATGCAATCATCCTTTGTGATAAAGAGGTTAAATTATTTAAGTCTATCATTGGTAGTCCAAAGATAGCAGTAATTGGATGAGGTTGTAAGTCTATATTTAGGACCGTTGAGATAATATCAAAAATATCTTTCCAATATTTCTCCAACAAGGGACATGACCAAAACATGTGAGTTAAAGAAGCAATCTCAGAATGGCATCTGTCACATATTGGATTAATATAAGAGTAATAATGAGATAGTTTATCTTTGGACATAACTTCCCGAATGTTGATTGGCACCTGATTAGTTCCAAGGGTTTAGATGGGGCAGAGTTTGTTAAGTGTGTCCAGGACGGATTTCTGTCACAGTATGTGGACAGGCCGACTAGGGGAAATGCCACACTAGATCTAGTACTAGGTAATGAACCGGGTCAGGTCACAGATCTCTCAGTGGGTGAGCATCTGGGAGACAGTGATCACCACTCCCTGGCCTTTAGCATTATCATGGAAAAGGATAGAATCAGAGAGGACAGGAAAATTTTTAAATGGGGAAGGGCAAATTATGAGGCTATAAGGCTAGAACTTGAGGGTGTGAATTGGGATGATGTTTTTGTAGGGAAATGTACTATGGACATGTGGTCGATGTTTAGAGATCTCTTGCAGGGTGTTAGGGATAAATTTGTCCCGGTGAGGAAGATAAAGTATGGTAGGGTGAAGGAACCATGGGTGACAAGTGAAGTGGAAAATCTAGGCAGGTGGAAGAAGGCAGCATACATGAGGTTTAGGAAGCAGGGATCAGATGGGTCTATTGAGGAATATAGGAAAGCAAAAAAGGAGCTTAAGAAGGGGCTGAGAAGAGCAAGAAGGGGTATGAGAAGGCCTTGGCGAGTAGGATAAAGGAAAACCCCCAAGGCATTCTTCAATTATGTGCAGAACAGAAGGATGACTGGAGTGAATGTAGGACCGATTAGAGATAAAGGTGGGAAGATGTGCCTGGAGGCTGTGGAAGTGAGCGAGGTTCTCAATGAATACTTCTCTTCGGTATTCACCAATGAGAGGGAACTTGATGATGGTGAGGACAATATGAGTGAGGTTGATGTTCTGGAGCATGTTGATATTAAGGGAGAGGAGGTGTTGGAGTTGTTAAAATACATTAAGACGGATAAGTCCCCGGGGCCTGATGGAATATTCCCCAGGCTGCTCCACGAGGCGAGAGAAGAGATTGCTGAGCCTCTGGCTAACATCTTTATGTCCTCGTTGTCCATGGGAATGGTACCGGAGGATTAGAGGGAGGCAAATGTTGTCCCCTTGTTCAAAAAAGGTAGTAGGGATAGTCCGGGTAATTATAGACCAGTGAGCCTTACGTCTGTGGTGGGAAAGCTGTTGGAAAAGATTCTTAGAGATAGGATCTCTGGGCATTTAGAGAATCATGGTCTGATCAGGGACAGTCAGCATGGCTTTGTGAAAGGCAGATCGTGTCTAACAAGCCTGATAGAGTTCTTTGAGGAGGTGACCAGGCATATAGATGAGGGTAGTGCAGTGGATGTGATCTATATGGATTTTAGTAAGGCATTTGACAAGGTTCCACACGGTAGGCTTATTCAGAAAGTCAGAAGGCATGCGTTCCAGGGAAACTTGGCCAGGTGGATTCAGAATTGGCTTGCCTGCAGAAGGCAGAGAGTCGTGGTGGAGGGAGTACATTCAGATTGGAGAATTGTGACTAGTAGTGTCCCACAAGGATCTGTTCTGGGACCTCTACTTTTCGTGATTTTTATTAACAACCTGGATGTGGGGTAGAAGGGTGGGTTGGCAAGTTTGCAGACAACACAAAGGTTGGTGGTGTTGTAGATAGTGTAGAGGATTGTCAAAGATTGCAGAGAGACATTGATAGGATGCAGAAGTGGGCTGAGAAGTGGCAGATGGAGTTCAACCCGGAGAAGTGTGAGGTGGTACACTTTGGAAGGACAAACTCCAAGGCAGAGTACAAAGTAAATGGCAGGATACTTGGTAGTGTGGAGGAGCAGAGGGATCTCGGGGTAAATGTCCACAGATCCCTGAAAGTTGCCTCACAGGTGGATAGGGTAGTTAAGAAAGCTTATGGGATGTTAGCTTTCATAAGTCGAGGGATAGAGATTCAGAGTCGCGATGTAATGATGCAGCTCTATAAAACTCTGGTTAGGCTACACTTGGGGTACTGTGTCCAGTTCTGGACGCCTCACTATAGGAAGGATGTGGAAGCATTGGAAAGGGTACAGAGGAGATTTACCAGGATGCTGCCTGGTTTAGAGAGTATGGATTATGATCAGAGATTATGGGAGCTAGGGCTTTACTTTTTGGAGAGAAGGAGGATGAGAGGAGACATGATAGAGGTGTACAAGATAATAAGAGGAATAGATAGAGTGGATAACCAGCACCTCTTCCCCAGGGCACCACTGCTCAATACAAGAGAACGTGGCTTTAAGGTAAGGGGTGGGAAATTTAAGGGGGATATTAGAGGAAGGTTTTTTACTCAGAGAGTGGTTGGTGTGTGGAATGCACTGCCTGAGTCAGTGGTGGAGGCAGATACACTAGAGAAGTTAAAGAAACTACTAGACAGGTATATGGAGGAATTTAAATTGGGAGCTTATATGGGAGGCAGGGTTTGAGGGTCGGCACAACATTGTGGGCCGAAGGACCTGTACTCTGCTGTACTATTCTATGTTCTATGTTCTATGTAAATGTTCCTCATACAATAGCCCTTTCATTCTCAGAACCATTCTTGTGAACCTCCTCTGGACTCTCTCCAATGCCCTCACATTTTTTCTTAAATAAGGGGCACAAAACTGCTCATGATACTCCAAGTGCAGTCCGACCAATGCCTTACAAAGCTTTACCAATGCAGTACATCCTTCCTCCTATGTTCTAGTCCTCTCGAAATAAATGCTAACATTACGTTTGTCTTCCCTAACATAGACTCAACAGGCAAGTTAATTTTTAGGGAGTCCTGCACAAGGACTCTCAAGTTCTTTGCGCTTCTGATTTTTGTATTTTCTTCCCATTTAGAAAATACTCTATACATTTACTCCTCTACCAAAGTGCAAGACCATACATTTCCCTACAGCATATTCCATCTGCCCGTTCTTTGCCCATTCTCCTAATCTGTCTAAGTCCTTCTGCAATCTCCCTGCTTCAACACAACCTGCCCCTCCACCTACCTTCATATCATCTGCAAAGTTGGGCACAGAGCCATCAATTCAGACATCCAAATCATTGAAATATAACGTGACAAGAAGCCATCACAATACTGCTGCCTGTGGAACACCACTAGTCACTGGCAGCCAAACAGAAAAGGCCCCCTTTATTCTCACTCTTTGTCTCCTGTCAGTCAGCCAATCTTCTATAACTTTACTATAATACCATGGGCCCTTATCTTGTTAAGTAGCATCATGTGCTGCACCTTGTCAAAAGCTTTCTGAAAATCCAAGTATACAACATGCATTGATTCTCCTTCATCTATCGTGCTTGTTATTCTCTCAAAGAATTCCAAAATCTTCTCAAGCAAGATTTCCTTTTAAGGAAACCATGCTGACTTTGTCCTTTTTCATCATGTACCTCCAATACCCTGAGAGCTCGTCCTTAACAATCAACTCCAACATCTTCCCAACCACTGGTCAGGCTAACTACCGATAATTTCCTTTCTTCTGCTTCTCTCCCTCCTTAAAAGTCGAGTGACATTTGTAATTTTCAAATCCTCTGGAACCATTCCAGAATCTAATAATTCTTGAAAGATCATTACTAATACCTCCACAATCTCTTCAGCTATCTCCTTCAGCACACTGGGGTGCAGTCCATCTGATCTAGGTGAATATTCCACCTTCAGACCTTTCAGCTTCCCAAGCACGTTCTCCTTAGTACTAGCAATTGCACTCACTTCTGCTCCCTGACTCTCTCAAATTTCTGCCATTGTGTCTTCTACAGTGCAGGTGATGCAAACTGTTTTTTAAGTTCGTCCACCATTTCTTTGTCATCCATTACTACCGTTCCAGTGGTCTGATATCCACACTCACCTCTTTTTTACTTTTTGTATATTTGAGAAAATGCTTGGTATCCTATTTGATATTACTGGCTGGTGTACCTTCATATTTCATATTTTCTCTCCTTATGGCTTTTAGTTGCCTTATGTTGGATTTTAAAAGCTTCCCAATCCTTTACTTCCTACTAATTTTTGATGTCTTATAGGTATATGCCTTCTCTTTTGTTCTTATGATGTCTTTGACTTTCCTTATCAGCCAAGGTTGCCTCACTCTCCCTTTAGAATACTTCTTCATACTTAGGATGTCTCTATCCCGTGTCTTCTGAATTGCCCCCAGAAACTCCAGCCACTGCTTTTCAGCCATCATCTCTGATAGTGTACCCTTGCAATCAACTTTGACCAGCACTGCTCTCATGCCTTTGTAATTCCCTTAATTCCACTCTAATACTGATACATCTGACACATCTCCTCCCTCTCAAACTGCATGGTGAATTCTGTCATATTAAGATCATTGGCTCCTAAGGGTTCCATTGCCTTAAGCTCTCTAATCAAATCTGGTTCATAACATTCTATCCAGAATTTCCTTTACCCTAGTGGGCTCAACCACAAGCTGCTCTAAATAGTCATCAGTGGGCATTCTACAAATTCCCTATCTTGGGATCCAGCACCAACCCAATTTTCCCAATCTTCCTGCATATTGGAAATCCCCCATGACTATCGTGATGTTGTCCTTTTTACATGCTTTTTCTATCTCCCATTATAACTTGTACCCCACATCCTACCTACTGTTCAGAAGCATGTATATAACTCCAAACAGGGTCTTTTTACCCTTACAGCTTCTTAACTCTAACGACAAGGATTTTTATATTTTCTGATCCAATATCATCTTTTCCTAAGGACTTGATTTCATTGTTCACCAACAGAGCCACCCCACCGCCTCTGCCTACTTGCCTGTCCTTTCAATACAATCTGCATCCTAGATGTTAAGCTCCCAACTATGATCTTTTTTCAGCTACAACACAGAGATGCCTACATCATACCTGCCAATCTCTAACTGCACTATGAGATCATCTACCTTATTCCATATACTGTGTGCATCAAAATATAACACCTTCAGTCCTACATTCTTCACTCTTTTTGATTTTGCTCCCATATTACATTTCAACTTCATCCCACTGACTGCAATTTTGCCCTGTCATCTACCGGTCTTTCCTCACAGTTTCTCTGCACACTGCATCTACTTGTATGCCAACTGCCACATCCTCAGTCCTATCACCCAGTTCCCGTTCCCCTGCCGAAGTAGTTTAAACCCTCCCCAACAGCTCTTGCAAACCTAACTGCAAAGATATTGCTCCCCCTCGAGTTCAGGTGTAACCCATCCTTTTCATACAGGTTATACCTTCCCCAGAAGAGGTGCCAATGATCCAGAAATCTGAACCCCTTTCCTTGCACAAATTCCTCAGCCATTCATTCATCTTCCAAATCATCCTATTCCTTGCCACTGGGAGTAATCCAGAGATGACTGCCTTGGAGGTCCCGCTTTTCAGCCTCTTCTCTAAGTCCCTATACACACTGCACAGGACCTCTTCCATTTTTTTACTTATCTTTGGTGTCAATGTGCACCACAACCTCTGGCTGCTCCCCCTCCCTCTTGAGAATCTTCTGCAGCTGCTCTGGGATATTCTGGATCCTAACACCTGGGAGTGTGGCAAGGTGGGCGTTGATGGCGGACCCAAATGCAAGACACAGACACTGAAGAACTAGGAACAGGACTAGGTTTATCTAGATAGCAAGGTGAGTCAGGAAGAAACGACGCTGGACATTGACACAGGCCCTGGATGAGACTAAGATTCAGGGCCTGGGCAAGGACTTGGACTAGAAACGCAGGACCCGGACGTGGAACTAGGAACAAGGAGCCTGGACTAGGAACTCGGAACTCCGGAACCAGAGCCTGGACAAGGACCTGGAACCTGGGTCTTGACTCGGAACTGGAACTCGGGTCTAGGCTAGGACTCGGGACTAGGATCTTGGCAAGGACAGGACGTGGCTACAGGACAGGATGAGGTACCCCAGCACAGGACGAGGAATCTCCAGCACAGGACAAGGAACCCCTGGGCTGGGTGAGGCACCAGAACTGAATGAGGACACGAAACTCAGACTTGGACAGGGCTGGAACACGGCGCCTGGACTTGAGCACAGGAACACGGGACACAGAGCCAGGACCCCTCCTTGGGAACAGGACTTAGGGCCAGGACTCTTCTTTGACACGGACGCTAAACACGGGGACACAAAAACATAGTTCCAAACTCAACGATAGATAGTTCCTTATCTTGGCGTGGCAAGGCTCCGGTCTCACCCCGGCAGTTGAACTTGACGGGGATACTGACGAAGTTGCAGACGAAGGTTGCAGGCGAGGCTTTAGATGGGGGATCAGATGGGGATTCAGATGGGAGGGGAGAGGGAACGAGAGAGAAAGAAAACAGTCCAGCGACCAATCCCTGGTTTGCAGAGGTATTTATGTGCCAGCCCGAAACGAGAATCAGGTGCTTCGACGGAACCGGGGAAAACTGGAAGACCTGGAATAAAGACCAGTGGATCGGACCGTGAACTGGAATGCGGACTTCACGACCCAACCATGACAGGGAGGCAACACATCATCCTGGCTTCTCTTTCTCAGCCACATAATCTGCTGTCCATTCCTCTAACTATCAAGTCTCCTGTCACTATTGCTCTGTCTGATTTTACCCTTGTGAACAAAGTGGATGAGCTTAGAGCACGGATCAGTACTTGGAGCTATGATGTGGTGGCCATTACAGAGGCTTGGATGGCTCAGGGACAGGAATGGTTACTTCAAGTGCCGGGTTTTAGATGTTTTAGAAAGGACAGGGAGGGAGGCAAAAGAGGTGGGGGCGTGGCACTGCTGATCAGCGATAGTGTCATGGCTGCAGAAAAGGTGGACGCCATGGAGGGATTGTCTACAGTCTCTGTGGGTGGAGGTTAGGAACAGGAAGGGGTCAATAACTTTACTGCAACACACACAAAATGCTGGTGGAACACAGAAGGCCAGACAGCATCCATAGGAAGAAGCAGAGTCAATGTTTCAGACCGAGACTTTTCGTCAGGACTAACTGAAAGAAGAGATAGTCGACTGTGCTTCTTTCTATGGATGCTGTCTGGCCTGCTGCGTCACGCCAGCATTTTGTGTGTGTTGCTTGAATTTCCAGCATCTGCAGATTTCCTCGTGTTTGCGTTTTTAAAATAACTTTACTGGGTGTTTTTTATAGGCCACCCAATAGTAACAGGGATATCGAGGAGCAGATAGGGAAACAGGTCCTGAAAAGGTGTAGTAATAACAGAGTTGTCGTGATGGGAGATTTGAATTTCCCAAATATCGATTGGCATCTCCCTACAGCAAGGGGTTTAGATGGGGTGTAGTTTGTTAGGTGTGTTCAAGAAGGTTTCTTGACACAATATGTAGATAAGCCTACAAGAGGAGAGGCTGTACTTGATCTGGTATTGGGAAATGAACCTGGTCAGGTGTCAGGTCTCTCAGTGGGAGAGCATGTTGGAGATAGTAATCATAATTCTATCTCCTTTACAGTAGCACTGGAGGGAGATAGGAATAGACAAGTTAGAAAAGCATTTAATTGGAGTAAGGGGAATTATGAGGCTATAAGGCAGAAAATTGGAAACAGATGTTCTCAGGGAGATGTACGGAAGAAATGTGGCAAATGTTCGGGGGATATTTGTGTGGAGTTCTGCATAGGTACGTTCCAATGAGACAGGGAAGTTATGGTTGGGTACAGGAACCATGGTGTACAAAGGTTGTAATAAATCTAGTCAAGAAGAAAAGAAAAGGTTACAAAAGGTCCAGAGAGCAAGGTAATGTTAGAGATCTAGAAGATTATAAGGCTAATAGGAAGGAGTTTAAGAAGGAAATTAGGAGAGTCAGAAGGGGCCATGAGAAGGCCTTAGTGGGCAGGATTAAGGAAAACCCCAAGGCATTCTACAAGTATGTGAAGAGCAAGAGGACAAGACGTGAAAGAATAGGACCTATCAACTGTGATAGTGGGAAAGTATGTATGGAACCGGAGGATATAGCAGAGTTACTTAATGAATACTTTACTTCAGTATTCACTATGGAAAAGGATCTTGGTGATTGTAGGGATGACTTGCAGCAGACTGAAAAGCGTGAGCATGTAGATATTAAGAAAGAGGATGTGCTGGAGCTTTTGGAAAGCATCAAGTTGGATAAGTCACCAGGACTGGACGAGATGTACCCCAGGCTACTGTGGGAGGCGAAGGAGGAAATTGCTGAGCCTCTGGTGATGATCTTTGCATATCAATAGGGACGGGAGAGGTTCCAGAGGACTGGAGGGTTGCGGATGTTGTTCCTTTATTCAAGGAGGAGAGTAGAGATAGCCCAGGAAATTATAGACCAGTGAGTCTTACCTCAGTAGTCAGTAAGTTGTTGGAGAAGATCCTGAGAGGCAGGATTTATGAACATTTGGAGAGGTATAATATGATTAGGAATAGTCAGCATGGCTTTGTCAAGGGCAGGTCGTGCCTTACAAGCCTGATTGATTTTTTTGAGGATGTGACTAATCACATTGATGAAGGAAGAGCAGTAGATGTAGTGTATATGGATTTTAGCAAGGCATTTGATAAGGTACCCCATGCAAGGCTTATTGAGAAAGTAGGGAAGCATGGGATCCAAGGGGACATTGCTTTGTGGATCCAGAACTGGCTTGCCCACAGAAGGCAAAGAGTGGTTGTAGACAGGTCATATTCTGCATGGAGGTCGGTCACCAGTGTGGTGCCTCAGGGATCTGTTCTGGGACCCTTATTCTTCATGATTTTTATAAATGACCTGGATGAGGAAGTGGAGGGATGGGTTAGTAAATTTGCTGATGACAAAAAGATTGGATCTGTCCATAAACTCAGCTCCATCTACCTGAAAACCTATCTAACTGTATCTTAAATATATTTAGTGAGAAAGCCTCAACTACTTCCCTGGGCACAGAATTCCACAGATTCACCACTCTCTTGGAAAAACAGTTTCTCCTCATCTCTGTCCTAAATCTTCTCCCCTGAATCTTGAGGCAATGTCCCCTAGTTCTAGTCTCACCTACCAATGAAAACAACTTTCCTTCTATCATATTTATCCCTTTCAAAATTTTGTATGTTTCTATAAGATCCCCTCTCATTCTTCTGAACTCCAGAGAGTATAGTCCCAGATGACTCAATCTCTCCTCATAGGTTAACCCCTCCATCCCTAGAATCAACCTGGTGAACCTCCTCTGCACTGCCTCCAAAGCCAATATATCCCTCCTCAAGTATGGAGACCAGAAACTGCACGCAATATTCCAGGTGCAGCCTCACCAGTACCCTGTATAGTTGTAGCATGACCTCCCTGCTCTTGAATTCAATCCCTCTAGCAATGAAGGCCAACATTCCATTTGCCTTCTTACTAACCTGTTGTACCTGTAAGCCAACTTTTTGCGACACTCTCATTGAGTGTCCACAAAAAAGCAGTACCCAACTGTCAGTAGTGCACAAGATCATCCAAAGGTCACTCAAGTTTTCTCTCGAATGATGGATAAAGTCTAGCAAGGAGTGAATTGCTGCTTGTGGAACCAAAAGCATCTGTTGATTGTCGTGTAAGCAAAAGGAAGCCTTCTGAATTTGCAGGAAGTATTATACAAACACAGTGTTAAAGGTAACATGAATCCAATGCAATGTAAAGAAGAATATCTTTGTTTCACTGCCCTTAAAGGAACTTTGAAGTTTCTTGGGAAGTCAAGAATGAGGTGCAAATTGTATGGCTACTGCCATAAAATTCTTCTTTTCTTTTCTTTTCAAATCTTTTTATTGTATATATAGGAAAAATAACATGAGTACATCGAAGTAACAACAACAATGCCTCAAAAAAAAACCATTATCTTAAAGATTGAAAACAAAGTTTTGTGATAACAAAAAAAAAACCCTACTAAGCAGGAAAGTGAGAAAAAAAAGAGAACCCTTTAGGTGTACAACCCCGGAGCCATGCGTCATACAAAAAGCTTCTAAAATTAAACATCAAACCACCAGCAAGAAAAGAAAATATACCAAAAAAATTTACAATTAGATCGTGGAAAAATTATATCAATTAACTCAAATGATAATAATGAGCAAATAAGCCCCATCTTCTCTCAAAATCAAATAAAGGTTCAAGGGTTCGACTTCTAATTTTCTCCAGACTAAGACATAGCATCACTTGAGAGAACCATTGTGACAAAGTGGGAGCTGATGTGTCCTTCCACTTCAACAAAATGGCCCTCCTAGCTATCAATGTAACAAATGCAATAACATGTTGGTCAGACACAGAAATACCATGAATATTTTGAGGAACTATTCCAAAAAGCACAGTTAATTTATTAGGTTGTAAATTAATTTTAAGTGCTTTAGAAATTGTTGAGAAAACCGACTTCCAGAACTGTTCCAATACAGAACAAGACCAAAACATATGTGTCAGTGTAGCTATCTCAGTTTTACATCTATCACAAACAACATTAGGAAAGATTTTAGAAAGTCTCTCCTTTGTCAAATGATAACGACGTACAATTTTAAATTGAATCAATGAATGGCTAGCACAAATTGAAGAAGAGTTAACCAACTTCAATATACGCATCCAATCCTCCCTCATAAAAGTCAAATTAAGTTCCTTTTCCCAATCCTGTTTAATCTTAGAAAAAGGACACTTATCCTATTGTAATAATAAATTATAAATTCTTCCAATAGAACCCTTAATCAAAGGATTCATACTCATAATAGCATCTAACAGGTCAGCCTCCAATATGTAAGGGAAATTACTTAAAAATTTTTGTAAAAAGTATCTATCTTGAAGGTATTGCAGAAAGTGTGAGTATGAGAGAGAATATTTATCAATTAATTGTTCAAAGGACATCAATCTATCTTCTTTAAATAAATCCAAAAAAGAATTAATACCTTTATTTTTCCAAAGTAAAAAAATTGGATCACTCAAAGAAGGCTTAAAAAAATAATTTTGGTAAATTAAACTGTAAAGTTCAAATTTTTTTAAGATTAAAAAAATTGCGGAACTGGAGCCAAATTTGTAAAGAATACTTAATCACAGGATATAGGTTTAAATTAACAACTTTACCTAATTGCATAGGTAAAGGAGCTCCCAATTACGAGGTTAAGTAAAGCTGTTTTACAACTTTCAGTTCCAGGTCTACCCAAATTGGCTGATCACTCTTATCAACCCAGTATAACCAAAAAGACATATATCGCAGATTAACAGCCCAGTAATACATTCTAAAATTAGGCAAAGCAAGACTTCCATCCTTTTTCAATTTTTGTAAATGACATTTACTAATTCTTGGTCTTTTATTATTCCAAATAAAAGATAAAATAATAGAATCAATCCAATCAAAAAACTTCCTAGTCAAAAAAACAGGAATATTCTGAAATAAATATAAAAATTTCAATAAAATCATCATTTTAACTATATGAATACAACCAACAAGTGAAAATGTAAGTGGACTCCATCTACTAAATAAATACTTCATAGAGTCTACTAAGGGAACAAAATTAGCTTTATAAAGATTCTTATATTTTTTAGTGATTATAATACCTAAATATCTAAAAGAGTTTGAAACTTTAAAAGGCAAGTTCTGTCTCTATATTCTGTCTCTATATATGATAAAGTCTCTATCTTTATCATATATAGAGACAGAATCATTTAAAGGAAGCAATTCACTTTTACTGAAATTTATTTTATATCCTGAAAAACCTCCAAATTCATTAAATAATTTTAGCAAGGCAGGAATGGATTCATCGGGGTTAGATATATAAACCAATAAATCATCAGCATAAAGAGAGACCTTATGCATGGTCTCATTCACAAAGATCCCATGGATATTTTTAGCCTCACGAAGAGCAATAATAAGGGGTTCTAGTATTAAATTAAACAACAAAGGACTTAATGGACAGCCTTGCCTCGTCCCCCGTGAAAGCTGAAAAAAAGGAGACCTATGATTGTTAGTGACAACAGTAGCAATAGGGGCTTTATATATGATTTTAATCCAATTATTAAAATTAACACCAAAGCCAAATTTCTCTAAAACATTGAATAAATATTTCCATTCGACTTAGTCGAACGCCTTTTCAGCATCCAAAGATACAACACATTGTGGAATTTTAGAAGAGGATGAATACATAATATTAGTCTCCGAACATTTGAAAAGGAATAGCGACCCTTTATAAAGCCTGTTTGATCTTTACAAATAATTTTACCCAAAATATTCTCCAACCGATTGGCCAATATCTTTGACAAAATCTTAACGTCAACATTCAGTAATGAAATAGGTCTATATGAAGCACAGTCAGTAGGATCTTTATCTTTTTTAAGAATTAAAGAAATAGAGGCCTCATAAAAAGTAGAGGGTAAGTCACCTTTCACAAAAGAATCCTTAAACATTTCCAACATATACGGAGAGAGCAACTTTCCAAATGTTTTATAAAATTCTACAAGATAGCCATCAAGTCCTGGCGACTTACCAGATTGCATTGAAAAAAATAGCTTTATGAATTTCGGCTTCAGTAATTTGAGCATCGAGAGTTTTTTGATCCTCAGCCGAGATTTTAGGTAAAACAATCTTTTGTAAAAAAGCATTCATTTTAGAGGAATCTAACAGGCATTGAGATTTATATAGCTCAGCATAAAAATCTTGAAAAATCTTATTAATTTCTTCATATTCCTGAGCTAAGGTACCATCTTTCCTACGAATTTTCATGACTTGCCTTTTGGCTGCAGCCATTTTTAATTGAGATGCAAGCAGTTTATTATTTTTATCTCCAGACATATAAAATTGGCTCTTTAACTTAAGCAAATAACCTTCAATGGGATGACTTAATAACAGGTTATATTGTGATTGAAGTTCCACCCTTTGTTTAAATAAATCAGTATTGGGGGAAATTGCATAAATATTATCTAAATCTTTAACTTGTTTTGAAATTCTATCTAATTCAGCTTTAGTTTGTTTTTTAAGTTTAGCTGAATAAGAAATAATCTGACCAGGTAAAAATGCTTTAAATGTATCCCATATAACTAATTTAGACATACCCCCTGTATCATTAAAAAGAAAAAATTCTTTTATCTGGGTTTCAATGAAACTGACAAAGTCAGAGTTTTGCAATAATGTCTGAGACATGCACCATGGTGGACCGGCAAGAATGACATCATCAAATTCAAAAGACATACTCAGAGGCGCATGATCAGATATAGCAATAACATCATATTCGCAAGTTTTAACACTAGGCAAGAAGCAGGGATCGATTATAATATAATATAATATTATAATATAATCGATCCTCAAATATTTTTTATAAACATGTGAGAAGAAAGAATATTCTCTATTATCGGGATTAAGATACCTCCACAAATCAATCAACCCAAAATCAATCAAAAAGGAATTAATAATGACGCGGATGGATTTGGAAGTCGCTGATTGGTTGAGCTCTTATCAATCATAGGATTTAAACAACAATTAAAATCCCCAAACAACAGGAATTCTGCAGATGCTGGAAATTCAAGCAACACACATACAAGTTGCTGGTGAATGCAGCAGGCCAGGCAGCATCTCTAGGAAGAAGTGCAGTCGACGTTTCAGGCCGAGACCCTTCATCAGGACCCATTATGAGCATATATTCATTTAAGTCAGGCAGTAAAGCAAATACCTTTTTAAAAAAAGATGGATCATCTAAGTTAGGACCATACAAATTAACCAAAACAACTTTTCTGTTACAGATTGTTCCTTTAACAATTAAAAATCTACCATTAGAATCTAATTCAATATCTTCTTGAATAAATATATTAGGTTTAATGAAAATAGACACGCCTTTTGTTTTACTCTGAGAAGTAGAGTGGAATTGCAAACCATTCCACCATCTAAAAAATCTATTTTGATCTCCCGCCCTGATATGTGCCTGTTGAGCAAAAATTATATCAGGTTGGAATCGGTTAATAATTTTAAAAGTCTTCTTTCATTTAATAGGATGATTCCAACCACATACATTCCAACTTATTATATTAATCCGTTTGACCAGCATACTATAATTTCATTCTACTTTATACATGCACAGAGCACATACCAATACAGGATGATCAAAGATGGGCGGTGATGAAGAATACAACCAAATAAAAAACACGCATGCTCCGGAACCACCCAATGGGGAAAAAAGTCCTAACTCTGAACCCACCCACCCACACCCGGAAACCCGAAAGAGGCAAGCGATCTACGATAGAATTAAAAGCTGCTGACTGTTCTGTCTGTGTTTTCTTTCCCTCCCCCCAGTTAGTAAAAAAGTAAAGCGACCTTGTGAAAAAAACAATAAAGTCTCAGCAAAAAAGGTATTTACATTCCGTCGACTAATAAACAAGAAAGAACCAAAATAATGTTGTCTCTTAGAGAGAAAAACCAGTGCCATGTTTAAGTTTAATATTAATTCCCTAAAAAAGCTTTAAATTCAATTATAAAATGTTATAATAAAACAGGAAAAAATATATAAAAAGCCCTATTAGTAGGAAAAAACTACTAATTAGCTACCAAGTATTAAATTAAAGGAAAAATTAAATTATCTTCTTCCCTCAGTCATAGAATGTCCAGAGATCATTTGAACAGAGATACTTAAACCATAAATTTTTCTGGAAAACCAATAATATGCAATAAAGAACAACACTCTTCTTTAATTAGTCTCGATGAAATATACAAGTGACCTTCATAAATCTTCTTTTCAAAATGCGAATAATATACAAATAGCCAAACAGCCTTTCAGATGAAAATTCAACAGCAGCATCGGTGACAGCGGCAGGTAAAGTCTGAACAAAATCCAGTGCAGCTTTTGGATCAAAAAAAGTACGAGGAGGAGAACTAGCAGGGAAAATTTTAATTCTTGTCGGGTACCTCAGAGACGGGAAAAGATTTTTATCATATGCTTGTTTCATTACCAGGGCAAATTTTGATCTTTGTTCCATTATCTCTCTTGGATAATCTTCGTAGAAGCAGAGCTCAGATTCCATAAATCTAAAAACTCTCTGTTTTCTTGCCTGTTGCATTATTTGATCTTTCATTTTAAAGTGATGAAAGCAAACCAGAACAGATCTTGGTTTACTGCTACTCCATTGGCAGACAGGGGCGGTCCTCATAAAATCAATTAGATGCTCATCATTGTGTAGGTCAGATACAAAGAGCCTGTATGAGCAAAGCGAGTAAAGAGAGAAAAGCACCAGGAGCTCAAACCTGGAGACCTGGTGGTTCCTCTTGATGCTGCCAAGGGGTCTGAATTCTGTTTGATTGGACCTGTCTGTGAAGCAAGTCCAGTCTTGCTTTATGCTGGCATGATATCTCAGGCTCACAGACAAATGAACTACAGAAATAAGGAACCAAATCTACAGCACGTTACTGAAAGTTTACAGATACCTGTAAATAGGTGATAATACAAAAATATAAGGAACCATAAAGGAAGTTAAACTAGAAACAAACAGTAAAATGAAAAACATGAGCTCATGTACCTGATTGTACAAGAGGTGAGCTGACAACTCTACGTGCATATATTGGTAGATGTTATTAAATATCAACTGATCTTTTCTAGCGATGAGCTAAGTTGGGTATTGAGCTGCTTTAGTATAACCTTGCACCTAGAGTTCAGGAAAGGAATGACTATCCCATCCAAAACAATGAACAAGAAAAACATCATGAAACAGGTGAACAAGACCTTTCTTATGTGACAAAATACCAAGTTATCAGAAGATTGAGGCCGATAAGAAAGACAATGGGGGAACATTCAGAAATGTTAATGGGAGATGAGAGGAATTACCGAAAAGGAGACACAGTTCCGAGTATTGTCAGAGACCGGTTGCTTTGAACCTGAACTGTTTGAAGTTTGATGGACAGGCAATACACCAGCAGGGGGATAAAAGGAACAGGTTCGCTAAGGCAACAGACACACCACGACACCACGAGATAACGAGACCCTGGAAAAGTGGTGTGCCCCCACAAGTTGGTGGGAGTTTTGGAGGTCTGGTCGCGGGACCAACCATAGACGCATAGGGTGAGAAGGTACAATCGGCGGGAACCTGGGGTGTGTGTCCACTCTTGCCTGGGTGCCGGGTTCACCGCAGAAGAATGATTGTATCCGGAACGGAGGGGTCACAGTCGGTGACCTCAGAAGACATTAAAAAGGGCTCGCGCCGAAAGCTAACTGCGAGGAATATCAAAGGTCTGTTGAATCCAATTTGAATATCAGCATTCGCTCTCTCTCTCTCTCTCTCTCTCTCTCTCCCCAACGGCACGACAGTGATTACTGCGAACTGAAACTGAACTGAACTCTGTGTCACTTGAGACTGATCATTTTACCCCTAGACTGCGATAGAGCTTGATTGATCCTATTATCCTAGTTCCGTGTACATGTGTGTTTTATCATTGCTAACCCGTTGCATTTATATCCTTACGTTTAGAGTACTGTGTTACTTATCTATTTAATAAAACTTTCTTAGTTCCAGTAATCCGGACTCCAACTAAGTGGTCCATTTCTGCTGGTTTGGCAACCCAGTTACGGGGTACGTAACACTTACAATACATTCCAAGCTCCCTTCCACTTTCAAAGGACATGGCTGCACTAATGTAAGAGGCAGATGGCATTTAACAAGCAGAGACAAACACATGGTTATATGGAACAAGGTGCAGAGGAAGCTGTGGGTGGGAGCGGGAGACAATTACAATGTTCAAAAGCCATTTAGACAGGTACATGGATAGGGATGGTTTGGAGGGATTTAGGTTAAATTCGGGGAAGTGGGTCTAGCTCAGATGGACATCTTGGCCAACATGGAGCAGATGGACCAGTGGCCTGTTTCTATACTCTATGGCTCTATATCTTTTCTGAAAATGATTCTGGAAACAAGTTTTCACATTCTCCTCACACGTTCACTGAGTTTGACAAAATTGTGTCACTTTGAACAAAAGTGATAGCAGATGAACATCTCACTATCGTCCTGTGGCATTAACATCAACCACTATGAAATGCTTTGAGCAGTTGTCATGCAGCACATTAAGGCCTTTCTCCTGGTTACGTTGGATCCTTTCCAGCCAGCTTATCACTCAAACTGATCCACTAACCATGCCAGAGCCTGTGCCCCACTCTCTGTCCTATCCCCCCTAGAAAATGGGGTCTCATACATCAGGTTGCTAGCTAGACTTCAGTTTGGCATTTAGCACCATCACACCCCAGGAACAGGTGGGGAAACAGTTCTCGCTGGGTTTGACCACCACCCTCTGTAACTGGATTCTGGACTTTTAACAGAAAGGTCACAACCAGTCCATGTGGGCAGCAACATCTCTAGTCCTATTGCACTGAGCATAAGCACTCCCCGGGGCTGTGTGCTCAGCCCGCTGTCATTCACCCAGCTGGTACATGGCTGCATCACAGGATTTAGCTCAAACCCTATCGTCAAGTTTGCAAATGACACAACAGTAGTTGGACTCATCAATAACGATAATGGGTCAGAATACAGAGAGGACGTGGATTAATGTGAGAAAAACAACTTAAGTCAGAACATGAAGGTGACAAAGGAAATGACTGTGGATCTTAGGAAGATGCAGATGAACCATCCCTCTCTGCGTATACGTGGCTCCTCGGTAATGAGAGTTCAGTGCACCAAGTTCCTGGAGTTCACATCACAGACGACTTCACCTGTTCCCTCAATATCGCTCCCCTGAATAATAAGACACAGTGATGCCTCCACTTCCTGAGGAGATTGAAGCAAGCGAGGCTCCCCAACATCCACCCCACCCCTTCAACTTAACGGAATTGTACACGAGCACCATTGGGAGCATTCTGACAAGCTGCATCTCCGTCTGGTATGGGAGCAGCAGAGCATCAGACTGGAAGACCCTCTAAAAGACTGTGAGAACAGCTGAGAGGATCATAGGGGTCTCCCTACCATCCATCGGGGACATTACCAGGAGCACTGCATTCGCAGGGCCCCTAGTGTTATCAAGGAACCCACCCATCTATCCAGCATCCTCTTTGATTTTCTACCACCAGACAGGAGACTCTGATGCAGAAAGACAAGAACAGTCAGGATGGGAAACAGCTTCTTCCCTCAGGTCATCAGGTTTCTGAACTCCCAGCTGCATCACGTTTGAAGTATCAGGGGATAATTTATACTGTACCTTACAATGTTTAGTTTATGGACTTTGCTTTGTTTGTCTACATTTAATTCACTTGTAGATTTATTTTTCTTACTTTTCTAAGTTATTGTGTGTTATGTGTACAACATGCTTTACACACTAGTCTGGAGAAACGTCTCGTTTGGTAGAATACGTATATATAGTTAAATGACAACAAATTTGACTTGACTTGAAATCTTGAAATACAGGAGTTCTTAGGTTACAAAGTTTTTTAAAAATAACTTTCTAGCATAAAAGCATCACGCCTACACTTCAGCTCCTGGCAATCAGGGGCAGAACCGGCTCCGCCAGAGTTACCCCCATTTCACTGGTGTAACAGTCCAGGTTCAGTGTGGAGACCCGTGAATAGGACCACCCACAACTTCGCTTTAACAGATTTGAGAGTGCTTCCCATCCACCACACTTGCATGATGCCGGTTGAAAATGACAGCCCAATAAAAATATTTGCCAGGAATATTTCACAGAGCTGTGACAACATAAAGGCATTTTTTAAAATGGTTTACTTTCTCTCACAGAGCTTCTTTGGAAATGATATGTGAGATTGGAGCTGCTGGCTTCATTTCTGACATTTATATATTTAGCTGTGAGTTCATTCTTGAGGGAGGAGAAGATGGCCGTGCAACGCAGCTCGCAGTGGCCACTCCGGTGGTGATGTCTGTTATTTGTCAAGTAGGGTGTCGTGGACAATCCTGATTTGATGGAGATGGACGTGAGAGCACGGAGGAACATCTGGAGAAACTTCTGAAATGCCTGCTTCGCTGCTGCTGCTACTGTGTGATCCAGAATCTCCGGAGGGGAAGGCCCCGAGTCCTCAGCTTTGCTTGTTGCTCAGCGGCCGGGGCGGGGTTGAAGCGCTCAGCAGAGGATGGTGCTCAGTGCTCGGTGCTCGGTGTCGGAGGGGCTGGTCGGAGGCTTGAAGTTTTCGGATGGACTCAGAGTCCGCTGTGGTCGTGTGCTTCCAATGGCGCTGCATCGGCAAGTTTGCGGCGCTTGGAGTTTCATGGCAGGGAGAGTTTCTTCCTTCTACCACCTGCGTGAGATGATGAGGCTATCAGGACTTTGAGACTTTTTTTTACTGTGCCCATGGTCTGCTCTTTATCAAATTACGGTATTGCTTTGCACTGTGATAACTATATGTTATAATTATGTGGTTTTGTCAGTTTTAGTCTTGGTTTGTCCTGTGTTTCTTGTGATATCGTTCTGGAGGAATATTGTATCATTTTTTAATGCATGCATTTCTAAATGACAATAAACGAGGACTGAGTGTCCTCATAATCTAATCTAATTTAATTCCCCATCTGCTCATCCTGGTGCAGTAAACTGCAGCTGCCTTCACTGGAGGGAGGCTGGGGAGTCCCCAGTGGGGGTTTGCAAAGGAGGTGTGAGTCAGGCGCTGGCACCTGATGCATTCCTTGGGCCCAGCTGGCACTGCCAGCCCAGTGCAAGCCACTTCCCGGGACCCTCTGTAGGAAGTTCCCAGAAGAGGAGAATCAGAAGGCGAGGTACCTTCCTAAAACTCCAGCAGTCGCAGAACCACGGAAACAAAGCTGCACCCCTGCACACTCACTTAGTTTTACACTTGAGGGACATAGAGTTACAACACAGAAACTCGACTAAGATGTCAATCTAAATTAGTTCCATTGGCCCACATTTGGCTCAAGTCCCTCAAATCCATGTACCAGTCCAGGTATTATTATTACACATGACTCAACCATTTCCTCTGACGACCCTTTCCATACACCCGCCACCTTCTCGTGGAAAGAAGTTGCCCCTTAGATCCGTTTTAATCCTTCCCCCCCCCCCACCTTAAAGTGATGCTCTCTAATTTTTGATTGTCTTTCCTTGGGGAGCATAAACTGTGATCATCGGCCCTTTCTATGGCCCTCATCATTTTATACACCTCTATAAAGGACCTTGATTGTCTAGTAGCTTTGGCAAAGATCCACACCCTCCATTTAATGCAAATAGATTATTGCAAAGAGCTCTAGCAAAAATTCACTCCCCAAATTTAATGCAAATAGATTATTGCAAAGAGCTCTAGCAAAATCCACTCCCCAAATTTAATGCAAATAGGTTATTGCAAACAGCTCCAGCAAAGATCCACTCCCTGTCCCTCATTCAGTGCAAATAGATATTTTGAAGTTACAGGATCAAATATTCTAGTTTTAGGATATACACAAGAAGTATTCAAAAATGGCCATTATAGCCACATTATTATGAAGGAATAAGCACACTCTTGTCACAAAATGTAAGACAATTACTTAAAAAACACAAACACTGATCTGGAGCTCCAATATACTGTAAACTATTAAACGGGGTTCTTAAACAGTGGTGTTTACCTATTGTTGCTCTGCAAGAGGATCTCACAGCACATGCTGGTCCACGAAGTGTGACACACTGCCCCTCCACTTATACACTTACAATTGTTCCACAGCCTTTGAAACCTGACAGCTCAGGGAAATGTCAACACCTTCCCCTCTCAGGCCATTTGACTGCAAAATATGCAAATGAGCTTTAAGAACATTTCCATCGCTCGACCACTTAGAACTGCTCAGCAACATGGAAATGAAACACTTCACTCTCCGCACATTCTGCTCACTCTGACTCATTATGCAAATTAACTGCCTGAAGATGAGGGAGAAATTGCTGCATTTATCCACTGCTCTCTCGCATCCAACTGAACAACTGTCTATACATATTTAAATTAGATTATAACGGTGATTGGTTTTCAGTATTGCTCCTGGGGCCATGAATTTCATGTAAATGTGTTAATTCTAGCAAAACTGTAGTGCATCTTGCATTGAAAACGGCCTTTATATTTCCACAGTGTATGGGAAGTAGAACTCAAAACTATACTGATATTAAACCTTGAGACCCTTTGTGATCGAACATTACACACACTGTCTTTTAATCAATATCAAGAGCACATGCACAGGATGGCTATAACTTTACCAATGCATGTTAAAAAATGTTCAGCATGTAAACCACTCTCTACACTGGAGACTTGTTCAGTTTCTTCTTCGACCTGGCATATATCCATTTTAATTTTATAGACAGCGGCCCGTGCTCTGAAAGCTTTGCAGTGTCATATATTTATGTGATGTCCCAGAGTTCTGTATTCTGAAAATTATTGCATTTTTATAAATGAGGGAGGTTGATTCCCACAGGAAATATACCCTGGGTGGTAAAACCAAGTAGAGAATTCTGACTCTTTATGTTCAAAACCCCAGGCTTCAAAAACGTGATGACTGAGAAGAAAAAGGACTAATGTTTAACTTTGAACAAATAATGCACTGTATTGATTATCACAGAACCCAAGGTTACTTTACCACAGACTTTAAGTTTATAGAATTGATCCATGCTCGGGCAACTACTGTGCTGTGCTGCCAATCTTCGTGAGCTTGAACTGAAAAAAAGATGAAGCACAGACGAGCTGAGACTGAGAACTCACTGCCGTGTTAACCACTGAGGCCCAGCGATGGCTTGCCTATAACCACCCTCTAACTCTTCAAATCAGATCCTTGCATAGTGAGAGTGAAATCAGGCAGCATGGTTCCACTGTAATTATGTCCAGAAGTTACCTCCGTTTTGTTCATTACAAGAGTACTCCTGCCACTGTAGACAAATTGGGAATTGTAAAGATTTATGTCAACACTAAGGTCATCTGTACACCATGTGTCAAAGGAAGATCATGGAACCAAAAGCAGAATTGCAGAGCAATATCATATTCAGCAATAGGGAAAGAACTGGTTTAGGTCCCACTCTAAGTGCACAGGACCTTCTGAGATGCCCCACAAAACAGACAAACAACATCCACGTGAATTTGAGAAAGCTGGGAAGAACACCATGAAATCCAGTGGAGAGAAGCATTGCTTCATCCTGGGGGTGCAGTCCTTGTGAAATGCAGTAACCACATAGGCAAGCTAGCAATTCAGGATGACACATTGCTAGAAGAGACTACCACAATAAAAACCACCATAATCAGAGCATTGCATTGTTCACAAAGAATCATATAAAATACAGGACACTGCAAAGCTTTCAAAGCACCAGCCACTGTCTGTGAATGTAAAATGGGACACACCAGGTTGAAGAGAAACTGAACAAGCCCAGTGATACAGCAGCCAACAGCCTCATGTCTGGACATCACCACACTCAGGGAGACCCTCTACACTTCTGACAGACTTTGTAATGAAGTGATAGAAGGACAGAGAAAGAGACCAAAGTTCTTCTCAACAACGCAAGGAGGCATGTTCTGTGTTAGCACATTTTATTTTTGCAAACACTGTCCTTGTTTTCAATTTAAGATTGTGTATAGTTCTGAGCACACCCAGTATGTTGGGCAGACTAAGAAAAACAATAGCGACTTGTTCTACATTGTACAGTCATGAGTTTGTTAAGTTGCTATCAAGGTCTGTTGAAAATACTGAGATGGTTTTTTCACTGTGTCCATCACAAGCATGTTAGTCAGCAGCTGCCAGTTTTAAAGTCTCTACTGGGGAGACCACAAGGCTGTTCCATATTTCACTCAGCTTCTTACAAGGACAAACCTGGTTAGCTCCAAAGTTTTACAATTTAAACAAAACATTACAATCTTTTAATGAAATTCTTCATCACAGGCCCAGGCTGACTGGGAAACAAATAGAGTTATAGAGTCATAGAAAAGCACAGCACAGAAACAGGTCCTTTGGCCCATCTAGTCCGTCCCAAAACTATTTAAACCGCCTACTCGCATCGGCCTGCACCAGGACCATAGTCCTCCATATCCCTACCACCCATTTACCTATCTAAACCTCTCTTAAATGTTGAAATCAACCTCATATGCACCATCTGTGCTGACTCGTTCCACACTCTCATGACTCTCTGAGTGAAGAAGTTTCCCCTCACGTTCCCCTTAAACTTTTCACCTTTCACCCTTAACCCATGATCTCTGGTTGTAGTCCCACACAACCTCAGTGAGAAAGCCTGCTTGCATTTACCCTGTCTATACCCCTCATAGTTCTGTATACCTCTATCAAATCTCCCATCAATCTTCTACGTTCCAAGGAGTAAAGTCCTATTCAATCTTTCCTTATAACTCAGGTCCTCCAGTCCCAGAAACATTCTTGTAAATTTTTCTGCGTGTCCACTGTGCTCCAAGCGAGGAACCCTGGAGCACATCCTCAGCGGCTGTGCAAGGGCACTTGGTGAGGGACGGTACAGGTGGAGGCATGATCAGGTCTTGAAGACCATCGCTGAAGCCGTCGGCGCAGGAGTTGAGCGGGCGAAGCAGTCCCGACCCTCCAAGCAGACCATTGCCTTTGTCAGAGCTGGGGAGCAGCCAATACCTGCCAAAAGAACATCTGCAGGCATTCTGACCTCTGCAAGGGACTGGCAGCTGTTGGTGGACCTCGAAGGGCAGCTGAAGTTCCCCAACCATATCGCAGCCACCACCCTGCGACCAGACATTGTCCTAGTGTCTGAGTCTACTAAGCAAGTGATGCTGCTGGAGCTGACAGTCCTATGGGAAGATAGCTTGGAAGAGGCCTTTGGAAAGAAACTCTCCAAGTACGCAGGACTGGTCAGCAACGGTCAGCAGGCTGGATGGGGAGTGAGGTGTCTCCCAGTGGAGGGTGGCTGTAGGGGATTTGTAGCCCATTCTTTAGTTAGAGCCTTCAGCATTTTGGGCATCGAGGGAGAGAGGAAGAGGAGAGCCATCTGCAGTACCATCGATGCGGCAGAGAGGGCCTCAAGATGGCTGTGGCTCAAAAGAGGGGAGCCATGGAGTCATAAGTAGCTAGCCATCTGGACACAAGCTGGGGTCTGATCAGCCCCGGCTGGGTCACCTGGAGGAGGGTGTATGATGTTGAAAGACCCGAAACACCCGATGATTCCAGGAACATCACTGAAGATGTGTCCAGAAGTATCAATAGATGTATGTATACAGTCTGTGCTCTTTCAACCTTACTTACAGTTTTCCATTATAATGCATAATCTGCGTAATTTGGCTGGTGCCTGGCAGTGGATCTGAACTCTTATTGTGAGAACTTTCGTGGCTGGACAGGTTAGCTCCACACCACAGATAGAGCAAATACAGAATCATGTGGGTGTTTGCAAACTGTTATACCCAAAGTCCTTTCAAGGAGGCTTCTGATTTAATGGTACAATAGGAGTTTTGGGGTAAAGTTTGGTTTAAATGGGCCTTATTGCAATATTACGGTTCAAATCAGCAGAAATTCCCAAATCTTCTTTGTAATACCAAAATAAATTGTTGAATTAATTAAAGAAAATTAAAGCAGTTAGTAAGGACAGGAAATCTGTGACACAATCCTACAGCAGACAGATGTACTCGCTGTTGGAGTAACTCAATTTTGCACCAAGCTGTGACCCACTTTGAGGTCATGGCTAATTTTTAGTTGTTTTTAGTGGTGTTTTGTGGTTTGTGAGGATGGTTTTGAGGACAGAGAGGAGAATTAGATGTTAGGTTATGATTTTAGGGACAGGGATGCAGGGAATTAGAGGACAGGCCACAATCTTAAGACTCCATTCTGCATTCAAAGGACAGCGAGGTAACAAAGAGGGACGGGGGACATCGGCAGGCCACACCAGGATGTTTGGCCAACAGGCCAGTGTGAACGAGGGCTGGTGGCTCTCCTAGAATCAGCAAGTTGTCAGTGGGGTTCAGAGTTGGAGCCCCAGGGGCAGGAGGAATGAGGTCTGATGACCCCCTGGGTTCGTGAGTCAGGGAGACTGGCTTAGTGAAGCTGAAGCTTAGTGTTCAGGGTCCCATCGTTCACACTTCAATGTGGGTCCTGGGGGTCAATGCCGAGGATCAGGACCCAGGGGGCTGAATCGGAAGTTTAGACGTCACGGCACACTGGGTCTGCGAGTCTGCTGGGATAGTCCGAGGTCCAATGTGTGCGTGCCCAAGTCTGAATCTGAGTCTACTGGAGGCTCGAGGCCGAAGAATACAGACTGTAGTTAGAGGAGTCTATATTTGGGTGGATGGAGTAAGGAATGGAGCTTGTTTTGCTGTTGTTGTTGCTGTGTTCTATGTTGCTCTGCCGAGCTTTGTGAACATTGTAATGTGTGGGCTACCCCCCGCACACCCTTGGATGTGATGGCTGTTACTGCAAATGACACAATTCACTGTATGTTTTGATATACACATTGTAAATAAACTTGAACCTTGAATCGTAACAAAGTTGTTGTTACAACCATCAGTGCAGGAGCACCATGTAAGTGAGGAAAGTTAGAAGCTCAGTTCCCTTCTGCCCAAGCCCACATCAAGCACCCATTTACACTAATCCTATGTTCTCCCTATATTTTATCTTTTTTTATTTTATGAAACAAAGTAACATAAATAACGTAAAATAAAAAGGGATTAGAGAAGTATACATGTGAGTGAGTGGCTGATGGTCAGTACAGAGTTAATGGGCCAAAAGGCCTGTTTCAATGCAGAATGATTACATGACACACAGCAACCCAAGAACTTAACAAAATAGAAGTTGGAGTAGATCCATTAAACAACATGATTGTGGTTAATCACCACAAACAATAGCCTGTACTTTCCCTTTGGACTTGGAGGCAATTTGATGCGGCAGAACTGAGGCGAGGTAGAGTCGAGGTGAGTGGAGGTGAGGCGGAGTCGAGGCAGAGCCCTGGCCCATCTGCGAGAGCAGTAATCACCCAATTTTTCAAAAATACATCTACTTCCACTTCACATACTTCTAATGATACAATCTCCCTAACTATTTGAAGTAGAGAAATCCAGAAATTTACCACCCTCTCAGAGGACATTTCTACTTATATCAGTTTTAAATTACCGTCCCTTTATTTGAAATTTACGTTCCCTTATGTCCTTCCATTTGAGAATCTCCCACCAGTGAAAACATCTCAACATCAATCCTGTCATGTTGCTTTAGACCATATATCTTTCACCATTTTCTAAACGATACAGAACACTGACCAACCAAGGGTGCCAAAGCTGCTCCCAGTACTCCAGATGTGGTGTTCCCCGACACTTTGTACATCTGTTACAAAGCTTATCCATTTCTAAACTCCAAGTCATTTGCAATAAAGTCAATATGCCACTTGACTTCTTACAACTTGCTGCACTTGCATACTAGAAAACCTAGATCCCTCAGAATGTCACGCATAGTCTCTCTCCACTTATATAATCACTTGTGATTTCTTTTAGCAAAATGCATGATCTTTAAGATCCATTTGCCCAAACTCTCAATCTGTCCTTAATCTCAATATAGAATCAGTGTCCTCCTCATAACCTTTTTTTTTTAGATTATGAGCACATACAGTCCTCTTTTATTGTCATTTAGTAATGCATGCATTAAGAAATGGTACAATGTTCCTCTGGTGTGATATCACAGAAACACAAGAGAGACCAAGACTGAAAAACTGACAAAAACCACATAAATATGACATATAGTTACAACAGTGCAAGCAATACCGTAACTTGATGAAGAACAGGCCATGGGCATGGTAAAAAAGTTCAAAGTCTCTCGAAAGTCCTATGATCTCACGCAGACAGGAGAAGGAAGAAAACTCTCCCTGCCATGAGCCTTCCAGCGCCACAAACTTGTTGATGCAGCATCCTGGAAGCACCCGACCACAGTCCAACTCTAAGTCATCCGAAAACTTCGAGCCTCCGACCAGCCCTCCGTCACCGAGCACCAAGCACTCTGACCCCAGCCCCAGCCGCCAGCATCAGGCAAAGCCGAGGATTTGGGGCCTACCCTCCGGAGATTACCATAGCAGTGCTAGACTTGTACCTCACACTCTGCCCTTTCCTTCAAGTCACTCGTATAAACAGCAAACACTTGAGGACCAAGAAGTGGTCCTTGGGTAATTCAATAGTTACACCCTCCCATGTTGAAAAAGACAGTTGCTTAATGCTCTGCTTCCCATGTGACAGCCAGTTTTCAGAATCAGAATCAGGTTTATCATCACCAGCATGTGATGTGAAATTTGTTAACTTAGCAGCAGCAGTTCAATACAGTACATAATCTAGCAGAGAGAATAATTAATTAAATAAAATAAAAATAATAGTAATAAATAAGCGAGTAAATCAATTACATACATTGAATAGATAAAAAAGTGCAAAAACAGAAATGTTGTATATTAAAAAAATGTGAGGTAGTATCCAAAGATTCAATGTTCATTTAGGAATCGGATGGCGGAGGGGAAGAAACTGTTCCTGAATCACTGAGTGTGTGCATTCAGGCCTCTGTACCTCCTACCTGATGGTAACAGTGAGAAAAGGGCATGCCCTGGCTGCTGGAGGTGCTTAATAATGGATGCTGCCTTTCTGAGACACCTCTCCCTAAAGATGTCCTGAGTACTTTGTAGGCTAGTGCCCAAGATGGAGCTGATTAGATTTACAACCTTCTGCAGATTCTTTTGGTCCTGTACAGTAGCCCCTCCATACCAGACAGTGACGCAGCCTGTCAGAATGCTCTCCACGGTACAACTATAGAAGTTTTTGAGTGTATTTGTTGACATGCCAAATCTCTTCAAACACCTAATAAAGTGTAGCTGCTGTCTTGCCTTCTTTATAACTGCATCAATATGTTGGGACCAGGTTAGATCCTCAGAGATCTTGACACCCAGAAACTTGAAGCTTTTCACTCTCTCTACTTCTGATCCCTCTATGAGGATTGGTATGTGTTCCTTCATCTTACTCTTCCTGAAGTCCACAATCAGCTCTTTCGTCTTACTGACGTTGAGTGCCAGGTTGTTGCTGCAGCACCATTCCACTAGTTGGCATATCTCGCTCCTGTATGCCCTCTCGTTACCATCTGAGATTCTACCAACAATGGTTGTACTGTCAGTGAATTTATAGATGGTATTTGAGCTATGCCTAGCCGCACAGTCATGTATGTATAGAGATTAGAGCAGTGGGCTAAGCACACACCCCTGAGGTGTGCCAGTGTTGATCGTCAGCGATGTTAGTGGCCAAAGTTGATTGGAAGGGGATACCAGCAGGGATGATGGCAGAACAGCAAAGGCAGGAGTTTCTGGGAGCAACTCGGAATTTGGGATAGATACATCCCAAAGAAGAAGTACTCTAAAGGGAGGATGAGGCAATTGTGTCTGTCAGGGGAAGTCAAAGACAGCACAAAAGGAAAAGAGGAGGCATACAATATAGCAAAAACAAGTGGGCAGTTAGAGGACTGGGAAGCTTTTAAAAACCAACAGAAGGCATCTGAAAAAAGCTACAAGGAGAGAAAAGATGAAATATAAAGGTAAGCTAGCCAATAATACAAAAAAAGGGTGCCAAGTTTTTTTTAGATATATAAAGAGTAAAGGCGAAATGAGAGTGGATATTGGATCACTGGAAAATTATGCTGGAGAGGTAGTAATAAGAGACAAAGAAATGGCAAACGAAAACCTTAACTATTTTCCATCAGTCTTCATTGTGGAAGTATTTGGGAAGCTGAAAGATCTGAAAATATATCAGTCACCTGGACATGATGGACTACATCCAAGAGTTCTGAAAGAGGTAGCTGAAGAGATTGTGAAGACATTAGTAGTGATCTGCCATGAATCACCAGATTCTGGAATAGTTCCGGAGGACTGGAAAATTGCAAGCGTCACTCCACTCTTTAAGAAGGGAGAGAGGCAAAATACAGGAAATTATAGACCAGTTAACCTGACTTCAGTGGTTAGGAGGACATTGGAGTCCATTCTTAAATATGAGGCTGCAGGGCTGTTAGAGAGACATGATAAAATAGGCCAAAGTCAGCACGATTTCCTTAAGGGGAAATCCTGCCTCACAAATCGGTTGGAATTCTTTGAGGAAATAAAACAGGCGGGATAGACAAAGGAGACTCAGTGGATGCTGTGCACTTGCATTTTCATAAGGCCTTTGACAAGGTGTCACACATGAGGCTGCTTAACAAGATAAGAACACATGGTACTACAGGAAAGGTACTAACATGTATTGAAGATTGACTGATTGGTGGGAGGCAAAGAGTTGACATAAAAGGGGATCTTTTCTGATTGACTGCTGGTGACTGGAAATATGTCTTTTACCTTGTACCTTTGGACTGTTTCTTTTTACGTTATATGTCAGTGATTTGGACGACGGAATTGATAACTTTGTTGCTGTTTGTGGACAATACAATGATAGATGGAAGGGCAAGTTATGTTGACGAAGCAGGGAGGTGGCAGAAGAGCTTAGACAGGTTGGGAGAACCAGCAAAGAAGTGACAGATGGAATATAATGTTAGTAGGCTGATTAAGTGCATAGACTATTTTCTAAATGGGGAGAAAATTCAAAAATCTGAGGTGCGAAGGGTCTTGAGAGTCCTCATGCAGGATTCCTTGAAGGTTATCTTGCAGGTTGAGTTCATAGTAAGGAAGATAAATGCAATGTTAGCATGCATTTAGAGAGGACTAGAATATGAAAGAGAGGATGTAATGCTGAGGCCTTCTAAGGCATTGGTCAGACCTCGCTTGAAGATTTGTGAGCAGTTTTGGGCCCCTTATCTTACGAAAATAGTGCTGGAATTGGAGAGAGTCCAGAGGAGTTTTCAAGAACGATTCATGGAATGAAAAAGTTAACATTTGAGGAATATTTGATGTCTCTCAGCCTGTACTCGCTGGAATTTAGAAGAATGAGGAGGGATCTCATTGAAACCTATCGAATATTGAAAGGTTTCGATAGAGTGGATGTGGAGAAAATGTTTCCTATAGTGGGGAGTCTAGGACACACAGCTCAGAATAGAGGGACATCCATTTAGAACAGAGATGTGGAAACATTGTTTAGGCAGAGGATGGTGAATCTGTGGAATTCACTACTGTACATGGCTGTGCAGTCCAAGTCACTGGGTATATTTAAGGTAGAGGTTTATAGATTCTTGATTAATCGGGGTGTCACGGTTATGGGGAGAAGGCAGGAGAATAGGGTTGAGAAAGATAATAAATCAGCCATGATGGAATGGCAGAGCAGACTCGTTGGGCCAAATGGCCTAACTCTGCTCTTATGTCTTATCATCTTATTAATGATTAGTTATTTCTTCTTTAATTATTCATTCCGAGACTCTGACCCAATGACAGGGCTGAGTTGGTCATGTTACACTGGTGGAATGCTGCATCAGGTCTTTTGTTCCTGGATCAGGGAAAGGACTTGAACCAGCTGACTGTGATTGTGAATGACATCTAGCTCAGCTGCCTTGGTCACTGGAGTAGGATTGCCAAGTGAGACTCACTATCGCAACTCTTAAACCAATAGTTTATTAAACACATTCTTGGGACATCTGAACAAGTTCAACAAGCTGTGTAGTTGGGATAAAAATATCAATAAAATCTCCAAAAAGTGATGCACAATAGAAAACTGCTAATATTGCCCAACGTATACATTACTATCTAATTTTAAATGATCGTGCTTTGTAATCTAGCTGGATTTTGCATACTACTACATAGAAATTAGGTTGAACCCATGGAATGTCACTGCAGTTCTCATTGTCTACAGAACACGTGATGTGTAAGGGCCGTTGAAATCACACAAGCTGTGCACTTACTGAGAAAGAGATGTTGGCTTCATGTTGCTCATTTCCCAAACAGGAGCGACAGAGATAGAAACACAGAAACATAGAAAATAGGTGCAGGAGTAGGCCATTCGGCCCTTCAAGCCTGCACCGCCATTTATTATGATCATGGCTGATCATCCAACTCAGAACCCTGCACCAGCCTTCCCTCCATACCCCCTGATCCCCGTAGCCACAAGGGCCATATCTAACTCCCTCTTAAATATAGCCAATGAACTGGCCTCAACTGTTTCCTGTGGCAGAGAATTCCACAGATTCACCACTCTCTGTGTGAAGAAGTTTTTCCTAATCTCCGTCCTAAAAGGCTTCCCCTTTATCCTCAAACTGTGACCCCTCGTTCTGGACTTCCCCAACATCGGGAACAATCTTCCTGCATCGAGCCTGTCCAATCCCTTTAGGATCTTATACGCTTCAATCAGATCCCCCCTCAATCTTCTAAATTCCAACGAGTACAAGCCCAGTTCATCCAGTCTTTCTTCATATGAAAGTCCTGCCATCCCAGGGATTAATCTGGTGAACCTTCTTTGTACTCCCTCTATGGCAAGGATGTCTTTCCTCAGATTAGGGGAGCAAAACTGCACACAATACTCCAGGTGTGGTCTCACCAAGGCCTTGTACAACTGCAGTAGTACCTCCCTGCTCCTGTACTCGAATCCTCTCGCTATAAATGCCAGCATACCATTCGCCTTTTTCACCGCCTGCTGTACCTGCATGCCCACTTTCAATGACTGGTGTATAATGACACCCAGGTCTCGTTGCACCTCCCCTTTTCCTAATCGGCCACCATTCAGATAATAATCTGTTTTCCTATTTTTGCTACCAAAGTGGATAACCTCACAATTATCCACATTAAATTGCATCTGCCATGAATTTGCCCACTCACCCAACCTATCCAAGTCACCCTGCATCCTCTTAGCATCCTCCTCACAGCTAACACTGCCGCCCAGCTTCGTGTCATCTGCAAACTTGGAGATGCTGCATTTAATTCCCTCGTCCAAGTCATTAATATATATTGTAAACAACTGGGGTCCCAGCACTGAGCCTTGCGGTACCCCACTAGTCACTGCCTGCCATTCTGAAAAGGTCCCGTTTATTCCCACTCTTTGCTTCCTGTCTGCTAACCAATTCTCTATCCACATCAATACCTTACCCCCAATACCATGTGCTTTAAGTTTGCACACTAATCTCCTGTGTGGGACCTTGTCAAAAGCCTTCTGAAAATCCAAATATATCACATCCACTGGTTCTCCCCTATCCACTCTACTAGTTACATCCTCAAAAAATTCTATGAGATTCGTCAGACGTGATTTTCCCTTCACAAATCCATGCTGACTTTGTCCGATGATTTCACCGCTTTCCAAATGTGCTGTTATCACATCTTTGATAACTGACTCCAGCAGTTTCCCCACCACCGACATTAGGCTAACCAGTCTATAATTCCCCGGTTTCTCTCTCCCTCCTTTTTTAAAAAGTGGGGTTACATTAGCCACCCTCCAATCCTCAGGAACTAGTCCAGAATCTAACAAGTTTTGAAAAATTATCACTAATGCATCCACTATTTCTTGGGCTACTTCCTTAAGCACTCTGGGATGCAGACCATCTGGCCCTGGGGATTTGTCTGCCTTTAATCCCTTCAATTTACCCAACACCACTTCCCTACTAACATGTATTTCGCTCAGTTCCTCCATCTCACTGGACCCTCTGTCCCCTACTATTTCTGGAAGATTATTTATGTCCTCCTTAGTGAAGAAGAACCAAAGTAATTATTCAATTGGTCTGCCATGTCCTTGCTCCCCATAATCAATTCACCTGTTTCTGTCTGTAGGGGACCTACATTTTTTTTTACCAGTCTTTTCCTTTTTACATATCTATAAAAGCTTTTACAGTCAGTTTTTATGTTCCCTGCCAGTTTTCTCTCATAATCTTTTTCCCCCTTCCTAATTAAGCCCTTTGCCCTCCTCTGCTGAACTCTGAATT
The DNA here is from genome assembly GCF_030028105.1 of Mobula birostris. Taxonomy (NCBI): domain Eukaryota; kingdom Metazoa; phylum Chordata; class Chondrichthyes; order Myliobatiformes; family Myliobatidae; genus Mobula; species Mobula birostris. Next base: position 40,838,729 of record NC_092383.1, on the reverse strand, counting down.
TCTCCCAGTCCTCAGGTGTGCTGCTTTTTCTGGCTAATTTGTATGCTTCTTCTTCGGAATTGATACTATCCCTAATTTCTCTTGTCAGCCACAGGTGCACTACCTTCCTTGATTTATTCTTTTGCCAAACTGGGATGAATAATTGTTGTAGTTCATCCATGTAATCCTTAAATGCTTGCCATTGCATATCCACCGTCAATCCTTTAAGTGTCATTTGCCAGTCTATCTTAGCTAATTCACGTCTCATACCTTCAAAGTTACCCCTCTTTAAGTTCAGAACCTTTGTTTCTGAATTAACTATGTCACTCTCCATCTTAATGAAGAATTCCACCATATTATGGTCACTCTTACCCAAGGGGCCTCTCACGACAAGATTGCTAATTAACCGTTCCTCATTGCTCAAAACCCAGTCTAGAATAGCCTGCTCTCTAGTTGGTTCCTCGACATGTTGGTTCAAAAAACCATCCCGCATACATTCCAAGAAATCCTCTTCCTCAGCACCTTTACCAATTTGGTTCACCCAATCTACATGTAGATTGAAGTCACCCATTATAACTGCTGTTCCTTTATTGCACACATTGCTAATTTCCTGTTTAATACCATCTCCGACCTCACTACTACTGTTAGGTGGCCTGTACATAACTCCCACCAGCGTTTTCTGCCCCTTAGTGTTACGCAGCTCTACCCATATCGATTCCACATCTTTCCGGCTGATGTCCTTCCTTTCTATTGCGTTAATCTCCTCTTTAACCAGCAACGCCACCCCACCTCCTTTTCTTTCATGTCTATCCCTCCTGAATATTGAATATCCCTGAACGTTGAGCTCCCATCCTTGGTCACCCTGGAGCCATGTCTCTGTGATTCCAACTATATCATAATCATTAATAACAATCTGCACTTTCAATTCATCCACCTTATATATCACAATCACCATTCAGGGAGGGTTATCAGAACTGAACAGATCAGTACCAATGGCAACTGCATTGGTACACAAGAGAAAACAATTCCATCTTCAACCCCACATGATGCCCATTACCCTGGCTGCGAGTGATTCCACAGCAATATGTGATCAGTGAGGAAAGCAAGGCAGCATGACAACAAAACCTGTAAACAATGATAGGGTGGGCGGGGGGTGGGAAACTGAGGTACAAATACTTTGAGTAGTCCAACAATTATTTAAATTCATTTTTGGGATATGCTCATTTTTCACTTTTCAACTCTCCTTCTGTTTGAGAAGGTGGTGATGGGAAACTCCTCAAAACAGTAGCCCATCTGAAGATGCTGCTCCCACAATGTTCTTTGTCCCATAACCCTCCATCTGGAGAAAAGATTGTGAGTGCCCACCTTATCCACGCCCCTCGCTGTATTATAAACTTACCCACAGCCCCCATAATGTAATGAACTTATCCACGCCCCTCGCGATGTTATAAATTTATCAACTTCCCTCATAATGTAATGAACTTATACACGTCCCTCGTGATGTAATAAATTTATCCACGTCCATCATGATGTTATACACTTACCCATGTCATCGTGATGTTATCAACTTATCCACGCCCCTCACGATGTTATAAACTTACACATGCCCCTCGCGATGTTATAAATTTATCCACGTCCTCGTGATGTTATGAACTTATCCACGTCCCTCGCGATGTTATAAACATACCCATGTCCTCGTGATGTTATAAACTGATCCACACCCCTCGTGATGTTATGAACTTACCCATGCCCCTCGCGATGTTATAAACTTACCCACATCCCTCACGATGTTATAAACTTACCCACGTCCATCGTGATGTTATAAACTTACCCAATTCCGCGCGATGTTATAAACGGATCCACACCCCTCGCGATGTTATAAACTTACTCACGTCCCTCACGATGTTATAAACTTATCCACGCACCTCATGATGTTATAAACTTATCCACATTCCTCGTGATGTTATAAACTTAACAACGTCCCTCGTGATGTTATAAACTTACCCACGTCCCTCGTGGTTATAAACTTACTCACACCCCTCGTGATGTGATAAGTTTATCCACGTCCTGGTGATGTTATAAACCTCCCCACGCCCCTCACAATGTTATAAAGTTATCCACGCCCCTCGCGATCTTATAAACTTATCCACGTCTTGGTGATGTTATCAACTTATCCACGCCTCTCGTGATGTTATAAATTTATCCATGTCACTCGTGATGTTATAAAATTACCCACGACCCTCGCGATGTTATAAACTTATCCACGTCCCTCTTGATCTTATAAACTTACCCACGTCCCTCACGATGTTATAAACTTACCCACGCCCCTCGCGATGTTATGAAGTTACCCACACCCCTCGTGATGTTATAAACTTATCCACGGCCGTCTTGATGTTGAAAACTTACCCACGTCCCTCGCGATGTTATAAACTTACGCACGTCCCTCGCGATGTTATAAACTTATCCACGTCCTCGTGATGTTATAAACTTACCCACGCCCCTCGCGATGTTATAAACTTACCCACGTCCTCGTGATGTAATAAACATATCCACGCCCCTCGCGATGTTATAAACTTATCCACGCCCCTCGCGATGTTATAAACTTACCCATGCCCCTCACGATTTTATAAACTTATCCACATCCTTCGCGATATTATAAACTTATCCACAGCACTCATGATGTTCTAAACTTATCCACGTCCCTCGTGATGTTATAAACTTACCCACGCCACTCACATTGCTATAAACCTACCCACGTCCTCGTGATGTAATAAACATATCCACACCCCTTGCGATGTTATAAACTTACCCACGCCCCTCGCGATGTTAGAAACTTACCCACGTCCCTCGCGATGTTATACACTTACCCACATCCCTCACGATGATATAAACTTACCCTCGCCCCTCGTGGTGTTATAAACTTACCCACGTCCCTCTCGATGTTTTAAACTTACCCACGCCCCTCGCGATGTTATAAACATATCCACGTCCCTCGCAATGTAATAAACATACCCACGCCCATCACGATATTATAAACTTTTCAACACTCCTCGCGATGTTATAAACTTATCCACGTCCTTCACGATGTTATAAACTTATCCACGCTCCTCGCGATGTCATGAACTTACTCATCTCCTTCGTGATGTTATAAACTTACCCACATCTCACGTCCCTCGCGATATTATAAACTTATCCACGCCCCACGCGATGATATACTCCTATCCACGGTCCTCGCGATGTTATAAACATATCCACGCCCCTAGCAATGTAATAAACATACCCATGCCCCGCGCGATATTATAAACTTTTCCAAGCCCCTCGCGATGTTATAAACTTACCCACGCCCTTCGTGATGTTATAAACTTACCCACGCCCCTCACGATGTTACAAACTTATCCACGTCCCCCTGATGTTATAAACTTATCCACGTCCCTCGTGATGTTATAAACTTACCCACATCCCACGTCCCTCGCGATATTATAAACTTATCCACGCCCCTCGCGATGATATAAACTTACCCTCGCCCCTCGCGGTGTTATAAACTTACCCTCGTCCCTATCGATGTTTTAAACTTACCCAGGCCCCTCGCGATGTTATAAACTTACCCTCGCCCTTCGCGGTGTTATAAACTTACCCACATTCCTCGCGATGTTATAAAATTATCCACGTCCCTTGTGATGTTATAAACTTATCCACACCCCTCGCGATGTTATAAACTTATCCACGTCCCTCACAATGTTATAAACTTACCCACGTCCCTCGCGATCTTATGAACTTACCCACGTCCCTCGTGATGTTATAAACGTATCCACACCCCTCGCGATGTTATAAACTTACCCACGCCCCTCGCGATGTTATAAACTTACCCACGTCCCTCGCAATGTTATAAAAGTATCCACGCCCCTCGCGATATATACTTAACCACGTCCCTCACGATGTTATGAACTTACCCAAACCCCTCGCGATGTTATAAAGTTATCCACGCCCCTCGAGATGTTATAAACTTATCCACGTCCTTCGCTATGTTATAAACTTATCCACGCTCCTCGCAATGTCATGAACTTACTCATCTCCTTCGTGATTTTATAAACATACCCACGTCTCACGTCCCTCGCGATATTATAAACTTATCCACGCCCCACGCGATGATATACTCCTATCCACGGCCCTCGCGATGTTATAAACATATCCACGCCCCTCGCGATGTAATAAACATACCCATGCCCCGCGCGATATTATAAACTTACCCACGTCCCTCACGATGTTATAAACTTACCCACGTCCCTCGCGATCTTATGAACTTACCCACGTCCCTCGTGATGTTATAAACGTATCCACACCCCTCGCCATGTTATAAACTTACCCACGCCCCTCGCGATGTTATAAACTTACCCACGTCCCTCGCAATGTTATAAAAGTATCCACGCCCCTCGCGATATATACTGAACCACGTCCCTCGCGATGTTATGAACTTACCCAACCCCCTCGCGATGTTATAAAGTTATCCACGCCCCTCGAGATGTTATAAACTTATCCACGTCCTTCGCTATGTTATAAACTTATCCACGCTCCTCGCGATGTCATGAACTTACTCATCTCCTTCGGGATGTTATAAACTTACCCACGTCTCACGTCCCTCGCGATATTATAAACTTATCCACGCCCCACGCGATGATATACTCCTATCCATGGCCCTCGCGATGTTATAAACATATCTACGCCCCTCGCGATGGAATAAACATGCCCATGCCCCGCGCGATATTATAAACTTTTCCACGCCCCTCGCGATGTTATAAACTTACCCACGACCTTCGTGATGTTAGGAACTTAACCATGTCCCTCATGATGTTATAAACTTACCCACGTCCCGCGCCCCTCGCGATGTTATAAACTTACCCACGTCCCTCGCGATGTTATAAAAGTATCCACGCCCCTCGCGATCTTATAAACTTACCCACACCCCGTGCGATGTTATAAACTTATCCACGCCCCTCATGATGTTATAAACTTAACACACCCCCGCGATGTTATAAACTATTCCACGTCCCTCGTGACGTTATAAACTTATCCACGCCCCTCGCAATGTTATCAACTTATCTACGTCCCTCGCGATGTTATGAATTTACACACGTCCCTCGCAATGTTATAAACTTACCCACACACCTTGCGATGTTATAAACTTACCCACGTCCCTCACGATGATATAAACATCTACACCCCTCGCGATGTTATAAACTTACCCAGGCCCCTCGCGATGTTATAAGCTTACCCACGTCCCTCGCGATGTTATAAACTTATCCACGTTCTCGTGATGTTATAAACTTACCCACATCCCTCGCGATGTAATAAACTTATCAACGCCCCTCGTGATTTTATAAACTTACCCACGCCCCTCGCGATGTTATAAACTTACCCACGTCCCTCGTGATGTTACAAACTTATCCACGTCCCTCGTGATGTTATAAACTTACCCACGTCCCTCTCGATGTTTTAAACTTACCCACGTCCCTCGCGATGTTATAAACTTATCCACGCCCCTCACGATGTTATAAACTTATCCACACCACTCGCGATGTTATAAACTTACCCACGCCCCACACCATGTTACAATCTTAGCCACGTCCTCGCAATATTATAAACTTACCAACATCACTGGCGATGTTATAAACGTATCCACGCCCCTCGCGATGTTATAAACTTACCCAGGCCCCTCGCGATGTTATAAAGTCATCCATGCCCCTCGTGATGATATAAACTTTGCCACACCCCTCACGATGTTATAATCTTATCAACGTCCCTCGTGACGTTATGAACTTATGCACACCCCCCGTGATGATATAAACTTTATCACGTCCGTCGCGCTGTTATAAACTTATCCACGTCCCTCGTCATGTTATAAACTACCCACGCCCCTCGTGATGTTATAAGCTTATCCACGGCCCTCTTGATGTTATAAACTTCTCCACGTCCCTCACGATTATATACACCTATCCACGCCCCTCGCGATGTTATAAACTTATCCACGTCCCTCGCGATGTTATAAACTTATCCACGCCCCTCGCGATCTTATAAACTTACCCACGCCCCATGCGATGTTATAAACTTATCCACGCCCCTCATGATATTATAAACTTTACCACACCCCTCGCGATGTTATAAACTATACCACGTCCCTCGCGACGTTATAAACTTATCCACGCCCCTCGCAATGTTATCAACTTATCTACGTCCCTCGCGATGTTATGAACTTACCCAACCCCCTCGCGATGTTATAAAGTTATCCACGCCCCTCGAGATGTTATAAACTTATCCACGTCCTTCGCTATGTTATAAACTTATCCACGCTCCTCGCGATGTCATGAACTTACTCATCTCCTTCGTGATGTTATAAACTTACCCACGTCTCACGTCCCTCGCGATATTATATACTTATCCACGCCCCACACGATGATATACTCCTATCCACGGCCCTCGCGATGTTATAAACATATCCACGCCCCTCGCGATGTAATAAACATACCCATGCCCCGCGCGATTATTATAAACTTTTCCATGTCCCTCGCGATGTTATAAACTTACCCACGACCTTCGTGATGTTAGGAACTTATCCACGTCCCTCGTGATGTTATAAACTTACCCACGTCCCACGCCCCTCGCGATGTTATGAACTTACCCACGTCCCTCGCGATGTTACAAACTTATCCACGCCCCTCATGATGTTATAAACTTTACCACACCCCCGCGATGTTATAAACTATTCCACATCCCTCGCGATGTTATAAACTTATCCACGCCCCTCGCAATGTTATCAACTTATCTACGTCCCTCGTGATGTTATGAATTTACACACGTCCCTCGCAATGTTATAAACTTACCCACGCACCTTGCGATGTTATAAACTTACCCACGTCCCGCACGATGTGATAAGCTTACCCACGTCCCTCGCGATGTTATAAACTTATCCACGTCCTCGTGATGTTATAAACTTACCCACATCCCTCGCGATGTAATAAACTTATCAACACCCCTCGTGATTTTATAAACTTACCCACGCCCCTCGCGATGTTATAAACTTACCCATGTCCTTCACGATATTTTAAACTTATCCACGTCCCTCATGATGTTATAAACTTACCCATGTCCCTCGTGATGTTACAAACTTATCCACGTCCCTCGTGATGTTATAAACTTACCCACGTCCCTCTCGATGTTTTAAACTTACCCATGCCCCTCGCGATGTTATAAACTTACCCACGCCCCTCGCGATGTTATAAACTTACCCACGTCCCTCGCGATGTTATAAAATTATCCACGTCCTCGTTATGTTATAAACTTACCCACGTCCCTTGCGATGTTATAAACATACCCACGTCCTCGTGATGTAATAAAGATATCCACGCCCCTCGCGATGTTATGAACTTATCCACGCCCCTCGGGATGTTATAAACTTATCCACGTCCTCGCGATGTTTTTAACTTACCCAGGTCCCCCGCGATCTTATAAACTTATCCATGTCCCTCGTGATGTTATAAACATACCCACGTCCCTCACGATGTTATAAACTTATCCACGCCCCTCGTGATGTTATAAACTTATCCACGCCCCTCGTGGTGTTATAAACTTTGCCACACCCCTCGCGATGTTATAAACTTATCCACGTCCTTCGCGATATTATATACTTATCCACAGCACTCATGATGTTCTAAACTTATCCACGTCCCTCGTGATGTTATAAACTTACCCACGCCCCTCGCGATGCTATAAACCTACCCACGTCCTCGTGATGTAATAAACATATCCACACCCCTTGCAATGTTATAAACTTACCCACGCTCCTCGCGATGTTAGAAACTTACCCACGTCCCTCGCGATGTTATACACTTACCCACGTCCCTCGCGATGATATAAACTTACCCTCGCCCCTCGTGGTGTTATAAACTTACCCACGTCCCTCTCGATGTTTTAAACTTACCCAGGCCCCTCGCGATGTTATAAACTTACCCACGCCCCTCGCGATGTTATAAAGCTACCCACGTTCCTCGCGATGTTATAAAATTATCCACGTCCTCGTTATGTTATAAACTTACCCACGCCCCTCGCGATGTTATAAACCTATTATCCCCTCGCGATGTTATAAACTTATCAACACCCCTCGCGATGTTATGAACTTATCCACGTCCTTGCGATATTATAAACTTACCCAGGTCCCCCGCGATATTATAAACTTATCCATGTCCCTCGTGATGTTATAAACTTACTCACGTCCCTCGAGATGTTGTAAACTTATCCACACCCCTCACGATGTTATAAACTTACCCACGCCCCTCGTGATGTTATAAACCTACCCACGTCCTCATGATGTAATAAACATATCCACGCCCCTTGCGATGATATAAACTTACCCACGTCCCTCGCAATGCTATAAACTTATCGATGCCCCTCGCGATGTTATAAACTTTCCCACATCCCTCGCGATGTTATAAACTTACCCACGCCCGTCGCGATGTTATAAAGTTATCCACGCCCCTAGCGATGTTATAAATTTATCCACGCTCCTCACGATGTTATGAAGAAACTCATCTCCCTCGCGATATTTTAAACTTATCCACGCCCCACGCGATGATATACACCTAACGACGGCCCTCGCGATGTTATAAACATATCCATGCCCATCGCGATGTAATAAACATACCCACGCCCCTCGCGATATTATGAACTTTTCCACGCCCTTCGTGATGTTATAAACTTACCCACAGCCCTCGCGATGTTACAAACTTATCCACTCCCCTCCTGATGTTATAAATTTATCCACACCCCGCGCGATGTTATAAACGTACCCACGCCCCACACCATGTTACAATCTCAGCCACGTCCTCGCAATATTATAAACTTACCAACATCACTGGCGATGTTATAAACGTATCCACGCCCCTCGCGATGTTATAAACTTACCCAGGTCCCTCGCGATGTTATAAAGTCATCCATGCCCCTCGTGATGATATAAACTTTGCCACACCCCTCGCGATGTTATAAACTTATCCACGCCCCACGTTATGTTATACACCTACCCACGCCCGTCGTGATGTTATAAACTTACCCACGCCCCTCGCAATGTAATAAACTTATCTACATCCCTCGCGATGTTATAAACTTATCCACATCCCTCGTGACGTTATGAACTTATGCACACCCCCCGCGATGATATAAACTTTAACATGTCCCTCGCGCTGTTATAAACTTATCCACGTCCCTCGTCATGTTATAAACTACCCACGCCCCTCGTGATGTTATAAGCTTATCCACAGCCCTCTTGATGTTATAAACTTCTCCACGTCCCTCACGATTATATACACCTATCCACGCCCCTCGCGATGTTATAAACTTATCCACACCCCTCGCGATGTTATAAACTTACCCACGCCACTCGCAATGATATAAACTTAGCCACGTCCTCACAATGTTATAAGCTTACCCACGTCCCTCGCGATGTTACAAACTTATCCACGTCCTTCGCGATGTTATAAACTTACCCATGCCCCTCGCGATGTTATAAACTTATCCACGTCCTTCGCGATGTTAGGAACTTATCCACGTCCCTCATGATGTTATAAACTTACCCACGTCCCACGCCCCTCGCGATGTTATAAACTTACCCACGCCCCTCGCGATGTTATAAACTTACCCGCGTCCCTCGCGATGTTATAAACTTATCCACGCCTCTCACGATGTTATAAACTTATCCACACCACTCGCGATGTTATAAACTTACCCACGTCCCACACCATGTTACAATCTTAGCCACGTCCTCGCAATATTATAAACTTACCAACATCACTGGCGATGTTATAAACGTATCCACGCCCCTCGCGATGTTATAAACTTACCCAGGCCCCTCGCGACGTTATAAAGTCATCCATGCCCCTCGTGATGATATAAACTTTGCCACACCCCTCACGATGTTATAAACTTATCCACGCCCCATGTTATGTTATACACCTACCCACGCCCGTCGTGATGTTATAAACTTACCCACGCCCCTCGCAATGTAATAAACTTATCTACATCCCTCGCGATGTTATAAACTTATCCACATCCCTCGTGACGTTATGAACTTATGCACACCCCCCGCGATGATATAAACTTTAACACGTCCCTCGCGCTGTTATAAACTTATCCACGTCCCTCGTCATGTTATAAACTACCCACGCCCCTCGTGATGTTATAAGCTTATCCACAGCCCTCTTAATGTTATAAACTTCTCCACGTCCCTCACGATTATATACACCTATCCACGCCCCTCGCGATGTTATAAACTTATCCACACCCCTCGCGATGTTATAAACTTACCCACGCCACTCGCAATGATATAAACTTAGCCACGTCCTCACAATATTATAAGCTTACCCACGTCCCTCGCGATGTTACAAACTTATCCACGTCCTTCACGATGCTATAAACCTACCCATGCCCCTCGCGATGTTATAAGCTTATCCACGTCCTTCGCGATGTTAGGAACTTATCCACGTCCCTCATGATGTTATAAACTTACCCACGTCCCACGCCCCTCGAGATGTTATTTTCTTACCCACGTCCCTCGCGATGTTATAAACTTATCCACGCCCCTCGCGATCTTATAAACTTACCCACGCCCCGTGCGATGTTATAAACTTATCCACGCCCCTCATGATATTATAAACTTTACCACACCCCTCGCGATGTTATAAACTATACCACGTCCCTCGCGACGTTATAAACTTATCCACGCCCCTCGCAATGTTATCAACTTATCTACGTCCCTCGCGATGTTATGAATTTAACACGTCCCTCGCAATGTTATAAACTTACCCACACACCTTGCGATGTTATAAACTTACCCACGTCCCTCACGATGATATAAACATCTACAACCCTCGCAATGTTATAAACTTACCCAGGCCCCTCGCGATGTTATAAACTTGTCCACGTCCTCGTGATGTTATAAACATACCCACGCCACTCGCGATGTTATAAACTTACCCACGTCCTTCGCGATCTTTTAAACTTATTCACGTCCCTCGTGATGTTATAAACTTACCCACGTCCCTCGTGATGTTACAAACTTATCCACGTCCCTCGTGATGTTATAAACTTACCCACGTCCCTCTCGATGTTTTAAACTTACCCACGTCCCTCGCGATGTTATAAACTTATCCACGCCCCTCACGATGTTATAAACTTATCCACACCACTCGCGATGTTATAAACTTACCCACGCCCCACACCATGTTACAATCTTAGCCACGTCCTCGCAATATTATAAACTTACCAACATCACTGGCGATGTTATAAACGTATCCACGCCCCTCGTGATGTTATAAACTTACCCAGGCCCCTCGCGATGTTATAAAGTCATCCATGCCCCTCGTGATGATATAAACTTTGCCACACCCCTCACGATGTTATAAAATTATCCACGTCCCTCGTGACGTTATGAACTTATGCACACCCCCCGCGATGATATAAACTTTAACACGTCCCTCGCGCTGTTATAAACTTATCCACGTCCCTCATCATGTTATAAACTACCCACGCCCCTCGTGATGTTATAAGCTTATCCACGGCCCTCTTGATGTTATAAACTTCTCCACGTCCCTCATGATTATATACACCTATCCACGCCCCTCGCGATGTTATAAACTTATCCACACCCCTCGCGATGTTATAAACTTACCCACGCCACTCGCAATGATATAAACTTAGCCACGTCCTCACAATGTTATAAGCTTACCCACGTCCCTCGCGATGTTACAAACTTATCCACGTCCTTCGCGATGTTATAAACTTACCCATGCCCCTCGCGATGTTATAAACTTATCCACGTCCTTCGCGATGTTAGGAACTTATCCACGTCCCTCATGATGTTATAAACTTACCCACGTCCCACGCCCCTCGCGATGTTATAAACTTACCCACGCCCCTCGCGATGTTATAAACTTACCCGCGTCCTTCGCGATGTTATAAACTTATCCACGCCCCTCACGATGTTATAAACTTATCCACACCACTCGCGATGTTATAAACTTACCCACGCCCCACACCATGTTACAATCTTAGCCACGTCCTCGCAATATTATAAACTTACCAACATCACTGGCGATGTTATAAACGTATCCACGCCCCTCGCGATGTTATAAACTTACCCAGGCCCCTCGCGATGTTATAAAGTCATCCATGCCCCTCGTGATGATATAAACTTTGCCACACCCCTCACGATGTTATAAACTTATCCACGCCCCACGTTATGTTATACACCTACCCACGTCCTTCGCGATGTTATAAACTTACCCATGCCCCTCGCGATGTTATAAGCTTATCCACGTCCTTCGCGATGTTAGGAACTTATCCACGTCCCTCATGATGTTATAAACTTACCCACGTCCCACGCCCCTCGCGATGTTATAAACTTACCCACGCCCCTCGCGATGTTATAAACTTACCCACGTCCCTCGCGATGTTATAAACTTATCCACGTCCTTCGCGATGTTAGGAACTTATCCACGTCCCTCATGATGTTATAAACTTACCCACGTCCCACGCCCCTCGCGATGTTATAAACTTATCCACGCCCCACGTTATGTTATACACCTACCCACGCCCGTCGTGATGTTATAAACTTACCCACGCCCCTCGCAATGTAATAAACTTATCTACATCCCTCGCGATGTTATAAACTTATCCACATCCCTCGTGACGTTATGAACTTATGCACACCCCTCGCGATGATATAAACTTTAACACGTCCCTCGCGCTGTTATAAACTTATCCACGTCCCTCGTCATGTTATAAACTACCCACGCCCCTCGTGATGTTATAAGTTTATCCACGGCCCTCTTGATGTTATAAACTTCTCCACGTCCCTCACGATTATATACACCTATCCACGCCCCTCGCGATGTTATAAACTTATCCACACCCCTCGCGATGTTATAAACTTACCCACGCCACTCGCAATGATATAAACTTAGCCACGTCCTCACAATATTATAAGCTTACCCACGTCCCTCGCGATGTTACAAACTTATCCACGTCCTTCGCGATGTTATAAACTTACCCATGCCCCTCGCGATGTTATAAGCTTATCCACGTCCTTCGCGATGTTAGGAACTTATCCACGTCCCTCATGATGTTATAAACTTACCCACGTCCCACGCCCCTCGCGATGTTATAAACTTACCCACGCCCCTCGCGATGTTATAAACTTACCCACGTCCCTCGCGATGTTATAAACTTATCCACGCCCCTCGCGATCTTATAAACTTATCTACGTCCCTCGCGATGTTATGAATTTACACACGTCCCTCGCAATGTTATAAACTTACCCACACACCTTGCGATGTTATAAACTTACCCACGTCCCTCACGATGATATAAACATCTACAACCCTCGCGATGTTATAAACTTACCCAGGCCCCTCGCGATGTTATAAACTTGTCCACGTCCTCGTGATGTTATAAACATACCCACGTCCCTCTCGATGTTTTAAACTTACCCATGCCCCTCGCAATGTTATAAACTTACCCACGTCCCTCGCGATGTTATTCAATTACCCACGTCCTCGTGATGTTATAAACTTACGCACACCCCTCGCGATGATATAAACTTTAACACGTCCCTCGCGCTGTTATAAACTTATCCACGTCCCTCGTCATGTTATAAACTACCCACGCTCCTCGTGATGTTATAAGCTTATCCACAGCCCTCTTCATGTTATAAACTTCTCCACGCCCCTCGCGATGTTATAAACTTACCCACGCCCCTCGCGATGATATAAACTTAGCCACGTCCTCACAATGTTACAAGCTTACCCACGTCCCTCGCGATGTTATTAACTTATCCACACTCCTCGCGATGTTATAAACTTACCCACACCCCTCACGATGTTATAAACTTATCCACGACCCTCGCAATGTTATCAACTTATCCACGTCCCTCGCGATATTATAAACTTATCCACGTCCCACGCCCCTCGCGATGTTATAAACTTACCCACGTCCCTCGCGATGTTATAAACTTATCCACACCCCTCGCAATGTTATCAACTTATCTACGTCCCTCGCGATATTATAAACTTATCCACAGCACTCATGATGTTATAAACGTATCCACGTCCCTCGTGATATTATAAATGTAGCTACGCCCCTCGTAATGTTATAAACCTACCCAGTCCTCGTTATGTAATAAACATATCCACGCCTCTTGCGATGTTATAAACTTATCCATGACCCTCGCGATGTTATAAACTTACCCACGCCCCTCGCGATGTTATGAATTTACACACGTCCCTCGCAATGTTGTAAACTTACCCACGCCCCTCGCGATGTTATAAACTTATCAACACTCCTCGCGATGTTATCAACTTATTCACGCCCCTCGCGATGTTATAAACTTACCCACGTCCCTCGCGATGTTATAAACTTATACACGTCCTTCGCGATATTATAAACTTATCCACAGCACTCATGATGTTATAAGCTTACCCACGCCCCTCGCGATTTTATAAACTTACCCAAGTCCCTCGCGATGTTATAAACTTATCGACGTCCCTCACGATGATATACACCTATCCACGCCCATCGCGATGTTATAAACTTATCCATGCCCCTCGCGATGTTATAAAAGTATCCACGCCCCTCGCGATGTTATAAACTTATGCATGTCCCTCGCAATGTTGTAACTTAGCCACGCCCCTCGCGATGTTATGAACTTATCAACACTCCTCGCGATGTTATCAACTTATTCACGCCCCTCGCGATGTTATAAACTTACCCACGTCCCTCGCGATGTTATAAACTTATACACGTCCTTCGCGATATTATAAACTTATCCACAGCACTCATGATGTTATAAGCTTACCCACGCCCCTCGCGATTTTATAAACTTACCCAAGTCCCTCGCGATGTTATAAACTTATCGACGTCCCTCACGATGATATACACCTATCCACGCCCATCGCGATGTTATAAACTTATCCATGCCCCTCGCGATGTTATAAAAGTATCCACGCCCCTCGCGATGTTATAAACTTATGCATGTCCCTCGCAATGTTGTAACTTATCCACACCCCTCGCGATGTTATAAACTTACCCACGTCCTTCGCGATATTATAAACTTATCCACAGCACTCATGATGTTATAAACTTACCCACGCCCCTCGCGATGTTATAAACATACCCAAGTCCTTGCGATGTTATAAACTTATCCATGTCCTCGCGATGTTATAAACGTACCCACGTCCCTCACGATACTATAAACTTATCCATGCCCCTCGCGATGTTATAAAAGTATCCACGCCCCTCGCGATGTTATAAACTTTCCCATGTCCCTCGCGATGTTATAAACTTACCCACGCCCTTTGTGATGTTGTAAACTTACCCACGCCCCTTGCGCTGTTACAAACTTATCCACGCCCCTCCTGAAGTTATAAACTTATCCACGTCCCTCGTGATGTTATAAACTTACCCACATCCCACATCTCTCACGATATTATCAACATATCCACGCCCCACGTGATGTTATACACCTAACCATGCCCGTCGTGATGTCATAAACTTACCCACGTCCCTCGCAATGTAATAAACTTATCTACACCCCTCGCGATGTTATAAACTTATCCACATCCCTCGCGACGTTATAAACTTACGCACACCCCTCGCGATGTTATAAAGTTATCCACGCCCCTAGCAATGTTATAAACATATCCACGTCCATCGCGATGTTATAAACTTATCCACGCTCCTCGCGATGTTATGAAGTAACTCATCTCCCTCGCGATATTACAAACTTATCCACGCCCCACGCAATGATATACACCTATTCACGGCCCTCGCGGTGATATGAACTTAGCCACGTCCTCACAATGTTATAAGCTTTCCCACGTCCCTCGTGATGTTATAAACTTATCCACACTCCTCGTGATCTTATAAACCTACCCACGCTCCTCACGATGTTATAAACTTATCCACGACCCTCGCAATGTTATCAACTTATCCACGTCCCTCGCTATATTATAAACTTATCCACAGCACTCATGATGTTATAAACGTATCCACGTCCCTTGTGATGTTATAAACTTAGCCACGCCCCTCGCAATGTTATAAATCTACCCAGTCCTCGTTATGTAATAAACATATCCACGCCTCTTGCGATGTTATAAACTTATCCATGTCCCTCGTGATGTTATAAACTTACCCACGTCCCTCACGATGTTATAAACTTATCCACGCCCCTCGTGATGTTATAAACTTATCCACGCCCCTCGTGGTGTTATAAACTTTGCCACACACCTCGCGATGTTATAAACTTATCCACGTCCTTCGCGATTTATAAACTTACCCTAGTCCCTCGCGATGTTATAAACTTATCCACGTCCTTCGCGATATTATAAACTTATCCACAGCACTCATGATGTTCTAAACTTATCCACGCCCCTCACGATGTTATAAACTTACCCACGCCCTTCGTGATGTTATAAACTTACCCACGCCCCTTGCGGTGTTACAAACTTATCCACGCCCCTCCTGAAGTTATGAACTTATCCACGTCCCTCATGATGTTATAAACTTACCCACATCCCACGTCCCTCACGATATTATCAACATATCCACGCCCCACGTGATGTTATACACCTAACCACGCCCGTCCTGATGTCATAAACTTACCCACGTCCCTCGCAATGTAATAAACTTATCTACACCCCTCGCGATGTTATAAACTTATCCACATCCCTCGCGACGTTATAAACTTACGCACACCCCTCGCGATGTTATAAAGTTATCCACGCCCCTAGCGATGTTATAAACATATCCACGTCCATCGCGATGTTATAAACTTATCCACGCTCCTCGCGATGTTATGAAGTAACTCATCTCCCTCGCGATATTACAAACATATCCACGCCCCACGCAATGATATACACCTATCCACGGCCCTCGCGATGATATAAACTTAGCCACGTCCTCACAATGTTATAAGCTTACCCACGTCCCTCGCGATGTTATAAACTTATCCACACTCCTCGCGATCTTATAAACCTACCCACGCTCCTCACGATGTTATAAACTTATCCACGACCCTCGCAATGTTATCAACTTATCCACGTCCCTCGCGATATTATAAACTTATCCACAGCACTCATGATGTTATAAACGTATCCACGTCCCTCGTGATGTTATAAACTTAGCCACGCCCCTCGCAATGTTATAAATCTACCCAGTCCTCGTTATGTAATAAACATATCCACGCCTCTTGCGATGTTATAAACTTATCCATGTCCCTCGTGATGTTATAAACTTACCCACGTCCCTCACGATATTATAAACTTATCCACGCCCCTCGTGATGTTATAAACTTATCCACGCCCCTCGTGGTGTTATAAACTTTGCCACACCCCTCGCGATGTTATAAACTTATCCACGTCCTTCGCGATTTATAAACTTACCCTAGTCCCTCGCGATGTTATAAACTTATCCACGTCCTTCGCGATATTATAAACTTATCCACAGCACTCATGATGTTCTAAACTTATCCACGCTCCTCACGATGTTATAAACTTACCCACGCCCTTCGTGATGTTATAAACTTACCCACGCCCCTTGCGGTGTTACAAACTTATCCACGCCCCTCCTGAAGTTATAAACTTATCCACGTCCCTCATGATGTTATAAACTTACCCACATCCCACGTCCCTCACGATATTATCAACATATCCACGCCCCACGTGATGTTATACACCTAACCACGCCCGTCATGATGTCATAAACTTACCCACGTCCCTCGCAATGTAATAAACTTATCTACACCCCTCGCGATGTTATAAACTTATCCACATCCCTCGCGACGTTATAAACTTACGCACACCCCTCGCGATGTTATAAAGTTATCCACGCCCCTAGCGATGTTATAAACATATCCACGTCCATCGCGATGTTATAAACTTATCCACGCTCCTCGCGATGTTATGAAGTAACTCATCTCCCTCGCGATATTACAAACTTATCCACTCCCCACGCGATGATATACACCTATCCACGGCCCTCGCGATGTTATAAACATATCCACGCCCCTCGCGATGTTATAAACTTACCCAAGTCCCTCGCGATGTTATAAACTTATCCACGTCCCTCACAATGATATACACCTATCCACGTCCATCGCGATGTTATAAATTTATCCACACCCCTCGCGATGTTATAAACTTACCCACGTCCCTCGCGATGTTATAAACTTATACACGTCCTCGCGATGTTATAAACGTACTCACGTCCCTCACGATACTATAAACTTATCCATGCCCCTCGCGATGTTATAAAAGTATCCACGCCCCTCGCGATGTTATAAACTTATGCACGTCCCTCGCAATGTTGTAAACTTACCCACGCCCCTCGCGATGTTATGAACTTATCAACACCCCTCGCGATGTTATCAGCTTATCCACACCCCTCGCGATGTTATAAACTTACCCACATCCCTCGCGATGTTATAAACTTATCCACGTCCTTCGCGATATTATAAACTTATCCACAGCACTCATGATGTTATAAACTTACCCACGCCACTCGCGAAGTTATAAACATACCCAAGTCCCTCGCGATGTTATAAACTTATCCACGTCCTGGCAATGTTATAAACGTACCTACGTCCCTCACGATACTATAAACTTATCCATGCCCCTCGCGATGTTATAAAAGTATCCACGCCCCTCGCGATGTTATAAACTTATGCACGTCCCTCGCAATGTTGTAAACATACCCACGCCCCTCACGATGTTATAAACTTATCAACACCCCTCGCGATGTTATCAACTTATCCACGCCCCTCGCGATGTTATAAACTTACCCACGTCCCTCGCGATGTTATAAACTTATCCACGTCCTTCGCTATATTATAAACTTATCCACAGCACTCATGATGTTATAAGCTTACCCACGCCCCTCGCGATGTTATAAACTTACCCAAGTCCCTCGCGATGTTATAAACTTATCGACGTCCCTCACGATGATATACACCTATCCACGCCCATCGCGATGTTATAAACTTATCCACACAACCTCGCGATGTTATAAACATACCCACGTCCCTCGCGATATTATAAACTTATCCACGTCCTCGCGATGTTATAAATGTACCCACGTCCCTCACGATACTATAAACTTATCCATGCCCCTCGCGATGTTATAAAAGTATCCACGCCCCTCGCGATGTTATAAACTTATGCACGTCCCTCGCAATGTTGTAAACTTACCCACGCCCCTCGCGATGTTATGAACTTATCAACACCACTCGCGATGTTATCAGCTTATCCACACCCCTCGCGATGTTATAAACTTACCCACGTCCTTCGCGATATTATAAACTTATCCACAGCACTCATGATGTTATAAACTTACCCACGCCCCTCGCGATGTTATAAACATACCCAAGTCCCTCGCGATGTTATAAACTTATCCATGTCCTCGTGATGTTATAAACGTACCCACGTCCCTCACGATACTATAAACTTATCCATGCCCCTCGCGATGTTATAAAAGTATCCACGCCCCTCGCGATGTTATCAACTTATCCACGCCCCTCGCGATGTTATAAACTTACCCACGTCCCTCGCGATGTTATAAACTTATCCACGTCCTTCGCTATATTATAAACTTATCCACAGCACTCATGATGTTATAAACTTACCCACGTCCCTCGCGATGTTATAAACTTATCCATGCCCCTCGCGATGTTATAAACTTACCCACGCCCCTCGTGATGTTATAAGCTTATCCACAGCCCTCTTGATGTTATAAACTTCAACACGTCCCTCACGATGATATACACCTATCCACGCCCCTCGCAATGTTATAAACTTATCCACACCCCTCGCGATGTTATAAACTTACCCTCGTCCCTCGCAATGTTATAAACTTATCCACGTCCTCGCGATGTTATAAACGTACCCACGTCCCTCACGATGCTATAAATTTATCCATGCCCCTCGCGATGTTATAAAAGTATCCACGCCCTTCGCGATGTTATAAACTTACGCACGTCCTTCGCGATGTTATAAACTTATCCACGCTCCTCGCGATGTTATGAACTTACTCATCTCCCTTGTGATGTTATAAACTTACCCACGTCCCACGTCCCTCGCAATATTACAAACTGATCCACACCCCACGCGATGTAATAAACATACACACGCCCCGCGTGATATTATAAACTTTTCCACGCCCCTCACGATGTCATAAACTTACCCACGCCCTTCGTGATGTTATAAACTTACCCACGCCTCTTGCGATGTTACAAACTTATCCACGACCCTCCTGAAGTTATAAACTTATCCACGTTCCTCGTGATGTTATAAACTCACCCACATCCCACGTCCCTCACGATATTATCAACATATCCACGCCCCACGTGATGTTATACACCTAACCACGCCCGTCGTGATGTCATAAACTTACCCACGTCCCTCGCAATGTAATAAACTTATCTACATCCCTCGCGACGTTATAAACTTAGGCACACCCCTCGCGATGTTATAAAGTTATCCACGCCCCTAGCGATGAAATAAACATATCCACGTCCATCGCGATGTTATAAACTGATCCACGCTCCTCGCGATGTTATGAAGTAACTCATCTCCCTCGCGATATTACAAACTTATCCACGCCCCACGCAATGATATACACCTATCCACACCCCTCGCGATGTTATAAACTTATCCACGCTCTTCGCGATGTTATGAAGTAACTCATCTCCCTCGCGATATTACAAACTTATCCACGCCCCACGCGATGATATACACCTATCCACGGCCCTCGCGATGTTATAAACATATCCACGCCCCTCGCGATGTTATAAACTTACCCAAGTCCCTCGCGATGTTATAAACTTATCCACGTCCCTCACGATGATATACACCTATCCACGTCCATCGCGATGTTATAAATTTATCCACACCCCTCGCGATGTTATGAACTTTCCCACGTCCCTCGCGATGTTATAAACTTATACACGTCCTCGCGATGTTATAAACGTACTTACGTCCCTCACGATACTATAAACTTATCCATGCCCCTCGCGATGTTATAAAAGTATCCACGCCCCTCGCGATGTTATAAACTTATGCACGTCCCTCGCAATGTTGTAAACTTACCCACGCCCCTCGCGATGTTATAAACTTATCAACACCCCTCACGATGTTATCAACTTATCCACGCCCCTCGCGATGTTATAAACTTACCCACGTCCCTCGCGATGTTATAAACTTATCCACGTCCTTCGCGATATTATAAACTTATCCACAGCACTCATGATGTTATAAACTTACCCACGCCGCTCGCGATGTTATAAACATACCCAAGTCCCTCGCGATGTTATAAACTTATCCACGTCCTGGCGATGTTATAAACGTACCTACGTCCCTCACGATACTATAAACTTATCCATGCCCCCTCGCGATGTTATAAAAGTATCCACGCTCCTCGCGATGTTATAAACTTATGCACGTCCCTCGCAATGTTGTAAGCATACCCACGCCCCTCACGATGTTATAAACTTATCAACACCCCTCGCGATGTTATCAACTTATCCACGCCCCTCGCGATGTTATAAACTTACCCACGTCCCTCGCGATGTTATAAACTTATCCACACCCCTCGCGATGTTATAAACTTACCCACGCCCCTCATGATGTTATAAGATGCACAGCCCTCTTGATGTTATAAACTTCAACACGTCCCTCACGATGATATACACCTATCCACGCCCCTCGCAATGTTATAAACTTATCCACACCCCTCGCGATGTTATAAACTAACCCACGTCCCTCACAATGGAATAAACTTATCCACGCCCTCGCGATGTTATAAACGTACCCACGTCCCTCACGATGCTATAAACTTATCCACGCTCCTCGCGATGTTATGAACTTACTCATCTCCCTTGTGATGTTATAAACTTACCCACGTCCCACGTCCCTCGCGATATTACAAACTTATCCACACCCCACGCGATGATATACACCTATCTACGGCCCTCGCGATGTTATAAACTTATCCATGTCCCTCGTGATGTTATAAACTTACCCACGTCCCTCACGATGTTATAAACTTATCCACGCCCCTCGTGATGTTATAAACTTATCCACGCCCCTCGTGGTGTTATAAACTTTGCCACACCCCTCGCGATATTATAAACTTATCCACGTTCTTCGTGATTTATAAACTTACCCTAGTCCCTCGCGATGTTATAAACCTATCCACATCCTTCGCGATATTATAAACTTATCCACATCACTCATGATGTTCTAAACTTATCCACGCCCCTCACGATGTTATAAACTTACTCACGCCCTTCGTGATGATATAAACTTACCCACGCCCCTTGCGATGTTACAAACTTATCCACGCCCCTCCTGAAGTTATAAACTTATCCACGTCCCTCGTGATGTTATAAACTTACCCACATCCCACGTCCCTCACGATATTATCAACATATCCACGCCTCACGTGATGTTATACACCTAACCACGCCCGTCGTGATGTTATAAACTTACCCACGTCCCTCGCAATGTAATAAACTTATGTACACCCCTCGCGATGTTATAAACTTATCCACATCCCTCGCGACATTATAAACTTACGTACACCCCTCGCGATGATACAAACTTTATCACGTCCCTCACGCTGTTACAAACTTATCCACGGCCCTCTTGATGTTATAAACTTCTCCACGTCCCTCACGATGATATACACCTATCCACGCCCCTCGCGATGTTATAAACTTACCCACGCCCCTCACGATGATATAAACTTAGCCACGTCCTCACGATGTTATAAGCTTACCCACGTCCCTCGCGATGTTATAAACTTAGCCACGCCCCTCGCAATGTTATAAACCTACCCAGTCCTCGTTATGTAATAAACATATCCACGCCTCTTGCGATGTTATAAACTTATCCATGTCCCTCGTGATGTTATAAACTTACCCACGTCCCTCACGATGTTATAAACTTATCCACGCCCCTCGTGATGTTATAAACTTATCCACGCCCCTCGTGGTGTTATAAACTTTGCCACACCCCTCGCGATGTTATAAACTTATCCACGTTCTTCGTGATTTATAAACTTACCCTAGTCCGTCGCGATGTTATAAACCTATCCACATCCTTCGCGATATTATAAACTTATCCACATCACTCATGATGTTCTAAACTTATCCACGCCCCTCACGATGTTATAAACTTACCCACGCCCCTTGCGATGTTACAAACTTATCCACGCCCCTCCTGAAGTTATAAACTTATCCACGTCCCTCGTGATGTTATAAACTTACCCACATCCCACGTCCCTCACGATATTATCAACATATCCACGCCTCACGTGATGTTATACACCTAACCACGCCCGTCGTGATGTTATAAACTTACCCACGTCCCTCGCAGTGTAATAAACTTATCTACACCCCTCGCGATGTTATAAACTTATCCACATCCCTCGCGACATTATAAACTTACGCACACCCCTCGCGATGTTATAAACTTATCCACGTTCTTCGTGATTTATAAACTTACCCTAGTCCCTCGCGATGTTATAAACCTATCCACATCCTTCGCGATATTATAAACTTATCCACATCACTCATGATGTTCTAAACTTATCCACGCCCCTCACGATGTTATAAACTTACTCACGCCCTTCGTGATGATATAAACTTACCCACGCCCCTTGCGATGTTACAAACTTATCCACGCCCCTCCTGAAGTTATAAACTTATCCACGTCCCTCGTGATGTTATAAACTTACCCACATCCCACGTCCCTCACGATATTATCAACATATCCACGCCTCACATGATGTTATACACCTAACCACGCCCGTCGTGATGTTATAAACTTACCCACGTCCCTCGCAATGTAATAAACTTATGTACACCCCTCGCGATGTTATAAACTTATCCACATCCCTCGCGACATTATAAACTTACGTACACCCCTCGCGATGATACAAACTTTATCACGTCCCTCACGCTGTTACAAACTTATCCACGGCCCTCTTGATGTTATAAACTTCTCCACGTCCCTCACGATGATATACACCTATCCACGCCCCTCGCGATGTTATAAACTTACCCACGCCCCTCGCGATAATATAAACTTAGCCACGTCCTCACGATGTTATAAGCTTACCCACGTCCCTCGCGATGTTATAAACTTATCCACAGCACTCATGATGTTATAAACGTATCCACGTCCCTCGTGATGTTATAAACTTAGCCACGCCCCTCGCAATGTTATAAACCTACCCAGTCCTCGTTATGTAATAAACATATCCACGCCTCTTGCGATGTTATAAACTTATCCATGTCCCTCGTGATGTTATAAACTTACCCACGTCCCTCACAATGTTATAAACTTATCCACGCCCCTGGTGATGTTATAAACTTATCCACGCCCCTCGTGGTGTTATAAACTTTGCCACACCCCTCGCGATGTTATAAACTTATCCACGTTCTTCGTGATTTTTTAAACTTACCCTAGTCCCTCGCGATGTTATAAACCTATCCACATCCTTCGCGATATTATAAACTTATCCACATCACTCATGATGTTCTAAACTTATCCACGCCCCTCACGATGTTATAAACTTACCCACGCCCTTCGTGATGTTATAAACTTAACCACGCCCCTTGCGATGTTACAAACTTATCCACGCCCCTCCTGAAGTTATAAACTTATCCACGTCCCTCGTGATGTTATAAACTTACCCACATCCCACGTCCCTCACGATATTATCAACATATCCACGCCTCACGTGATGTTATACACCTAACCACGCCCGTCGTGATGTTATAAACTTACCCACGTCCCTCGCAGTGTAATAAACTTATCTACACCCCTCGCGATGTTATAAACTTATCCACATCCCTCGCGACATTATAAACTTACGCACACCCCTCGCGATGTTATAAAGTTATCCACGCCCCTAGCGATGTTATAAACATATCCACGTCCATCGCGATGTTATAAACTTATCCACGCTCTTCGCGATGTTATGAAGTAACTCATCTCCCTCGCGATATTACAAACTTATCCACGCCCCACGCGATGATATACACCTATCCACGGCCCTCGCGATGTTATAAACATATCCACGCCCCTCGCGATGTTATAAACTTACCCAAGTCCCTCGCGATGTTATAAACTTATCCACGTCCCTCACGATGATATACACCTATCCACGTCCATCGCGATGTTATAAATTTATCCACACCCCTCGCGATGTTATGAACTTTCCCACGTCCCTCGCGATGTTATAAACTTATACACGTCCTCGCGATGTTATAAACGTACTTACGTCCCTCACGATACTATAAACTTATCCATGCCCCTCGCGATGTTATAAAAGTATCCACGCCCCTCGCGATGTTATAAACTTATGCACGTCCCTCGCAATGTTGTAAACTTACCCACGCCCCTCGCGATGTTATAAACTTATCAACACCCCTCACGATGTTATCAACTTATCCACGCCCCTCGCGATGTTATAAACTTACCCACGTCCCTCGCGATGTTATAAACTTATCCACGTCCTTCGCGATATTATAAACTTATCCACAGCACTCATGATGTTATAAACTTACCCACGCCGCTCGCGATGTTATAAACATACCCAAGTCCCTCGCGATGTTATAAACTTATCCACGTCCTGGCGATGTTATAAACGTACCTACGTCCCTCACGATACTATAAACTTATCCATGCCCCTCGCGATGTTATAAAAGTATCCACGCTCCTCGCGATGTTATAAACTTATGCACGTCCCTCGCAATGTTGTAAGCATACCCACGCCCCTCACGATGTTATAAACTTATCAACACCCCTCGCGATGTTATCAACTTATCCACGCCCCTCGCGATGTTATAAACTTACCCACGTCCCTCGCGATGTTATAAACTTATCCACACCCCTCGCGATGTTATAAACTTACCCACGCCCCTCATGATGTTATAAGATGCACAGCCCTCTTGATGTTATAAACTTCAACACGTCCCTCACGATGATATACACCTATCCACGCCCCTCGCAATGTTATAAACTTATCCACACCCCTCGCGATGTTATAAACTAACCCACGTCCCTCGCAATGTTATAAACTTATCCATGCCCTCGCGATGTTATAAACGTACCCACGTCCCTCACGATGCTATAAACTTATCCACGCTCCTCGCGATGTTATGAACTTACTCATCTCCCTTGTGATGTTATAAACTTACCCACGTCCCACGTCCCTCGCGATATTACAAACTTATCCACACCCCACGCGATGATATACACCTATCTACGGCCCTCGCGATGTTATAAACTTATCCATGTCCCTCGTGATGTTATAAACTTACCCACGTCCCTCACGATGTTATAAACTTATCCACGCCCCTCGTGATGTTATAAACTTATCCACACCCCTCGTGGTGTTATAAACTTTGCCACACCCCTCGCGATGTTATAAACTTATCCACGTTCTTCGTGATTTATAAACTTACCCTAGTCCCTCGCGATGTTATAAACTTATCCACATCCTTCGCGATATTATAAACTTATCCACAGCACTCATGATGTTCTAAACTTATCCACGCCCCTCACGATGTTATAAACTTACCCACGCCCTTCGTGATGATATAAACTTACCCACGCCCCTTGCGATGTTACAAACTTATCCACGCCCCGCCTGAAGTTATAAACTTATCCACGTCCCTCGTGATGTTATAAACTTACCCACATCCCACGTCCCTCACGATATTATCAACATATCCACGCCTCACGTGATGTTATACACCTAACCACGCCCGTCGTGATGTTATAAACTTACCCACGTCCCTCGCAATGTAATAAACTTATGTACACCCCTCGCGATGTTATAAACTTATCCACATCCCTCGCGACATTATAAACTTACGTACACCCCTCGCGATGATACAAACTTTAACACGTCCCTCACGCTGTTACAAACTTATCCACGGCCCTCTTGATGTTATAAACTTCTCCACGTCCCTCACGATGATATACACCTATCCACGCCCCTCGCGATTTTATAAACTTACCCACGCCCCTCGCGATGATATAAACTTAGCCACGTCCTCACGATGTTATAAGCTTACCCACGTCCCTCGCGATGTTATAAACTTAGCCACGCCCCTCGCAATGTTATAAACCTACCCAGTCCTCGTTATGTAATAAACATATCCACGCCTCTTGCGATGTTATAAACTTATCCATGTCCCTCGTGATGTTATAAACTTACCCACGTCCCTCACGATGTTATAAACTTATCCACGCCCCTCGTGATGTTATAAACTTATCCACGCCCCTCGTGGTGTTATAAACTTTGCCACACCCCTCGCGATGTTATAAACTTATCCACGTTCTTCGTGATTTATAAACTTACCCTAGTCCGTCGCGATGTTATAAACCTATCCACATCCTTCGCAATATTATAAACTTATCCACATCACTCATGATGTTCTAAACTTATCCACGCCCCTCACGATGTTATAAACTTACCCACGCCCTTCGTGATGTTATAAACTTACCCACGCCCCTTGCGATGTTACAAACTTATCCACGCCCCTCCTGAAGTTATAAACTTATCCACGTCCCTCGTGATGTTATAAACTTACCCACATCCCACGTCCCTCACGATATTATCAACATATCCACGCCTCACGTGATGTTATACACCTAACCACGCCCGTCGTGATGTTATAAACTTACCCACGTCCCTCGCAGTGTAATAAACTTATCTACACCCCTCGCGATGTTATAAACTTATCCACATCCCTCGCGACATTATAAACTTACGCACACCCCCCGCGATGTTATAAACTTATCCACGTTCTTCGTGATTTACAAACTTACCCTAGTCCCTCGCGATGTTATAAACCTATCCACATCCTTCGCGATATTATAAACTTATCCACATCACTCATGATGTTCTAAACTTATCCACGCCCCTCACGATGTTATAAACTTACTCACGCCCTTCGTGATGATATAAACTTACCCACGCCCCTTGCGATGTTACAAACTTATCCACGCCCCTCCTGAAGTTATAAACTTATCCACGTCCCTCGTGATGTTATAAACTTACCCACATCCCACGTCCCTCACGATATTATCAACATATCCACGCCTCACGTGATGTTATACACCTAACCACGCCCGTCGTGATGTTATAAACTTACCCACGTCCCTCGCAATGTAATAAACTTATGTACACCCCTCGCGATGTTATAAACTTATCCACATCCCACGTCCCTCACGATATTATCAACATATCCACGCCTCACGTGATGTTATACACCTAACCACGCCCGTCGTGATGTTATAAACTTACCCACGTCCCTCGCAATGTAATAAACTTATGTACACCCCTCGCGATGTTATAAACTTATCCACATCCCTCGCGACATTATAAACTTACGTACACCCCTCGCGATGATACAAACTTTAACACGTCCCTCACGCTGTTACAAACTTATCCACGGCCCTCTTGATGTTATAAACTTCTCCACGTCCCTCACGATGATATACACCTATCCACGCCCCTCGCGATGTTATAAACTTACCCACGCCCCTCGCGATGATATAAACTTAGCCACGTCCTCACGATGTTATAAGCTTACCCACGTCCCTCGCGATGTTATAAACTTAGCCACGCCCCTCGCAATGTTATAAACCTACCCAGTCCTCGTTATGTAATAAACATATCCACGCCTCTTGCGATGTTATAAACTTATCCATGTCCCTCGTGATGTTATAAACTTACCCACGTCCCTCACGATGTTATAAACTTATCCACGCCCCTCGTGATGTTATAAACTTATCCACGCCCCTCGTGGTGTTATAAACTTTGCCACACCCCTCGCGATGTTATAAACTTATCCACGTTCTTCGTGATTTATAAACTTACCCTAGTCCGTCGCGATGTTATAAACCTATCCACATCCTTCGCGATATTATAAACTTATCCACATCACTCATGATGTTCTAAACTTATCCACGCCCCTCACGATGTTATAAACTTACCCACGCCCTTCGTGATGTTATAAACTTACCCACGCCCCTTGCGATGTTACAAACTTATCCACGCCCCTCCTGAAGTTATAAACTTATCCACGTCCCTCGTGATGTTATAAACTTACCCACATCCCACGTCCCTCACGATATTATCAACATATCCACGCCTCACGTGATGTTATACACCTAACCACGCCCGTCGTGATGTTATAAACTTACCCACGTCCCTCGCAGTGTAATAAACTTATCTACACCCCTCGCGATGTTATAAACTTATCCACATCCCTCGCGACATTATAAACTTACGCACACCCCTCGCGATGTTATAAACTTATCCACGTTCTTCGTGATTTATAAACTTACCCTAGTCCCTCGCGATGTTATAAACCTATCCACATCCTTCGCGATATTATAAACTTATCCACATCACTCATGATGTTCTAAACTTATCCACGCCCCTCACGATGTTATAAACTTACTCACGCCCTTCGTGATGATATAAACTTACCCACGTCCCTTGCGATGTTACAAACTTATCCACGCCCCTCCTGAAGTTATAAACTTATCCACGTCCCTCGTGATGTTATAAACTTACCCACATCCCACGTCCCTCACGATATTATCAACATATCCACGCCTCACGTGATGTTATACACCTAACCACGCCCGTCGTGATGTTATAAACTTACCCACGTCCCTCGCAATGTAATAAACTTATGTACACCCCTCGCGATGATACAAACTTTATCACGTCCCTCACGCTGTTACAAACTTATCCACGGCCCTCTTGATGTTATAAACTTCTCCACGTCCCTCACGATGATATACACCTATCCACGCCCCTCGCGATGTTATAAACTTACCCACGCCCCTCGCGATGATATAAACTTAGCCACGTCCTCACGATGTTATAAGCTTACCCACGTCCCTCGCGATGTTATAAACATATCCACGCCCCTCGCGATGTAATAAACAGACCCACGCCCCGCGTGATATTATAAACTTTTCCACGCCCCTCACGATGTTATAAACTTACCCACGCCCTTCGTGATGTTATAAACTTACCCACGCCCCTTGCGATGTTACAAACTTATCCACGCCCCTCCTGAAGTTATAAACTTATCCACGTCCCTCGTGCTGTTATAAACTTACCCAAATCCCACGTCCCTCACGATATTATGAACATATCCACGCCCCACGTGACGCTATACACCTAACCACGCCCGTCGTGATGTTATAAACTTACCCACGTCCCTCGCAATGTAATAAACTTATCAACACCCCTCGCGATGTTATCAACTTATCCACGCCCCTCGCGATGTTATAAACTTACCCACGTCCCTCGCGATGTTATAAACTTATCCACACCCCTCGCGATGTTATAATCTTATCTACGCTCCTCGCGATATTATGAACTTTTCCACGCCCTTCGTGATGTTATAAACTTACCCGTCCCTCGCGATGTTATAAACTTATCCACGCCCCACGCGATGATATACACCTATCCACGGCCCTCGCGATGTTATAAACATATCCACGCCCCTCGCGATGTAACAAACATACCCACGCCCCTCGCGATATTATGAACTTTTCCACGCCCTTCGTGATGTTATAAACTTACCCGTCCCTCGCGATGTTATAAACTTATCCACGCCCCTCGCGAAGTTATACACTTATCCACGCCCCTCGCGATGTTATAAACTTACCCACGCCCCTCGCGATGTTATAAAGTCATCCACGCCCCTCGTGATGTTATAAACTTTGCCACACCCCTCGCGATGTTATAAACTTATCCACGCCCCATGTGATGTTATACACCTACCCACACCCGTCTTGATGTTATAAACTTACCCACGCCCCTCGCAATGTAATAAACTTATCTACACCCCTCGCGATGTTATAAACTTATCCACATCCCTCGCGACGTTAAAAACTTACGCACACCCCTCGCGATGATATAAACTTTAACATGTCCCTCGCGCTGTTACAAACTTATCCACGTCCCTCGTCATGTTATAAACTACCCACACCCCTCGTGATGTTATAAGCTTATCCACGGCCCTCTTGATGTTATAAACTTCTCCACGTCCCTCACGATGATATACACCTATCCACGCCCCTCGCGATGTTATAAACTTATCCACACCCCTCGCGATGTTATAAACTTACCCACGCCCCTCGCGTTGTTAGAAACTTACCCACGTCCCTCGCGATATTATACACTTACCAACGTCACTCGCGATGATATAAACTTACCCTCGCCCCTCGCGATGTTATAAACCTACCCACGTTCCTCGCGATGTTATATAATTATCCACGTCCTCGTTATGTTATAAACTTACCCACGCCACTCGCGATGTTAAAAACCTATTATCCCCTCGCGATGTTATAAACTTATCAACACCCCTCGCGATGTTATGAACTTATCCACGTCCTCGCGATATTATAAACTTATCCATGTCCCTCGTGATGTTATAAACTTGCTCACGTCCCTCGTGATGTTGTAAACTTATCCACACCCCTCGTGATGTTATAAACTTATCCACGACCCTCGTGGTGTTATAGACTTTGCCACACCCCTCGCGATGTTATAAACTTACCCACGCCCCTCGTGATGTTATAAACCTACCCACGTCCTTGTGATGTAATAAACATAGCCACGCCCCTTGCGATGATATAAACTTATCCACGCCCCTTGTGATGTTATAAACTTATCCACGCCCCTCGTGGTGTTATAAACTTTGCCACACCCCTCGCGATGTTATAAACTTATCCACGTTCTTCGTGATTTATAAACTTACCCTAGTCCGTCGCGATGTTATAAACCTATCCACATCCTTCGCGATATTATAAACTTATCCACATCACTCATGATGTTCTAAACTTATCCACGCCCCTCACGATGTTATAAACTTACCCACGCCCTTCGTGATGTTATAAACTTACCCACGCCCCTTGCGATGTTACAAACTTATCCACGCCCCTCCTGAAGTTATAAACTTATCCACGTCCCTCGTGATGTTATAAACTTACCCACATCCCACGTCCCTCACGATATTATCAACATATCCATGCCTCACGTGATGTTATACACCTAACCACGCCCGTCGTGATGTTATAAACTTACCCACGTCCCTCGCAGTGTAATAAACTTATCTACACCCCTCGCGATGTTATAAACTTATCCACATCCCTCGCGACATTATAAACTTACGCACACCCCTCGCGATGTTATAAACTTATCCACGTTCTTCGTGATTTATAAACTTACCCTAGTCCCTCGCGATGTTATAAACCTATCCACATCCTTCGCGATATTATAAACTTATCCACATCACTCATGATGTTCTAAACTTATCCACGCCCCTCACGATGTTATAAACTTACTCACGCCCTTCGTGATGATATAAACTTACCCACGCCCCTTGCGATGTTACAAACTTATCCACGCCCCTCCTGAAGTTATAAACTTATCCACGTCCCTCGTGATGTTATAAACTTACCCACATCCCACGTCCCTCACGATATTATCAACATATCCACGCCTCACGTGATGTTATACACCTAACCACGCCCGTCGTGATGTTATAAACTTACCCACGTCCCTCGCAATGTAATAAACTTATGTACACCCCTCGCGATGATACAAACTTTATCACGTCCCTCACGCTGTTACAAACTTATCCACGGCCCTCTTGATGTTATAAACTTCTCCACGTCCCTCACGATGATATACACCTATCCACGCCCCTCGCGATGTTATAAACTTACCCACGCCCCTCGCGATGATATAAACTTAGCCACGTCCTCACGATGTTATAAGCTTACCCACGTCCCTCGCGATGTTATAAACATATCCACGCCCCTCGCGATGTAATAAACATACCCACGCCCCGCGTGATATTATAAATTTTTCCACGCCCCTCACGATGTTATAAACTTACCCACGCCCTTCGTGATGTTATAAACTTACCCACGCCCCTTGCGATGTTACAAACTTATCCACGCCCCTCCTGAAGTTATAAACTTATCCACGTCCCTCGTGATGTTATAAACTTGCTCACGTCCCTCGTGATGTTGTAAACTTATCCACACCCCTCGTGATGTTATAAACTTATCCACGACCCTCGTGGTGTTATAGACTTTGCCACACCCCTCGCGATGTTATAAACTTACCCACGCCCCTCGTGATGTTATAAACCTACCCACGTCCTTGTGATGTAATAAACATAGCCACGCCCCTTGCGATGATATAAACTTACCCACGTCCCTCGCAATGCTATAAACTTATCCACGCCCCTCACGATTTAATAAACATACCCACGCCCCTCGCGATATTATGAACTTTTCCACGCCCTTCGTGATGTTATAAACTTACCCACGGCCCTTGCGATGTTACAAACTTATCCACGTCCCTCCTGATGTTATAAATTTATCCACGCCCCTCGTGATGTTATACACTTATCCACACCCCTCGCGATGTTATAAACTTACCCACGCCCCACACGATGTTACAATCTTAGCCATGTCCTCGCAATATTATAAACTTACCCACATCCCTCGCGATGTTATAAACTAATCCACGCCCCTCACGATGTTATAAAGTCATCCACACCCCTCGCGATGTTATAAACTTATCCACGCCCCACGTGATGTTATACCCCTACCCAAGCCCGTCTTGATGTTATAAACTTACCCACGCCCCTCGCAATGTAATAAACTTATCTACACCCCTCGCGATGTTATAAACTTATCCACATCCCTCGCGACGTTATAAACTTACGCACACCCCTCGCGATGATATAAACTTTAACACGTCCCTCGCGCTGTTACAAACTTATCCACGTCCCTCATCATGTTATAAACTACCCACGCCCCTCATGATGTTACAAGATTATCCACGGCCCTCTTGATGTTATAAACTTCTCCACGTCCCTCACGATGATATACACCTATCCACGCCCCTCGCGATGTTATAACTTATCCACACCCCTCGCGATGTTATAGACTTACCCACGCCCCTCGCGATGATATAAACTTAGCCACGTCCTCACAATGTTATAAGCTTACCCACGTCCCTCGCGATGTTATAAACTTATCCACGACCCTCGCGATGTTATCAACTTATCCACGTCCCTCGCGATATTATAAACTTATCCACAGCACTCATGATGTTATAAACGTATCCACGTCCCTCGTGATGTTATAAACTTAGCAACGCCCCTTGCAATGATATAAACCTACACAGTCCTCGTTATGTAATAAACATATCCACACCTCTTGCGATGTTATAAACTTATCCATGACCCTCGCGATGTTATAAACTTACCCACGCCCCTCGCGATGTTATGAATTTACTCACGTCCCTCGCAATGTTGTAAACTTACCCACGCCCCTCGCGATGTTATAAACTTATCAACGCTCCTCACGATGTTATCAACTTATCCACGCCCCTCGCGATGTTATAAACTTATACACGTCCTTCGCGATGTTATAAACATATCCACACCTCTTGCGATATTACAAACTTATCCACTCCCCACGCGATGATATACAACTATCCACGGCCCTCGCGATGTTATAAACATATCCACGCCCCTCGCGATGTTATAAACTTACCCAAGTCCCTCGCGATGTTATAAACTTATCCACGTCCCTCACGATGATATACACCTATCCACGCCCCTCGCGATGTTATAAACTTATCCACACCCCTCGCGATGTTATACACGTACCCACGTCCCTCACGATGCTATAAACTTATCCATGCCCCTCGCGATGTTATAAAAGTATCCACGCCCTTCGCGATGTTATAAACTTATACACGTCCTTCGTGATGTTATAAACTTATCCACGCTCCTCGCGATGTTATGAACTTACTCATCTCCCTTGTGATGTTATAAACTTACCCACGCCCCTTGCGATGTTACAAACTTATCCACGCCCCTCCTGATGTTATAAACTTATCCACGTCCCTCGTGATGTTATGAACTTACGCACATCCCACGTCCCTCACAATATTATCAACATATCCACGCTCCACGTGATGTTATACACCTACCTACGCCCGTCGTGATGTTATAAACTTACCCACGCCTCTCGCAATGTAATAAACTTATCTACACCCCTCGCGATGTTATAAAGTTATCCACGCCCCTAGCGATGTTATAAACATATCCACGGCCCTCGCGATGTTATAAACATATCCACGCCCCTCGCGATGTAATAAACATACCCACGCCCCTCGCGATATTATGAACTTTTCCACGCCCTTCGTGATGTTATAAACTTACCCACGTCCCTCGCGATGTTATACACTTATCCACACCCCTCGCGATGTTATAAACCTACCTACGCCCCACACGATGTTACAATCTTAGCCACGTCCTTGCAATATTGTAAACTTACCCACATCCCTCGCGATGTTATAAACTTATCCACGCCCCACGTGATGTTATACACCTACCCACGCCCGTCTTGGTGTTATAAGCTTACCCACGCCCGTTGCAATGTAATAACTTATCTACACCCCTCGCGATGTTAAAAATTATCCACATCCTTCGCGACATTTTAAACTTACGCACACCCCTCGCGATGATATAAACTTTAACACGTCCCTCGCGCTGTTATAAACTTATCCACGTCCCTCGTCATGTTATAAACTACTTACGCTCCTCGTGATGTTATAAGCTTATCCACGGCCCTCTTGATGTTATAAACTTCTCTACGTCCCTCACGATGATATACACCTATCCACGCCCCTCGCGATGTTATAAACTTATCCACACCCCTCGCGATGTTATAAACTTACCCACGCCCCTCGTGATGATATAAACTTAGCCACGTCCTCACAATGTTATAAGCTTACCCACGTCCCTCGTGATGTTATAAACTTAGCCACGCCCCTCGCAATGTTATAAACCTACCCAGTCCTCGTTATGTAATAAACATATCCACGCCTCTTGCGATGTTATAAACTTATCCATGTCCCTCGTGATGTTATAAACTTACCCACGTCCCCCACGATGTTATAAACTTATCCAAGCCCCTCGTGATGTTATAAACTTATCCACGCCCCTCGTGGTGTTATAAACTTTGCCACACCCCTCGCGATGTTATAAACTTATCCACGTCCTTCGCGATATTATAAACTTATCCACAGCACTCATGATGTTCTAAACTTATCCACGCCCCTCGTGGTGTTATAAACTTTGCCACACCCCTCGCGATGTTATAAACTTATCCAAGTCCTTCGCGATATTATAAA
Organism: Mobula birostris; assembly: GCF_030028105.1. NCBI lineage: Eukaryota > Metazoa > Chordata > Chondrichthyes > Myliobatiformes > Myliobatidae > Mobula > Mobula birostris. The sequence goes on along the minus strand of NC_092383.1, from coordinate 40,802,387 downwards.
CTTATCCACAGCACTCATGATGTTCTAAACTTACCCACGCCCCTCGCGATGTTATAAACCTACCCAGTCCTCGTTATGTAATAAACATATCCATGCCTCTTGCGATGTTATAAACTTATCCATGACCCTCGCGATGTTATAAACATACCCACGCCCCTCGCGATGTTATGAATTTACACACGTCCCTCGCAATGTTTTAAACTTACCCACGCCCCTCGCGATGTTATAAACTTATCAACGCTCCTCACGATGTTATCAACTTATCCACGCCCCTCGCGATGTTATAAACTTATACACGTCCTTCGCGATGTTATAAACTTACCCAAGTCCCTCGCGATGTTATAAACTTATCCACGTCCCTCACGATGATATACACCTATCCACGCCCCTCGCGATGTTATAAACTTACCCACGTCCCTCGCAATGTTATAAACTTACCCAAGTCCCTCGCGATGTTATAAACTTATCCACGTCCCTCACGATGATATACACCTATCCACGCCCCTCGCGATGTTATAAACTTACCCACGTCCCTCGCAATGTTATAAACTTATCCACGTCCTCGTGATGTTATAAACGTACCCACGTCCCTCACGATGCTATAAACTTATCCATGCCCCTCGCGATGTTATAAAAGTATCCACGCCCTTCGCGATGTTATAAACTTATGCACGTCCTTCGCGATGTTATAAACTTATCCACGCTCCTCGCGATGTTATGAACTTACTCATCTCCCTTGTGATGTTATAAACTTACCCACGTCCCACGTCCCTCGCGATATTACAAACGTATCCACACCCCACGCGATGATATACACCTATCCACAGCCCTCGCAATGTTATAAACATATCCACGCCCCTCACGATGTTATAAACTTACCCACGCCCTTCGTGATGTTATAAACTTACCCACTCCCCTTGCGATGTTACAAACTTATCCACGCCCCTCCTGATGTTATAAACTTATCCACGTCCCTCGTGATGTTATGAACTTAAGCACATCCCACGTCCCTCACGATATTATCAACATATCCACGCTCCACGTGATGTTATACACCTACCTACGCCTGTCGTGATGTTATAAACTTACCCACGCCCCTCGCAATGTAATAAACTTATCTACACCCCTCGCGATGTTATAAACTTACGCACACACCTCGCGATGTTATAAAGTTATCCACGCCCCTAGCGATGTTATACACATATCCACGGCCCTCGCGATGTTATAAACATATCCACGCCCCTCGCGATGTAATAAACATACCCACGCCCCTCGCGATATTATGAACTTTTCCACGCCCTTCGTGATGTTATAAATTTATCCATGTCCCTCGCGATGTTATACACTTATCCACGCCCCACGTGATGTTATACACCTACCCACGCCCGTCTTGATGTTATAAACTTACCCACGCCCGTCGCAATGTTATAACTTATCTACACCCCTCGCGATGTTATAAACTTATCCACATCCCTCGCGACGTTTTAAACTTACGCACACCCCTCGCGATGATATAAACTTTAACACGTCCCTCGCGCTGTTATAAACTTATCCACGTCCCTCGTCATGTTATAAACTACCCACGATCCTCGTGATGTTATAAGCTTATACACGGCCCTCTTGATGTTATAAACTTCTCCACGTCCCTCACGATGATATACACCTATCCACGCCCCTCGCGATGTTATAAACTTATCCACACCCCTCGCGATGTTATAAACTTACCCACGCCCCTCGCGATGATATAAACTTAGCCACGTCCTCACAATGTTATAAGCTTACCCACGTCCCTCGCGATGTTATAAACTTATCCACAGCACTCATGATGTTATAAACGTATCCACGTCCCTCGTGATGTTATAAACTTAGCCACGCCCCTCGCAATGTTATAAACCTACCCAGTCCTCGTTATGTAATAAACATATCCACGCCTCTTGCGATGTTATAAACTTATCCACGCCTCTCTTGCGATGTTATAAACTTATCCACGACCCTCGTGGTGTTATAAACTTACCCAGGCCCTCGTGATGTTATAAACCTACCCACGTCCTCGTGATGTAATAAACATATCCACGCCCCTTGCGATGATATAAACTTACCCACGTCCCTTGCAATGCTATAAACTTACCCATGCCCGTCGCGATGTTATAAAGTTATCCACGCCCCTAGCGATGTTATAAACATATTCACGTCCATCGCGATGTTATAAATTTATCCACGCTCCTCGCAATGTTATGAAGTAACTCATCTCCCTCGCGATATTATAAACTTAACCACGCCCCACGCGATGTTATACACCTATCCACGCCCCTCGCGATGTTATAAACTTATCCACACCCCTCATGATGTTATAAACTTACCCACGTCCCTCGCGATTATATAAACTTATCCACGTCCTCGCGATGTTAAAAACGTACCCACGTCCCTCACGATACTATAAACTTATCCATGCCCCTCGCGATGTTATAGAAGTATCCACGCCGCTCACGATGTTATAAATGTATGCACGTCCCTCGCAATTGTAAACTTACCCACGCCCCTCGTGATGTTATGAAGTAACTCATCTCCCTTGCGATATTATAAACTTAACCACGCCCCACACGATGTTATACACCTATCCACGGCCCTCGCGATGTTATAAACATATCCACGCCCCTCGCGATGTAATAAACATACCCACGCCCCTCACGATATTATGAACATTTCCACGCCCTTCATGATGTTATAAACTTACCCACGGCCCTCGCGATGTTACAAACTTATCCACGTCCCTCCTGATGTTATAAATTTATCCACGCCCCTCGCGATGTTATACACTTATCCACACCCCTCGCGATGTTATAAACTTACCCACGCCCCACACGATGTTACAATCTTAGCCACGTCCTCGCAATATTATAAACTTACCCACATCCCTCGCGATGTTATAAACTTATCCACGCCCCTCGCGATGTTATAAACTTACCCACGCCCCTCGCAATGTAATAAACTTATCTACACCCCTCGCGATGTTATAAACTTATCCACATCCCTCGCGACGTTATAAACTTACGCACTCCCCTCGCGATGATATAAACTTTAGCACGTCCCTCGCGCTGTTATAAACTTATCCACGTCCCTCGTCATGTTATAAACTACCCACGCCCCTCGTGATGTTATAAGCTTATCCACGGCCCTCTTCATGTTATAAACTTCTCCACGTCCCTCACGATGATATACACCTATCCACGCCCCTCGCGATGTTATAAACTTATCCACACCCCTCGCAATGTTATAAACTTACCCATGCCCCTCGCGATGATATAAACTTAGCCACGTCCTCACAATGTTATAAGCTTACCCACGTCCCTCGCGATGTTATAAACTTATCCACACTCCTCGCAATCTTATAAACTTACCCACGTCCCTCACGATGTTATAAACTTATCCACGACCCTCGCAATGTTATCAACTTATCCACATCCCTCGCGATATTATAAACTTATCCACAGCACTCATGATGTTATAAACGTATCCACGTCCCTTGTGATGTTATAAACTTAGCCACGCCCCTCGCAATGTTATAAATCTACCCAGTCCTCGTTATGTAATAAACATATCCACGCCTCTTGCGATGTTATAAACTTATCCATGTCCCTCGTGATGTTATAAACTTACCCACGTCCCTCACGATCTTATAAACTTATCCACGCCCCTCGTGATGTTATAAACTTATCAACGCCCCTCGTGGTGTTATAAACTTTGCCACACCCCTCGCGATGTTATAAACTTATCTACGCCCCTCGTGATGTTATAAACTTATCAACGCCCCTCGTGGTGTTATAAACTTTGCCACACCCCTCGCGATGTTATAAACTTATCCACGTCCTTCGCGATTTATAAACTTACCCAAGACCTTCGCGATGTTATAAACTTATCCACGTCCTTCGCGATGATATACACCTATCCACGCCCCTCGCGATGTTATAAACTTACCCAAGTCCCTCGCGATGTTATAAACTTATCCACGTCCCTCACGATGATATACACCTATCCACGCCCCTCGCGATGTTATAAACTTATCCACACCCCTCGCGATGTTATAAACTTACCCACGTCCCTCGCGATTATATAAACTTATCCACGTCCTTGCGATGTTATAAACGTACCCACGTCCCTCACGATACTATAAACTTACCCACGCCCCTCGCGATGTTATGAATTTACTCACGTCCCTCGCAATGTTGTAAACTTACCCACGCCCCTCGCGATGTTATAAACTTATGCACGTCCCTCACAATTGTAAACTTACCCACGCATCTCGTGATGTTATAAACTTATCAACACCCCTCGCGATGTTATTAACTTATCCACACCCCTCGCGATGTTATAAACTTATCAACGCTCCTCACGATGTTATCAACTTATCCACGCCCCTCGCGATGTTATAAACTTATACACGTCCTTCGCGATGTTATAAACTTACCCAAGTCCCTCGCGATGTTATAAACTTATCCACGTCCCTCACGATGATATACACCTATCCACGCCCCTCGCGATGTTATAAACTTATCCACACCCCTCGCGATGTTATAAACTTACCCACGCCCCTCGCGATGATATAAACTTAGCCACGTCCTCACAATGTTATAAGCTTACCCACGTCCCTCGCGATGTTATAAACTTATCCACAGCACTCATGATGTTATAAACGTATCCACGTCCCTCGTGATGTTATAAACTTAGCCACGCCCCTCGCAATGTTATAAACCTACCCAGTCCTCGTTATGTAATAAACATATCCACGCCTCTTGCGATGTTATAAACTTATCCACGCCTCTCTTGCGATGTTATAAACTTATCCACGACCCTCGTGGTGTTATAAACTTACCCAGGCCCTCGTGATGTTATAAACCTACCCACGTCCTCGTGATGTAATAAACATATCCACGCCCCTTGCGATGATATAAACTTACCCACGTCCCTTGCAATGCTATAAACTTACCCATGCCCGTCGCGATGTTATAAAGTTATCCACGCCCCTAGCGATGTTATAAACATATTCACGTCCATCGCGATGTTATAAATTTATCCACGCTCCTCGCAATGTTATGAAGTAACTCATCTCCCTCGCGATATTATAAACTTAACCACGCCCCACGCGATGTTATACACCTATCCACGCCCCTCGCGATGTTATAAACTTATCCACACCCCTCATGATGTTATAAACTTACCCACGTCCCTCGCGATTATATAAACTTATCCACGTCCTCGCGATGTTATAAACGTACCCACGTCCCTCACGATACTATAAACTTATCCATGCCCCTCGCGATGTTATAGAAGTATCCACGCCGCTCACGATGTTATAAATGTATGCACGTCCCTCGCAATTGTAAACTTACCCACGCCCCTCGTGATGTTATGAAGTAACTCATCTCCCTTGCGATATTATAAACTTAACCACGCCCCACACGATGTTATACACCTATCCACGGCCCTCGCGATGTTATAAACATATCCACGCCCCTCGCGATGTAATAAACATACCCACGCCCCTCACGATATTATGAACATTTCCACGCCCTTCATGATGTTATAAACTTACCCACGGCCCTCGCGATGTTACAAACTTATCCACGTCCCTCCTGATGTTATAAATTTATCCACGCCCCTCGCGATGTTATACACTTATCCACACCCCTCGCGATGTTATAAACTTACCCACGCCCCACACGATGTTACAATCTTAGCCACGTCCTCGCAATATTATAAACTTACCCACATCCCTCGCGATGTTATAAACTTATCCACGCCCCTCGCGATGTTATAAACTTACCCACGCCCCTCGCAATGTAATAAACTTATCTACACCCCTCGCGATGTTATAAACTTATCCACATCCCTCGCGACGTTATAAACTTACGCACTCCCCTCGCGATGATATAAACTTTAGCACGTCCCTCGCGCTGTTATAAACTTATCCACGTCCCTCGTCATGTTATAAACTACCCACGCCCCTCGTGATGTTATAAGCTTATCCACGGCCCTCTTCATGTTATAAACTTCTCCACGTCCCTCACGATGATATACACCTATCCACGCCCCTCGCGATGTTATAAACTTATCCACACCCCTCGCAATGTTATAAACTTACCCATGCCCCTCGCGATGATATAAACTTAGCCACGTCCTCACAATGTTATAAGCTTACCCACGTCCCTCGCGATGTTATAAACTTATCCACACTCCTCGCAATCTTATAAACTTACCCACGTCCCTCACGATGTTATAAACTTATCCACGACCCTCGCAATGTTATCAACTTATCCACATCCCTCGCGATATTATAAACTTATCCACAGCACTCATGATGTTATAAACGTATCCACGTCCCTTGTGATGTTATAAACTTAGCCACGCCCCTCGCAATGTTATAAATCTACCCAGTCCTCGTTATGTAATAAACATATCCACGCCTCTTGCGATGTTATAAACTTATCCATGTCCCTCGTGATGTTATAAACTTACCCACGTCCCTCACGATCTTATAAACTTATCCACGCCCCTCGTGATGTTATAAACTTATCAACGCCCCTCGTGGTGTTATAAACTTTGCCACACCCCTCGCGATGTTATAAACTTATCTACGCCCCTCGTGATGTTATAAACTTATCAACGCCCCTCGTGGTGTTATAAACTTTGCCACACCCCTCGCGATGTTATAAACTTATCCACGTCCTTCGCGATTTATAAACTTACCCAAGACCTTCGCGATGTTATAAACTTATCCACGTCCTTCGCGATGATATACACCTATCCACGCCCCTCGCGATGTTATAAACTTACCCAAGTCCCTCGCGATGTTATAAACTTATCCACGTCCCTCACGATGATATACACCTATCCACGCCCCTCGCGATGTTATAAACTTATCCACACCCCTCGCGATGTTATAAACTTACCCACGTCCCTCGCGATTATATAAACTTATCCACGTCCTTGCGATGTTATAAACGTACCCACGTCCCTCACGATACTATAAACTTACCCACGCCCCTCGCGATGTTATGAATTTACTCACGTCCCTCGCAATGTTGTAAACTTACCCACGCCCCTCGCGATGTTATAAACTTATGCACGTCCCTCACAATTGTAAACTTACCCACGCATCTCGTGATGTTATAAACTTATCAACACCCCTCGCGATGTTATTAACTTATCCACACCCCTCGCGATGTTATAAACTTATCAACGCTCCTCACGATGTTATCAACTTATCCACGCCCCTCGCGATGTTATAAACTTATACACGTCCTTCGCGATGTTATAAACTTACCCAAGTCCCTCGCGATGTTATAAACTTATCCACGTCCCTCACGATGATATACACCTATCCACGCCCCTCGCGATGTTATAAACTTATCCACACCCCTCGCGATGTTATAAACGTACCCACGTCCCTCACGATGCTATAAACTTATCCATGCCCCTCGCGATGTTATAAAAGTATCCACGCCCTTCGCGATGTTATAAACTTATACACGTCCTTCGTGATGTTATAAACTTATCCACGCTCCTCGCGATGTTATGAACTTACTCATCTCCCTTGTGATGTTATAAACTTACCCACGCCCCTTGCGATGTTACAAACTTATCCACGCCCCTCCTGATGTTATAAACTTATCCACGTCCCTCGTGATGTTATGAACTTACGCACATCCCACGTCCCTCACAATATTATCAACATATCCACGCTCCACGTGATGTTATACACCTACCTACGCCCGTCGTGATGTTATAAACTTACCCACGCCTCTCGCAATGTAATAAACTTATCTACACCCCTCGCGATGTTATAAAGTTATCCACGCCCCTAGCGATGTTATACACATATCCACGGCCCTCGCGATATTATGAACATTTCCACGCCCTTCATGATGTTATAAACTTACCCACGGCCCTCGCGATGTTACAAACTTATCCACGTCCCTCCTGATGTTATAAATTTATCCACGCCCCTCGCGATGTTATACACTTATCCACACCCCTCGCGATGTTATAAACTTACCCACGCCCCACACGATGTTACAATCTTAGCCACGTCCTCGCAATATTATAAACTTACCCACATCCCTCGCGATGTTATAAACTTATCCACGCCCCTCGCGATGTTATAAACTTACCCACGCCCCTCGCAATGTAATAAACTTATCTACACCCCTCGCGATGTTATAAACTTATCCACATCCCTCGCGACGTTATAAACTTACGCACTCCCCTCGCGATGATATAAACTTTAGCACGTCCCTCGCGCTGTTATAAACTTATCCACGTCCCTCGTCATGTTATAAACTACCCACGCCCCTCGTGATGTTATAAGCTTATCCACGGCCCTCTTCATGTTATAAACTTCTCCACGTCCCTCACGATGATATACACCTATCCACGCCCCTCGCGATGTTATAAACTTATCCACACCCCTCGCAATGTTATAAACTTACCCATGCCCCTCGCGATGATATAAACTTAGCCACGTCCTCACAATGTTATAAGCTTACCCACGTCCCTCGCGATGTTATAAACTTATCCACACTCCTCGCAATCTTATAAACTTACCCACGTCCCTCACGATGTTATAAACTTATCCACGACCCTCGCAATGTTATCAACTTATCCACATCCCTCGCGATATTATAAACTTATCCACAGCACTCATGATGTTATAAACGTATCCACGTCCCTTGTGATGTTATAAACTTAGCCACGCCCCTCGCAATGTTATAAATCTACCCAGTCCTCGTTATGTAATAAACATATCCACGCCTCTTGCGATGTTATAAACTTATCCATGTCCCTCGTGATGTTATAAACTTACCCACGTCCCTCACGATCTTATAAACTTATCCACGCCCCTCGTGATGTTATAAACTTATCAACGCCCCTCGTGGTGTTATAAACTTTGCCACACCCCTCGCGATGTTATAAACTTATCTACGCCCCTCGTGATGTTATAAACTTATCAACGCCCCTCGTGATGTTATAAACTTTGCCACACCCCTCGCGATGTTATAAACTTATCCACGTCCTTCGCGATTTATAAACTTACCCAAGACCTTCGCGATGTTATAAACTTATCCACGTCCTTCGCGATGATATACACCTATCCACGCCCCTCGCGATGTTATAAACTTACCCAAGTCCCTCGCGATGTTATAAACTTATCCACGTCCCTCACGATGATATACACCTATCCACGCCCCTCGCGATGTTATAAACTTATCCACACCCCTCGCGATGTTATAAACTTACCCACGTCCCTCGCGATTATATAAACTTATCCACGTCCTTGCGATGTTATAAACGTACCCACGTCCCTCACGATACTATAAACTTACCCACGCCCCTCGCGATGTTATGAATTTACTCACGTCCCTCGCAATGTTGTAAACTTACCCACGCCCCTCGCGATGTTATAAACTTATGCACGTCCCTCACAATTGTAAACTTACCCACGCATCTCGTGATGTTATAAACTTATCAACACCCCTCGCGATGTTATTAACTTATCCACACCCCTCGCGATGTTATAAACTTATCAACGCTCCTCACGATGTTATCAACTTATCCACGCCCCTCGCGATGTTATAAACTTATACACGTCCTTCGCGATGTTATAAACTTACCCAAGTCCCTCGCGATGTTATAAACTTATCCACGTCCCTCACGATGATATACACCTATCCACGCCCCTCGCGATGTTATAAACTTATCCACACCCCTCGCGATGTTATAAACGTACCCACGTCCCTCACGATGCTATAAACTTATCCATGCCCCTCGCGATGTTATAAAAGTATCCACGCCCTTCGCGATGTTATAAACTTATACACGTCCTTCGTGATGTTATAAACTTATCCACGCTCCTCGCGATGTTATGAACTTACTCATCTCCCTTGTGATGTTATAAACTTACCCACGCCCCTTGCGATGTTACAAACTTATCCACGCCCCTCCTGATGTTATAAACTTATCCACGTCCCTCGTGATGTTATGAACTTACGCACATCCCACGTCCCTCACAATATTATCAACATATCCACGCTCCACGTGATGTTATACACCTACCTACGCCCGTCGTGATGTTATAAACTTACCCACGCCTCTCGCAATGTAATAAACTTATCTACACCCCTCGCGATGTTATAAAGTTATCCACGCCCCTAGCGATGTTATACACATATCCACGGCCCTCGCGATGTTATAAACATATCCACGCCCCTCGCGATGTAATAAACATACCCACGCCCCTCGCGATATTATGAACTTTTCCACGCCCTTCGTGATGTTATAAACTTACCCACGTCCCTCGCGATGTTATACACTTATCCACACCCCTCGCGATGTTATAAACCTACCCACGCCCCACACGATGTTACAATCTTAGCCACGTCCTTGCAATATTATAAACTTACCCACATCCCTCGCGATGTTATAAACTTATCCACGCCCCACGTGATGTTATACACCTACCCACGCCCGTCTTGGTGTTATAAGCTTACCCACGCCCGTTGCAATGTAATAACTTATCTACACCCCTCGCGATGTTAAAAATTATCCACATCCTTCGCGACGTTTTAAACTTACGCACACCCCTCGCGATGATATAAACTTTAACATGTCCCTCGCGCTGTTATAAACTTATCCACGTCCCTCGTCATGTTATAAACTACTTACGCTCCTCGTGATGTTATAAGCTTATCCACGGCCCTCTTGATGTTATAAACTTCTCCACGTCCCTCACGATGATATACACCTATCCACGCCCCTCGCGATGTTATAAACTTATCCACACCCCTCGCGATGTTATAAACACCCATGCCCCTCGTGATGATATAAACTTAGCCACGTCCTCACAATGTTATAAGCTTACCCACGTCCCTCGTGATGTTATAAACTTAGCCACGCCCCTCGCAATGTTATAAACCTACCCAGTCCTCGTTATGTAATAAACATATCCACGCCTCTTGCGATGTTATAAACTTATCCATGTCCCTCGTGATGTTATAAACTTACCCACGTCCCCCACGATGTTATAAACTTATCCAAGCCCCTCGTGATGTTATAAACTTATCCACGCCCCTCGTGGTGTTATAAACTTTGCCACACCCCTCGCGATGTTATAAACTTATCCACGTCCTTCGCGATATTATAAACTTATCCACAGCACTCATGATGTTCTAAACTTATCCACGCCCCTCGTGGTGTTATAAACTTTGCCACACCCCTCGCGATGTTATAAACTTATCCAAGTCCTTCGCGATATTATAAACTTATCCACAGCACTCATGATGTTCTAAACTTACCCACGCCCCTCGCGATGTTATAAACCTACCCAGTCCTCGTTATGTAATAAACATATCCATGCCTCTTGCGATGTTACAAACTTATCCACGTCCCTCCTGATGTTATAAATTTATCCACGCCCCTCGCGATGTTATACACTTATCCACACCCCTCGCGATGTTATAAACTTACCCACGCCCCACACGATGTTACAATCTTAGCCACGTCCTCGCAATATTATAAACTTACCCACATCCCTCGCGATGTTATAAACTTATCCACGCCCCTCGCGATGTTATAAACTTACCCACGCCCCTCGCAATGTAATAAACTTATCTACACCCCTCGCGATGTTATAAACTTATCCACATCCCTCGCGACGTTATAAACTTACGCACTCCCCTCGCGATGATATAAACTTTAGCACGTCCCTCGCGCTGTTATAAACTTATCCACGTCCCTCGTCATGTTATAAACTACCCACGCCCCTCGTGATGTTATAAGCTTATCCACGGCCCTCTTCATGTTATAAACTTCTCCACATCCCTCACGATGATATACACCTATCCACGCCCCTCGCGATGTTATAAACTTATCCACACCCCTCGCAATGTTATAAACTTACCCACACACCTCGCGATGATATAAACTTAGCCACGTCCTCACAATGTTATAAGCTTACCCACGTCCCTCGCGATGTTATAAACTTATCCACACTCCTCGCAATCTTATAAACTTACCCACGCCCCTCACGATGTTATAAACTTATCCACGACCCTCGCAATGTTATCAACTTATCCACGTCCCTCGCGATATTATAAACTTATCCACAGCACTCATGATGTTATAAACGTATCCACGTCCCTTGTGATGTTATAAACTTAGCCACGCCCCTCGCAATGTTATAAATCTACCCAGTCCTCGTTATGTAATAAACATATCCACGCCTCTTGCGATGTTATAAACTTATCCATGTCCCTCGTGATGTTATAAACTTACCCACGTCCCTCACGATCTTATAAACTTATCCACGCCCCTCGTGATGTTATAAACTTATCAACGCCCCTCGTGGTGTTATAAACTTTGCCACACCCCTCGCGATGTTATAAACTTATCCACGTCCTTCGCGATTTATAAACTTACCCAAGACCTTCGCGATGTTATAAACTTATCCACATCCTTCGCGATATTATATACTTATCCACAGCACTCATGATGTTCTAAACTTACCCACACCCCTCGCGATGTTATAAACTTACCCAAGTCCCTCGCGATGTTATAAACTTATCCACGTCCCTCACGATGATATACACATATCCACGCCCCTCGCGATGTTATAAACTTATCCACGTCCCTCGCGATTATATAAACTTATCCACGTCCTTGCGATGTTATAAACGTACCCACGTCCCTCACGATACTATAAACTTATCCATGCCCCTCGCGATGTTATAGAAGTATCCACGCCGCTCGCGATGTTATAAACTTATGCACGTCCCTCACAATTGTAAACTTATCCACGCCCCTCGTGATGTTATAAACTTATCAACTCCCCTCGCGATGTTATTAACTTATCCACGCCCCTCGCGATGTTATAAACTTACCCACGTCCCTCGCGATGTTATAAACTTATCCACGTCCTTCGCGATATTATAAACTTATCCACAGCACTCATGATGTTATAAACTTACCCACGCCCCTCGCGATGTTATAAAGTTACCCAAGTCCCTCACGATGTTATAAACTCATCCACGCCCCTCGCGATGTTATAATCTTACCCACGCCCCTCGTGATGTTATAAGCTTATCCACAGCCCTCTTGATGTTATAAACTTCAACACGTCCCTCACGATGATATACACCTATCCACGCCCCTCGCGATGTTATAAACTTATCCACACCCTTCGCGATGTTATAAATTTACCCACGTCCCTCGCGATGTTATAAATTTATCCACGTCCTCGCGATGTTATAAACATACCCACGTCCCTCACGATGCTACAAACTTATCCATGCCCCTCGCGATGTTATAAAAGTAACCACGCCGTTCGCGATGTTATAAACTTATGCACGTCCTTCGCGATGATATAAACTTATCCACGCTCCTCACGATGTTATGCACTTACTCATCTCCCTCGTGACTTACCCACGTCCCACGTCCCTCGCGATATTACAAACTTATCCACACCCCACGCGATGATATACACCTATCCACGGCCCTCGCGATGTTATAAACATATCCACGCCTCTCGCGATGTAATAAACATACCCACGCCCCGCGTGATATTATAAACTTTTCCACGCCCCTCCTGATGTTATAAACTTATCCACGTCCCTCGTGATGTTATAAACTTACCCACATCCCACGTCGCTTACGATATTATCAACATATCCACGCCCCACGTGATGTTATACACCTAACCACACCCGTCGTGATGTTATAAACTTACCCACGCCCCTCGCAATGTAATAAACTTATCTACACCCCTCGCGATGTTATAAACTTATCCACATCCCTCGCGACGTTATAAACTTATAGACGTCCCTCGCGATGTTATAAACTTACCCACATCCCTCACGATGTTATAAACTTACCCACGCACCTCGCGATGTTATGAATTTACACATGTCCCTCGCAATGTTATAAACTTAACCAAGCCCCTCGCGATGTTATAAACTTATCAACGCCCCTCGCGATGTTATCAAGTTATACACGCCCTTCACGATGTTATAAACTTACCCACGGCCCTCGCGATGTTATAAACTTATCCACGTCCTTCGCGCTATTATAAACTTATGCACAGCACTCATGATGATATAAACTTATCCACGTCCCTCGTGATGTTATAAACACCCACGCACCTCGCGATGTTATGAATTTACACATGTCCCTCACAATGTTATAAACTTACCCAAGTCCCTCGCGATGTTATAAACTTATCCACGTCCTCATTATGTTATAAACTTACCCAAGTCCCTCGCGATGTTATAAACTTATCCACGTCCTTCACGATATTATAAACTTATCCACAGCACTCATAATATTATAAACTTATCCACGTCCCTCGTGATATTATAAACTTACCCATGCCCCTTGCGATGTTATAAACATACCCACGTCCTCGCGATGTTATAAACTTACCCAGATCCCTTGCGATCTTATAAACTTATCCACGTCCCTCGCGATGTTATAAACTTACCCACGTCCCTCACGATGTTATAAAATTACCCACGTCCTCGTGATGTAATAAACATATCCACGCCCCTCGCGATGTTATGAATTTACACACGTCCCTCGCGATGTTATAAACTTACCCACGCCCCTCGCGATGTTATGAATTTACATACATCCCTCGCGATGTTATAAACTTACCCACGCCCCTCGCGATGTTATAAACTTACCAACATCCCTAGCGATGTTATAAACATCTACACCTCTTGCGGTGTTAAAAACTTACCCACGCCCCTCGCGATGTTATGAACTTACCCATGTCCCTCGCGATGTAATAAACTTATCCACGTCCTCATTATGTTATAAACTTACCCACGCCCCTCGCGATGTTATAAACTTATCCACGGCCCTCTTGATGTTATAAACTTATCCACGTCCTTCGCGATATTATACACTTATCCACAGCACTCATGATGTTATAAACTTATCCACGTCCCTCGTGATATTATAAACTTACCCACGCCCCTCACGATGTTATAAACCTACCCACGTCCTCGTGATGTTATACACTTACCCACGTCCCTGGCGATGTTATAAACTTACCCATGCCCCTCGCGATGTTATAAACTTGCCCACGCCCCTCATGATGTTATAAGCTTATCCACAGCCCTCTTGATGTTATAAACTTCTCCACATCCCTGAAGATGATATACACCTATCCACGCCCCTCACGATGTTATAAACTTATCCACACCCCTCGCGATGTTATAAACTTATCCACGTCCTCGTGATGTAATAAACATATCCACGCCCCTCGCAATATTATGAACTTATCCACACCCCTCGCGATGTTATAAACTTATCCACGTCCTCGTGATGTAATAAACATATCCACGCCTCTCGCAATGTTATGAACTTATCCACGCCCCTGCGATCTTATAAACTTACCCACTTCCCTCGCGATCTTATAATCTTATCCACGTCCCTCACGATGTTATGATCTTATCCACGCCCCTCGTGATGTTAGAAACTTACCCACGTCCCTCGCGATGCTATGAAATTATCCATGTCCCTCGGGATGTTATAAAAGTATCCATGCCCATCGCGATGTTATAAACTTTCCCACGTCCCTCGCGATGTTATAAACTTACCCACGCCCCTCGCGATATTATAAAGTTATCCACTCCCCTAGCGATGTTATAAACTTATCCAAGTCCTTCGCGATGTTATAAACCTATCCACGCTGCTCGCGATATTATGAACTTACTCATCTCCCTTGTGATGTTATAAACTTACCCACGTCCCATGTCCCTCATGATTTTATACACTTATCCACGTCCTACGCGATGATATATACCTATCCACGGCCCTCACAATGTTATAAACATATCCACGCCCCTCGCGATGTGATAAACATACCAATGCCCAGCGCGATATTATAAACTTTTCCATGACCCTCACAATGTTATAAACTTACCCACTGTACCTCGCGATGTTATAAACTTACCCACACTCCTCGCGATGTTATAAATTTACCAACGTCCCTCGTGATGTTGTAAACTTATCCACACCCCTCGCGATGTTATAAACTTACCCACGCCCCTCGCGATCTTATAAATTTACCCATGTCCTCGTGATGTAATAAACATATCCACGCCCCTCGCGATGTTATGAACTTATCCACGCCCCTCGCGGTGTTATGAACTTATCCACGTCCTCGCGATGTTATAAACTTACCCACATCCCTCGCGATCTTATAAACTTATCCACGTCACTCGCGATCTTATACACTTACCCATGTCCCTCACAATGTTATAAACTTATCCACACCCCTCGCGATGTTATAAACTTACCCACGCCCCTCGCGATGCTATAAACTTATCCACGCCCCTCGCGATGTTATAAACTTACCCACTGTACCTCGCGATGTTATAAACTTATCCACGTCCTCGTGATGTTATAAACTTACCCACGCCCCTCGCGATGTTATAAAAGAATCCACGCCCCTCGCGATGTTATAAGCTTTCCCAGGTCCCTCGCGATGTTATAAACTTACCCACGCCCCTCGCGATGTTATAAGTTATCCACGCTCCTCGCGATGTTATAAACTTATCCACATCCTTCGCGATGTTATAAACTTATCCACGCTCCTCACGATGTTATGAACTTACTCATCTCCCTTGTGATGTTATAAACTTACCCACGTCCCACGCCCCTCACGATGTAATAAACATACCACGCCCCACGAGATATTATAAACTTTTCCAAGCCCCTCGCGATGTTATAAACTTACCCACGCCCTTCGTGATGTTATAAACTTACCCAGTCCCCTCGCGATGTTACAAACTTATCCGTGCCCCCCCTGATGTTCTAAACTTATCCACGTCCCTCATTATGTTATAAACTTTCCCACATCCCACGTCCCTCGCGATATTATAATCTTATCAACGGCCCACGTGATGTTATACACCTATCCACGCCCGTCGTGATGTTATAAACTTACCCACGCCCCTCGCGATATTATAAACTTATCTACACCCCTCGCGATGTTATAAACTTATCCACATCCCTCGCGACGCTATAAACTTATCCACACACCTCGCGATGATATAAACTTTAACACATCCCTCGCGATGTTATAAACTTATCCACGTCCCTCGCGATGTTATAAACTTATCCACGTCCCTCGCGATGTTATAAACTTAGCCACGCCCCTCGCGATGTTATAAACATACCCATGTCCTCGTGATGTAATAAACAAATCCACGCCCCGCGCGATGTAATGAACTTATCCACGTCCCTCACGATGTTATAAACTTATCCACGTCCCTCGCAATGTTATAAACTTAGCCACGCCCCTCGCGATGTTATAAACATACCCATGTCCTCGTGATGTAATAAACAAATCCACGCCCCGCGCGATGTAATGAACTTATCCACGTCCCTCACGATGTTATAAACTTCTCCACGTCCTCGTGATGTTATAAACTTACCCACGCACCCTTGCGATGTTATAAACTTATCCGCGCCCCTCGTGATGTTATAAATTTATCCTCGTTGCTCACGATGCTATGAACTTATCCATGCCCCTCGCGATCTTATGAATTTGCATACATCCCTTGCGATGTTATAAATTTACCCAAGTCCCTCGCGATGTTATAAACATCTACACCCCTCGCGATGTTATAAACTTACCCACGCCTTCGCGATGTTATAAACTTATCTACACCCCTCGCGATGATATAAACTTACGCACACCCCTCGCAATTTTATAAACTTACCCACGTCCCTCGCGATGTTATAAACTTATCCACGTCCTAGTGATGTAATTAACATATCCACGCCACTCGTGATGTTATGAACTTATCCACGCCACTCGTCCCTCGTGATATTATAAACTTATCCACGCCCCATGCGATGATATACACCTATCCACAGCCTCTTGATGTTATGAACTTCTCCACGTCCCTCATGATGATATACACCTATCCACGCCCCTTATGTTGATATAAACTTACCCACATCCTCGTGATGTAATAAACATATCCACGCCCTTTGCGATGTTATAAACTTACCCACGTCCCTCGCGATGTTATAAACTTACCCACGCCCCTCGCGATGTTATAAACTTATCCACACCCCTTGCGAAGTTATAAACTTAACCGCGCCCCTTGTGATGTTATAAACTTTGCCATGCCCCTCGCAATGTTATAAACATATCCACGCCACTCGGGATGTAATAAACATACCCACGCCCCTCACGATATTATAAACTTTTCCACACCCCTTGCGATGTTATAAACTTATCCACGTCTTTCACGATGTTATAAACTTATCCACGCTCCTCGCGATGTTATGAACTTACTCATCTCCCTCGTGATGTTATAAACTTACCCACGTCCCACGTCCATCGCGATATTATAAACTTATCCACACCCCACGCGATGATATACACCTATCCATGGCCCTCGTGATCTTATAAACATATCCACGCCCCCTCCTGATATAATAAACATACCCACGCCCAGCGCGATATTATAAACTTTTCCACGCCCCTCGCGATGTTATAAACTTACCCACGCCCTTCGTGATGTTATAAACTTACCCACGCCCCTCACGATGTTATAAACTTATCCACGCCCCACGTGATGATATACACCTATTCACGGCCCTCGCGATGTTATAAACATATCCACTCTCCTCGCGATGTAATAAACATACCCACGCCCTGCGCGATATTATAAACTTTTCCATGCCCCTCGTGATGCTATAAACTTACCCACAACCCTCGGGATGTTATAAATTTACCAACGTCCCTTGTGATGTTATAAACTTATCCACACCCCTCGCGATGATATAAACTTACCCACGCCCCTCGCGATGTAATAAACATACCAACGCCCCTCGCGATGTTATAAACTTTTCCACGCCCCTCGCGATGTTATAAACTTATCCACGTCCTTCGCGATGTTATAAACTTATGCACGATCCTCGTGATGTTATGAACTTACTCATCTCCCCTGTGATGTTATAAACTTACCCACGTTCCACGTCCCTCGCGATGTTATAAACATATCCACGCCCCAGGCGATGTAATCAACATACCCACGCCCCGCGCGATATTATAAACTTTTCCACGCCACTCGCACTGTTATATACTTACCCATCCCTTCGTGATGTTATAAACTTACCCACGCCCCTTGCGATGTTACAAACTTATCCACACCCCTCTTGATGTTATAAACTTATCCACATCCCACGGGATGTTATAAATTTACCAACGTCCCTCGTGATGTTATAAACTTATCCACACCCCTCGCGATGATATAAACTTACCCACGCCCCTCGCGATGTAATAAACATACCCACGCCCCTCGCGATATTATAAACTTTTCCACGCCCCTCGCGATGTTATACACATATCCATGCCCCTCGCGATGTTATGAAGTTATCCACGCCCCTAGCGATGTTATAAACTTATCCACGTCCTTCGCGATGATATAAACTTATCCACGCTCCTCACGATGTTATGCACTTACTCATCTCCCTCGTGATGTTATAAACTTACCCACGTCCCACGTCCCTCGCGATATTATAAACATATCCACGCCCCACGCGATGATATACACCTATCCACGGCCCTCGCGATGTTATACACATATCCATGCCCCTCGCGATGATATGAACTTATCCACGCCCCTTGCGATGTTATGAACTTATCCACGTCCTCGCGATGTTATAAACTTACGAACGTCCCTCGCGATGCTATAAAATTATCCATGCCCCTCGCGATGTTATAAAAGTATCCACGCCCCTCGCCATGTTATAAACTTTCCCACGTCCCTCGCAATGTTATAATCTTACCCACGACCCTCGCGATATTATAAACTTATCCACGCCCCTAGCGATGTTATAAACTTATCCACGTCCTTCGCGATGTTTTAAACTTATCCACGCTCCTCGCGATGTTATGAACTTACTCATCTCCCTCGTGATGTTATAAACTTACCCACATCACTCACGATATTATAAACTTATCCACGCCCCACGCGATGATATACACCTATCCACGGCCCTCGCAATGTTATAAACATATCCACGCCCCTCACGATGTAATAAACATACCCACGCCACGAACGATATTATAAACTTTTCCACGCCACTAGCGATGTTATAAACTTATCCACGTCCTTCACAATGTTATAAACTTATCCATGCTGCTCGCAATGTTATGAACTTACTCATCTCCCTCGTGATGTTATCAACTTACCCACGTCCCACGTCCATCGCGATTTTATAAACTTATCCATGCCCCACGTGATGATATACACCTATCCACGCTCCTCGCGATGTAATAAACATACCCACGCCCTGCGCGATATTATAAACTTTTCCACGCCCCTCGCGATGCTATAAATTTACCCACACCCCTCGGGATGTTATAAATTTACCAACGTCCCTCGTGATGTTATAAACTTATCCACACCCCTCGCGATGATATAAACTTACCCACGCCCCTCGCGATGTAATAAACATACCAACGCCCCTCGCGATATTATAAACTTTTCCACGCCCCTCGCGATGTTATAAACTTACTCATCTCCCTTGTGATGTTATAAACTTACCCACGTTCCACGTCCCTCGCGATGTTATAAACATATCCACGCCCCAGGCGATGTAATCAACATACCCACGCCCCGCGCGATATTATAAACTTTTCCACGCCCCTCGCGATGTTATAAACTTATCCACGTCCATCACGATGTTATAAACTTGTCCACGCGCCTCGCGATGTTATGAACTTACTCATCTCCCTCATGATGTTATAAACTTACCCACGTCCCACGTCCATCGCGATATTATAAACTTATCCACGCCACATGTGAATATATACTCCTATCCACGGCCCTCGCGATGTTATGAACATATCCACGCTCCTCGTGATGTAATAAACATACCCACGCCCTGCGCGATATTATAAACTTTTCCACGCCCCTCGCGATGTTATAAACTTACCCACGCCCTTCGTGATGTTATACACTTACTCACGCCCTCGCGATGTTACAAACTTATTCACGCCCCTCCTGATGTTATAATCTTATCCACGTCCCTCATAATGTTATAAACTTACTCACATCCCACGTCCCTCACAATATTATAATCTTATCCACGCCCCACGTGATGTTATACACCTATCCACGCCCGTTGTGAGGTTATAAACTTACCCACGCCCCTCGCGATGTTATAAACTTATCTAAAGCCCTCGCGATATTATAAACTTCTCCACGCCCCTCGCAATGTTATAAATTTACCAACGTCCCTCGTGATGTTATAAACTTATCCACACCCCTCGCAATGATATGAACTTATCCACGCCCCTCGCGATGTTATAAACTTACCCACGTCCCTCGCGATGTTATAAACTTATCCACATCCTCGTTATGTTATAAACTTACCCATGTCCCTCGCGATGTTATAAACTTACCCACGCCCCTCACGACGTTATAAACTTATACACGTCCTAGTGATGTAATAAACATATCCTCGCCCCTCGCGATGTTATGAACTTACTCATCTCCCTCATGATGTTATAAACTTACCCACGTCCCACGTCCATCGCGATATTATAAACTTATCCATGCCACACGTGAATATATACTCCTATCCACGGCCCTCGCGATGTTATGAACTTATACACGTCCTAGTGATGTAATAAACATATCCTCGCCCCTCGCGATGTTATGAACTTATCCACGCCCCTCGCGATGTTATGAACTTATCCACGTCCCAGTGATGTTATAAACTTACCCACGCCCCTCGCGATGTTATAAACTTACCCACATCCTTGTGATGTAATAAACATATCCACGCCCCTCGCGATGTTTTAAAATTATCCACGTCCTCGCGATGTTATTACCCACGCCCTTCGTGATGTTATACACTTACTCACGCGATGTTATAAACTTATCCACGCCCCTCTTGATGTTATAAATTTATCCTCGTCCCGCGCGATGCTATAAATTTATCCATTCCCCTCGCGATGTTATAAAAGAATCCACACCCCTCGCGATGTTATAAACTTTCCCAGGTCCCTCGCGATGTTATAAACTTATCCACGTCCTTCGCGATGTTATAAACTTATCCACGCTTCTCACGATGTTATGAACTTACTCATCTCCCTTGTGATGTAATAAACATACCCACGCCCCGCGCGATATTATGAACTTTTCCAAGCCCCTCACGATGTTATAAACTTACCCACACCTTTCGTGATGTTATAAACTTACCCACTCCCCTCGCGATGTTACAAACTTATCTGCGCCCCTCCTGATGTTATAAACTTATCCACGTCCCCCGTGATGTTATAAACTTACCCACATCCCACGTCCCTCGCGATATTATAATCTTATCCACGGCCCACGTGATGTTATACACCTATCCACGCCCGTCGTGATGTTATAAACTTTCCCACGTCCCTCGCGATGTTATAAACTTACCCACGCCCCTCGCGATATTATAAAGTTATCCACTCCCCTAGCGATGTTATAATCTTATCCACGTCCTTTGCGATGTTTCAAACTTATCTACGCTCCTCGCAATGTTATGAACTTACTCATCTCCCTCGTGATGTTATAAACTTACCCACGTCCCACGTCCCTCGTGATTTTATACACTTATCCACGCCTCACGCGATGATATATACCTATCCACGGCCCTCGCGATCTTATAAACATATCCACGCCCCTCGCGATGTAATAAACATACCCACGCCCAGCGCGATATTATAAACTTTTCCAAGCCCCTCGCGATGTTATAAACTTACCAACGCCTTTCGTGATGTTATAAACTTTCCCACGTCCCTCGCGATGTTATAAAGTTATCCATGCCCCTAGCGATGTTATAAACTTATCCACATCCTTCGCGATGTTTTAAACTTATCCACGCTCCTCACGATGTTATGAACTTACTCATCTCCCTCGTGTTGTTATAAAATTACCCACATCCCTCGCGATATTATAAACTTATCCACGCCCCACGCGATGATATACACCTATCCACGGCCCTCGCAATGTTATAAACATACCCACGCCCCTCACGATATTATAAAATTTTCCACGCCCCTCGCGATGTTATAAACATATCCACGTCCTTCACGATGTTATAAACTTATCCACGCTCCGCGCGATGTTATGAACTTACTCATCTCCCTCGTGATGTTATCAACTTACCCACGTCCCACGTCCATCGCGATTTTATAAACTTATCCACGCCCCACGCGATGATATACACCTATCCACAGCCCTCGCGATGTTATAAACATATCCACGCCCCTCGCAATGTTATAAACTTACCCACGCCCTTCGTGATGTTATAAACTTAACCACGCCCCTTGCAATGTTACAAACTTATCCACGCCCCTCCTGATGTTATAATCTTATCCACGTCCCTCATGATGTTATAAACTTACCCACATCCCACGTCCCTCGCAATATTATAATCCTATCCACGCCCCACGTGATGTTATACACCTATCCACGCCCGTCGTGAGGTTATAAACTTACCCACACCCCTCGCGATGTTATAAACTTATCTACACCCCTCGTGATGTTATAAATTTATCCACATCCCTCGCGACGTTATAAACTTGTCCACACTCCTCGTGATGATATAAACTTTAACATGTCCTTCGCGATGTTATAAACTTATCCACGTCCCTCGCGATGTTATAAACTTATCCACAGCACTTCATGATGTTATAAACGTATCCACGTCCTTCGTGATGTTATAAACGTACACACGCCCCTCGCGATATTATAAACCTACTCACTTCCCTCGCGATGTTATAAACTTATCAACGTCCCTCGCGATGTTATAAACTTACCAATACCCCTCGCGATGTTATAAATTTACCCACGCCCCTCACGACGTTATAAACTTACCCACGTCCCTCGCGATGTTATAAACTTATCCACACCCCTCGCGATGATATAAACTTATCCACGTCCTCGTGATGTTATAAACTTACCCACGCCCCTCGTGATGTTATAAAAGAATCCACGCCCCTCGCGATGTTATAAACTTTCCCAGGTCCCTCGCGATGTTATAAACTTACCCACGCCCCTCGCGATGTTATAAAGTTATCCACGCCCCTCGCGATGTTAAAAACATCCACACCCTTCGCGATGTTATAAACTTATCCACGCTCCTCACGATGTTATGAACTTACTCATCTCCCTCGCGATGTAATAAACATACCCAAGCCTCGAGCGATATTATAAACTTTTCCAAGCCCCTCGCGATGTTATAAACTTACCCACACCCTCCGTGATGTTATAAACTTATCCACTCCCCTCGCGATGTGACAAACTTATCCGCGCCCCTCCTGATGTTCTAAACTTATCCACATCCCTCGTGATGTTATAAACTTACCCACATCCCACGTCCATCGCGATATTGTAATCTTATCCATGGCCCACGTGGTGTTATACACCTATCCTCGCCCGTCGTGATGTTATAAACTTACCCACGTCCCTCGCGATGTTATAAACTTATCTACACCCCTCGTGATGTTATAAACTTATCCACATCCCTCGCGACGCTATAAACTTATCCACACCCCTCGCGATGATATAACCTTTAACACATCCCTCGCGATGTTATAAACTTGTCCACGTCCCTCGCGATGTTATAAACTTATCCACACCCCTCGCGATTTTATAAACTTATCCACGTCCTCGTGATGTGATAAACTTACCCACATCTCTCGCGATGTTATAAACTTATCCGCGACCCTCGTGATGTTATAAATTTATCCTCGTCGCTCACGATGCTATAAACATCTACACCCCTTGCGATGTTATAAACTTACCCACGCCTCTCACGATGTTATAAACTTACCCACGTCCCTCGCGATGTTATAAACTTATCTACACCCCTCGTGATGTTATAAACTTATCCACATCCCTCGCGACGCTATAAACTTATCCACACCCCTCGCGATGATATAACCTTTAACACATCCCTCGCGATGTTATAAACTTGTCCACGTCCCTCGCGATGTTATAAA
This sequence comes from Mobula birostris, assembly GCF_030028105.1. Classification (NCBI taxonomy): domain Eukaryota; kingdom Metazoa; phylum Chordata; class Chondrichthyes; order Myliobatiformes; family Myliobatidae; genus Mobula; species Mobula birostris. Next base: position 40,777,321 of record NC_092383.1, on the reverse strand, counting down.
CTTATCCACACCCCTCGCGATTTTATAAACTTATCCACGTCCTCGTGATGTGATAAACTTACCCACATCTCTCGCGATGTTATAAACTTATCCGCGACCCTCGTGATGTTATAAATTTATCCTCGTCGCTCACGATGCTATAAACATCTACACCCCTTGCGATGTTATAAACTTACCCACGCCTCTCACGATGTTATAAACTTACCCACGTCCCTCGCGATGTTATAAACTTATCAACGCCCCTCGCGATATTATAAACTTATCCACGCCCCTCGCGATGTTATAAATTTACCAACATCCCTCGTGATGCTATAAACTTACCCACGCCCTCGCGATGTTATAAACTTACCCACGTCCTCGTGATGTAATAAACATATCCACGCCCCTCGCGACGTTATGAACTTATGCACGCCCCTCGCGATGTTATAAAATTATCCACGTCCTCGCGATGTTATAAACATACCCACGTCCATCGCGATGTTATAAACTTATCCACGCCCCTCTTGATGTTATAAATTTATTCTCGTCCCGCACGATGCTATAAATTTATCCATTCCCCTCGCGATGTTATAAAAGAATCCACGCCCCTCGCGATGTCATGAACTTTCCCAGGTCCCTCGCGATGTTATAAATTTACCCACACCCCTCGCGATGTTATAAAGTCATCCACGCCCCTCGCAACATTATAAACTTATCCACGTCCTTCGCGATGTTATAAACTTATCCACGCTCCTCACGATGTTATGAACTTACTCATCTCCCTTGTGATGTTATAAACTTACCCACGTCCCACGCCCCTCGCGATGTTATAAACTTACCCACGTCCCTCGCGATGTTATAAACTTATCCGCGCCCCTCCTGATGTTATAAACTTTGCCATACCCCTCGCAATGTTACAAACATATCCACATCCCTCGCGACGTTATAAACTTATCCACGTCCCTCGCAATGTTATACTTATCCACATCCCTCGTGATGTTATAAACTTTCCCAAGCCCCTCTCGATGTTATAAACCTACCCACGTCCTCGCGATGTTATGAACTTACCCACGTCCCTCGCGATCTTATAAAGTTATCCACACCCCTCGCGATGTTATAAACTTACCCACGCCCCTCGCGATGTTATAAACTTACCCACTTCCCTCGTAATGTTATAAACTTATTCACATCCTCGTGATGTAATAAACATATCCACACCCCTCGCAATTTAATGAACTTATCCATGCCCCTCGCGATGTTATAAACTTATCCACGCCCTTGTGATCTTCTAAACTTACCCACGTCCCTCGCGATCTTATAATCTTATCCACGCCTCTCGCGATGTAATGATCTTATCCGCGCCCCTCGCGAAGTTATAAACTTATCCACTTCCTCGGGATGTTATAAACTTACCCACGTCCCTCGCGATGCTATAAAATTATCCATGCCCCTCGGGATGTTATGAAAGTATCCACGCCCCTTGCGATGTTATAAACTTTCCCACGTCCCTCGCGATGTTATAAACATATCACCCCTCTCGCAATATTATAAAGTTATCCACTCCCCTAGCAATGTTATAAACTTATCCACGTCCTTCACGATGTTATAAACTTACCAATGCTGCTCGCGATGTTATGAACTTACTCATCTCCCTCGTGATGTTATAATCTTACCCACATCCCACGTCGATCGCGATATTATAAACTTATCCACGCCCCACGCGATGATAAACACCTATACACGGCCCTCGCGATCTTATAAACATATCAACGCCCCTCGCAATGTAATAAACATGTCCACGCACCTCGCTATATTATAAACTTTTCCACGCCCCTCGCGATGTTATAAACTTACCCACGCCCTTCGTGATGTTATAAACTTAACCACGCCCTTCGCGATGTTATAAACTTACCCACGTCCCTCGCGATGCCATAAACTTACCCACACCCCTCGCGATGTTATAAATTTACCAACGTCCCTCGTGATGTTATAAACTTATCCACACCCCTCGCGATGATATCAACTTACCCACGTCCCTCGCAATTTTATAAACATACCCACGTCCCTCGCGATGTTATAAACTTATCCACGTCCTCGTTATGTTATAAACTTACCCAAGTCCTCGCGATGTAATAAACATACCCACGCCCAGCGCGATATTATAAACTTTTCCACGCCCCTCGCGATGTTATAAACTTACCCACGTCCCTCGCGATGCTATAAACTTACCCACACCCCTCGCGATGTTATAAAATTACCAACGTCCCTCGTGATGTTATAAACTTATCCACACCCCTCGTGATGTTATAAACTTACCCACGCCCCTCGCAATGTTATAAACTTACCCACGTCCTCGTTATGTTATAAACTTACCCATGTCCCTCGCGATCTTATAAACTTACCCAAGTCCTCGTGATGTAATAAACATATCCACGCCCCTCGCAATGTTATGAACTTATCCACGCCCCTCGCGATGTTATGAACTTATCCACGTCCTCGCGATGTTATAAACTTAACCACATCCCTCGCAATCTTATAAACTTATCCACGTCCCTCGCGATCTTATAAACTAACCCACGCCCCTCGCGATGTTATAAGCTTATCCATGCCCCTCGCGATGTTATAACCTTACCCACTGTACCTCGCGATGTTATAAACTTATCCACGTCCTCGTGATGTTATAAACTTACCCACGCCCCTCGCGATGTTATAAACTTAACCACGCCCTTCGTGATGTTATAAACTTACCCACGCCCCTCGCGATGTTATAAACTTACCCACGTCCCTCGCGATGCTATAAACTTACCCACACCCCTCGCGATGTTATAAAATTACCAACGTCCCTCGTGATGTTATAAACTTATCCACACCCCTCGCGATGATATAAACTTACCCACGTCCCTCGCGATGTTATAAACTTACCCACACCCCTCGCGTATCTTATAAACTTACCCAAGTCCTCGTGATGTAATAAACATATCCACGCCCCTCGCGATGTTATGAAATTATCCACGCCTCTCGCGATGTTATGAACTTATCCACGTCCTCACGATGTTATAAACTTACCCACATCCCTCGCAATCTTATAAACTTATCCACGTCCCTCGCGATCTTATAAACTTACCCACGCCCCTCGCGATGTTATAAGCTGATCCACGCCCCTCGCGATGTTATAAACTTACGCACGTCCTCGTGATGTAATAAACATATCCACGCCCTCGCGATGCTATAAACCTACCCACGCCCCTCGTGATGTTATAAGCTTATCCACGGCCCTCTTGAGGTTATAAACTTCTCCACGTCCCTCACGATGATATAAACTTAGCTACATCCTCGCAATGTTATAAACTTATCCACGCCCCTCGCGATGTTATAAACTTACCCACGCCCTTCGTGATGTTATAAACACCCACGCCCGTCGCGATGTTATGAACTTATCCACGTCCTCGCGATGTTATAAACTTAACCACATCCCTCGCAATCTTATAAACTTATCCACGTCCCTCACGATCTTATAAACTAACCCACGCCCCTCGCGATGTTATAACCTTACCCACTGTACCTCGCGATGTTATAAACTTAACCACGCCCTTCGTGATGTTATAAACTTACCCACGCCCCTCGCGATGTTATAAGCTGATCCACGCCCCTCGCGATGTTATAAACTTACCCACGTCCTCGTGATGTAATAAACATATCCACGCCCTCGCGATGCTATAAACCTACCCACGCCCCTCGCGATGTTATAAGCTTATCCACGGCCCTCTTGAAGTTATAAACTTCTCCACGTCCCTCACGATGATATAAACTTAGCCACATCCTCGCAATGTTATAAACTTATCCACGCCCCTCGCGATGTTATAAACTTATCCACGTCCTCGCGATGTTATAAAATTACCCACGTCCCTCGCGATGTTATAAAATTATTCATGCCCCTCGGGATGTTATACAAGTATCCACGCCCCTCGGGATGTTATAAAATTTCCAAGTCCCTCGCGATGTTATAAACTTACCCATGCCGCTCGCGATATTATAAAGTTATCCACTCCCCTAGCGATGTTATAAACTTATCCACGTCCTTCGCGATGTTATAAACTTATCTACGCTCCTCGCGATGTTATGAACTTCCTCATCTCCCTCGTGATGTTATAAATCTACCCACGTCCCTCGTGATTTTATACACGTATCCACGCCCCACGCGATGATATATACCTATCCAAGGCTCTCGCAATGTTATAAACATATCCACGTCCCTCATGATGTAATAAACATACACACACACCTCACGATATTATACACTTTTCCACGCCCCTCGCGATGTTATAAACTTACCCACGCCCCTCGCGATGTTATAAACTTACCCACGTCCATCGCGATGCTATAAACTTACCCACACCCCACGCAATGTTATAAATTTACCAACGTCCATCGTGATGTTATAAACTTATCCACACCCCTCGCGATAATATAAACTTACCCACGTCCCTCGCGATGTTATAAACTTACCCACGTCCCTCACGATGTTATAAACTTATCCACGTCCTCGTTATGTTATAAACTTACCCATGTCCCTCACGATGCTATAAACTTACCCACACCCCTCGCGACCTTATAAACTTACCCACGTCCTCGTGATGTAATAAACATATCCACGCCCCCGCGATGTTATGAACTTATCCATGCCCCTCGCGATGTTATGAACTTATCCACGTCCTCGCGATGTTATAAACTTACCCACATCCCTCGCAATCTTATAAACTTATCCACGTCCCTCGCGATCTTATAAACTTACCCATGTCCCTCACGATGTTATAAACTTACCCACACCCCTCGCGATGTTATAAACTTATCCATGTCCCTCGTGATGTTATAAACTTACGCACGCCCCTCGCGAAGTTATAAACTTAACCACGCCCCTTGTGATATTATAAACTTTGCCACACCCCTCGCACTGTTATAAACATATCCACGTCCCTCGCAACGTCATAAACTTATCCACACCCCTCGCTATGTTATAAACTTATCCACTTCCCTTGTGATGTTATAAACTTACCCACGCACCTCTCGATGTTATAAACCTACCCACGTCCTCGTGATGTAATAAAAATCTCCACGCCCCTCGCGATGTTATGAACTTATCCACGACCCTCACGATGTTATAAACTTATCCACGTCCCTCGCGATCTTATAAAGTTATCCACACCCCTCGCGATGTTATAAACTTACCCACGCCCCTCGTGAGTTATAAATTTATCCTCGTCGCTCGCGATGCTATAAACTTATCCATGCCCCTCGGGATGTTATAAAAGAATCCACTCCCCTCGCGGTGTTAAAAAACTTTCCCACGTCCCTCGCGATGTTATGAAGTTACTCATCTCCCTCGTGATGTTATAAACTTACCCACGTCCCACGTCCCTCGCGATATTATAAACTTATCCACGCCCCATGCGATGATATACACCTATCCACGGCCTCTTGATGGTATAAACTTCTCCACGTCCCTCATGATGATATACACCTATCCACGCCCCTCGCGATGATATAAACTTAGCCACGTCCTCGCAATATTATGAACTTATCCACGCCCATCGCGATGTTATAAACTTACCCACGCCCCTTGCGATGTTATAAGCTTATCCACGCCCCTCGCGATGTTATAAACTTACCCACTGTACCTCGCGATGTTATAAACTTATCCACGTCCTCGTGATGTTATAAACTTACCCACGCCCCACGCGATGTTATAAACTTACCCATGTCCTCGTGATGTAATAAACATATCCACGCCCCTCGCGATGATATGAACTTATCCACGCCCCTTGTGATGTTATAAATTTATCCTCGTCCCGCGCGATGCTATAAACCTACCCACGCCCGTCGTGATGTTATAAGCTTATCGACGACCCTCTTGATGTTATAAACTTCTCCACGTCCCTCACGATGATATAAACTTAGCCACGTCCTCGCAATGTTATAAACTTACCCACGTCCCTCGCGATGTTATAAAATTATCCATGCCCCTCGGGATGTTATAAAAGTATCCACGCCCCTCGCGATGTTATAAACTTACCCACGTCCCTCGCAATCTTATAAAGTTATCCACACCCCTCGCGATGTTATAAACTTACCCACGCCCCTCGCGATGTTATAAACTTACCCACTTCCCTCGTAATGTTATAAACTTATTCACGTCCTCGTGATGTAATAAACATATCCACGCCCCTCGCAATGTTATGAACTTAACCACGCCCCTCGCGATGTTATAAACTTATCCACCCCCTTGCGATCTTATAAACTTACCCACGTTCCTCGCAATCTTATACTCTTATCCACGCCCCTCGCGATGTTATGATCTTATCCACGCCCCTCGCGACGTTATAAACTTATCCACGTCCTCGCAATGTTATAAACTTACCCACGTCCCTTGCGATGCTATAAAATTATCCATGCCCCTCGGGATGTTATAAAAGAATCCACTCCCCTCGCGGTGTTAAAAAACTTTCCCACGTCCCTCGCGATGTTATGAAGTTACTCATCTCCCTCGTGATGTTATAAACTTACCCACGTCCCACGTCCCTCGCGATATTATAAACTTATCCACGCCCCATGCGATGATATACACCTATCCACGGCCTCTTGATGTTATAAACTTCTCCACGTCCCTCATGATGATATACACCTATCCACGCCCCTCGCGATGATATAAACTTAGCCACGTCCTCGCAATATTATGAACTTATCCACGCCCATCGCGATGTTATAAACTTACCCACGCCCCTTGCGATGTTATAAGCTTATCCACGCCCCTCGCGATGTTATAAACTTACCCACTGTACCTCGCGATGTTATAAACTTATCCACGTCCTCGTGATGTTATAAACTTACCCACGCCCCACGCGATGTTATAAACTTACCCACGTCCTCGTGATCTAATAAACATATCCACGCCCCTCGCGATGTTATGAACTTATCCACGCCCCTCGTGATGTTATAAATTTATCCTCGTCCCGCGCGATGCTATAAACCTACCCACGCCCGTCGTGATGTTATAAGCTTATCGACGACCCTCTTGATGTTATAAACTTCTCCACGTCCCTCACGATGATATAAACTTAGCCACGTCCTCGCAATGTTATAAACTTACCCACGTCCCTCGCGATGTTATAAAATTATCCATGCCCCTCGGGATGTTATAAAAGTATCCACGCCCCTCGCGATGTTATAAACTTACCCACGTCCCTCGCGATCTTATAAAGTTATCCACACCCCTCGCGATGTTATAAACTTACCCACGCCCCTCGCGATGTTATAAACTTACCCACTTCCCTCGTAATGTTATAAACTTATTCACGTCCTCGTGATGTAATAAACATATCCACGCCCCTCGCAATGTTATGAACTTAACCACGCCCCTCGCGATGTTATAAACTTATCCACCCCCTTGCGATCTTATAAACTTACCCACGTTCCTCGCGATCTTATACTCTTATCCACGCCCCTCGCGATGTTATGATCTTATCCACGCCCCTCGCGACGTTATAAACTTATCCACGTCCTCGCAATGTTATAAACTTACCCATGTCCCTCGCGATGCTATAAAATTATCCATGCCCCTCGGGATGTTATAAAAGCATCCACGCCCCTCGCGATGTTATAAACTTTCCCACGTCCCGCGCGATGTTATAAACATATCACGCCCCTCGCGATATTATGAAGTTATCCACTCCCCTAGCGATGTTATAAACTTATCCACGTCCTTCACGATGTTATAAACTTATCCATGCTGCTCGCGATGTTATGAACTTACTCCTCTCCCTCGTGATGTTATAAACTTACCCACGTCCCACGTCCATCGCGATATTATAAACTTATCCACGCCCCACGCGATGATATACAACTATCCACAGCCCTCGCGATCTTATAAACATATCCACGCCCCTCGCGATGTAATAAACATACCCACGCCCAGCGCGATATTATAAACTTTTCCACGCCCCTCGCGATGTTATAAACTTACCCACGTCCCTCGCGATGCTCTAAACTTACCCACACTCCTCGCGATGTTATAAATTTACCAACGTCCCTCGCGATATTATAAACTTATCCACGTCATCGTTATGTTATGAACTTAGCCATGTATCTCGCGATGTTATAAACTTACCCACGCCCCTCATGATCTTATAAACTTACCCAAGTCGTCGTGATGTAATAAAACATATCCACGTCCCTCGCGATCTTATAAAGTTATCCAAACCCCTCGCGATGTTATAAACTTACCCACGCCCCTCGTGATGTTATAAATTTATCCTCGTCGCTCGCGATGCTATAAACTTATCCATGCCCCTCGGGATGTTATAAAAGAATCCATTCCCCTCGCGGTGTTAAAAAACTTTCCCACGTCCCTCGCGATGTTATGAAGTTACTCATCTCCCTCGTGAAGTTATAAACTTACCCACGTCCCACGTCCCTCGCGATATTATAAACTTATCCACGCCCCATGCGATGATATACACCTATCCACGGCCTCTTGATGTTATAAACTTCTCCACGTCCCTCATGATGATATACACCTATCCACGCCCCTCGCGATGATATAAACTTAGCCACGTCCTCGCAATATTATGAACTTATCCACGCCCATCGCGATGTTATAAACTTACCCACGCCCCTTGCGATGTTATAAGCTTATCCACGCCCCTCGCGATGTTATAAACTTACCCACTGTACCTCGCGATGTAATAAACTTATCCACGTCCTCGTGATGTTATAAACTTACCCACGCCCCACGCGATGTTATAAACTTACCCACGTCCTCGTGATGTAATAAACATATCCACGCCCCTCGCGATGTTATGAACTTATCCACGCCCCTTGTGATGTTATAAATTTATCCTCGTCCCGCGCGATGCTATAAACCTACCCACGCCCGTCGTGATGTTATAAGCTTATCGACGACCCTCTTGATGTTATAAACTTCTCCACGTCCCTCACGATGATATAAACTTAGCCACGTCCTCGCAATGTTATAAACTTACCCACGTCCCTCGCGATGTTATAAAATTATCCATGCCCCTCGGGATGTTATAAACTTACCAACGTCCCTCGCGATGCTATAAACTTACCCACACTCCTCGCGATGTTATAAAGTTATCCACACCCCTCGCGATGTTATAAACTTACCCACGCCCCTCGTGATGTTATAAACTTACCCACTTCCCTCGTAATGTTATAAACTTATTCACGTCCTCGTGATGTAATAAACATATCCACGCCCCTCGCAATGTTATGAACTTAACCACGCCCCTCGCGATGTTATAAACTTATCCACCCCCTTGCGATCTTATAAACTTACCCACGTTCCTCACGATCTTATACTCTTATCTACGCCCCTCGCGATGTTATGATCTTATCCACGCCCCTCGCGACGTTATAAACTTATCCACGTCCTCGCAATGTTATAAACTTACCCACGTCCCTCGCGATGCTATCAAATTATCCATGCCCCTTGGGATGTTATAAAAGCATCTACGCCCCTCGCGATGTTATAAACTTTCCCACGTCCCGCGCGATGATATAAACATATCACGCCCCTCGCGATATTATGAAGTTATCCACTCCCCTAGCGATGTTATAAACTTATCCACGTCCTTCATGATGTTATAAACTTATCCATGCTGCTCGCGATGTTATGAACTTACTCATCTCCCTCGTGATGTTATAAACTTACCCACGCCCCTCGCGATGTTATAAACTTACCAACGTCCCTCGCGATGCTATAAACTTACCCACACCCCTCGCGATGTTATAAATTTACCAACGTCCCTCGTGATGTTATAAACTTATCCACACCCCTAGCGGTGATATAAACTTACCCACGCCCCTCGCAATGTTATAAACTTACCCACGTCCCTCGCGATGTTATAAACTTACCCACGTCCTCGTGATGTAATAAACTTTTCCACGCCCCTCGCGATGTTATGAACTTATCCACGTCCTCGTTATGTTATAAACTTACCCATGTCCCTCGCGATGTTATAAACTCACCCACGCCCCTCGCGATCTTATAAACTTACCCAAGTCCTCGTGATGTAATAAGCATATCCACGCCCCTCGCGATGTTATGAACTTATCCATGCCCCTTGCGATGTTATAAGCTTATCCACGCCCCTCGCGATGTTATAAACTTTGCCACACTCCTCGCACTGTTATAAACATATCCACGTCCCTCGCAACGTTATAAACTTATCCACGCCCCTCGCTATGTTATAAACTTATCCACTTCCCTCGTGATGTTATAAACTTACCCACGCCCCTCTCGATGTTATAAACCTACCCATGTCCTTGTGATGTAATAAAAATCTCCACGCCCCTCTCGATGTTATGAACTTATCCACGTCCTCGCGATGTTATAAACTTACCCACATCCCTCGCGATCTTATCAACTTATCCACGTCCCTCGCGATCTTATGAACTTACCCATGTAACTCACGATGTTATAAACATACCCACGCCCCTCGCGATGTTATAAGCTTATCCACGCCCCTCGCGATGTTATAAACTTACCCACTGTACCTCGCGATGTTATAAACTTATCCACGTCCTCGCGATGTTATGAACTTACCCACGCCCCTCGTGATGTTATAAATTTATCCTCGTCCCGCGCGATGCTATAAACCTACCCACGACCCTCTTGATGTTATAAAAATCTCCACGTCCCTCACGATGATATAAACTTAGCCACGTCCTCGCAATGTTATAAACTTACCCACGTCCCTCGCGATGTTATAAAATTATCCATGCCCCTCGGGATATTATAAAAGTATCCACGCCCCTCGCGATGTTATAAACTTATCCACGTCCTCGCGATGTTATGAACTTACCCACGTCCCTCGCGATGTTATAAACTTACCCACTGTCCTCGTAATGTTATAAACTTATTCACGTCCTCGTGATGTAATAAACATATCCACGCCCCTCGCAATGTTATGAACTTAACCACGCCCCTCGCGATGTTATAAACTTATCCACCCCCTTGCGATCTTATAACCTTACCCACGTCCCTCGCGATCTTATACTCTTATCCACGCCCCTCGCGATGTTATGATCTTATCCACGCCCCTCGCGACGTTATAAACTTATCCACGTCCTCGCAATCTTATAAACTTACCCACGTGCCTCGCGATGCTATGAAATTATCCATGCCCCTCGGGATGTTTAAAAGCATCCACGCCCCTCGCGATGTTATAAACTTTCCCACGTCCCTCGCGATGTTATAAACATATCACGCCCCTCGCGATATTATGAAGTTATCCACTCCCCTAGCGATGTTATAAACTTATCCACGCCCTTCACGATGTTATAAACTTATCCATGCTGCTCGCGATGTTATGAACTTACTCATCTCCCTCGTAATGTTATAAACTTATTCACGTCCTCGTGATGTAATAAACATATCCACGCCCCTCGCAATGTTATGAACTTAACCACGCCCCTCGCGATGTTATAAACTTATCCACCCCCTTGCGATCTTATAACCTTACCCACGTCCCTCGCGATCTTATACTCTTATCCACGCCCCTCGCGATGTTATGATCTTATCCACGCCCCTCGCGACGTTATAAACTTATCCACGTCCTCGCAATCTTATAAACTTACCCACGTGCCTCGCGATGCTATGAAATTATCCATGCCCCTCGGGATGTTTAAAAGCATCCACGCCCCTCGTGATGTTATAAACTTACCCACGTCCCACGTCCATCGCGATATTATAAACTTATCCACGCCCCACGCGATGATATACAACTATCCACAGCCCTCGCGATCTTATAAACATATCCACGCCCCTCGCGATGTAATAAACATACCCAAGCCCAGCGCGATATTATAAACTTTTCCACGCCCCTCGCGATGTTATAAACTTACCCACACCCTTCGTGATGTTATAAACTTACCCACGCCCCTCGCGATGTTATAAACTTACCCACGTCCCTCGCGATGTTATAAACTTACCCACGCCCCTTGCGTATCTTATAAACTTACCCAAGTCCTCGTGATGTAATAAACATATCCACGCCCCTCGCGATGTTATGAACTTATCCACGTCCTCGCGATGTTATAAACTTACCCACATCCCTCGCAATCTTATAAACTTATCCACGTCCCTCGCCATCTTATAAACTTACCCACGCCCCTCGCGATATTATAAGCTTATCCACGCCCCTCGCGATGTTATAACCTTACCCACTGTACCTCGCGATGTTATAAACTTATCCACGTCCTCGTGATGTTATAAACTTACCCACGCCCCTCGCGATGTTATAAACTTACCCACGTCCTCGTGATGTAATAAACATATCCACGCCCTCGCGATGTTATGAACTTATCCACGCCCCTCGTGATGTTATAAATTTATCCTCGTCCCGCGCGATGCTATAAACCTACCCACGCCCCTCGTGATGTTATGAGCTTATCCATGGCCCTCTTGAGGTTATAAACTTCTCCACGTCCCTCACGATGATATAAACTTAGCCACGTCCTCGCAATGTTATAAACTTACCCACGTCCCTCGCGATGTTATAAAATTATCCATGTCCTCGCGATGTTATAAACTTACTCACGTCCCCCGCAACCTTATAAACTTATCCATGTCCCTCGTGATGTTATAAACTTACGCACGTCCCTCGCGATGTTATAAATTTATCCACGCCCCTCGCAAAGTTATAAACTTAACCATGCCCCTTGTGATGTTATGCACTTTGCCAGACCCCTCGCGATGTTATAAACATATCCACGTCCCTCGCAACGTTATAAACTTATCCACGCCCCTCGCTATGTTATAAACTTATCCACTTCCCTCGTGATGTTATAAACTTACCCACACCCCTCTCGATGTTATAAACCTGCCCAAGTCCTTGTGATGTAATAAAAATCTCCACGCCCCTCGCGATGTTATGAACTTATCCACGCCCCTCACGATGTTATAAACTTATGCACGTCCTCGCGATGTTATAAATTTACCCACGTCCCTCGCGATCTTATAAAGTTATCCACACCCCTCGCGATGTTATAAACTTACCCACGCACCTCGCGATGTTATAAACTTACCCACGTCCCTCGCGATCTCATAAACTTACCCACGTCCCTCGCGATCTTATAATCTTATCCACGCCCCTCGCGATGTTATAACCTTATCCACGTCCTCGCGATGTTGTAAAATTACCCACGCCCCTCGCGATGTTATAAACTTTCCCACGTCCCTCGCGATGTTATAAACTTACCCATGCCGCTCGCGATATTATATAGTTATCCACTCCCCTAGCGATGTTATAAACTTATCCACGTCCTTCGCGATGTTATGAACTTATCTACGCTCCTCGCGATGTTATGAACTTCCTCATCTCCCTCGCGATGTTATAAACTTATCCACGTCCTCGCGATGTTATAAAATTACCCACGTCCCTCGCGATGTTATATAATTATCCATGCCCCTCGGGATGTTATAAAAGTATCCACGCCCCTCGCGATGTTATAAACTTTCCCATGTCCCTCGCGATGTTATAAACTTACCCATGCCGCTCGCGATATTATAAAGTTATCCACTCCGCTAGTGATGTTATAAACTTATCCACGCCCCTCACAATGTTATAAACTTATGCACATCCTCGCGATGTTATAAATTTACCCACGTCCCTCGCGAACTTATAAAGTTATCCACACCCCTCGCGATGTTATAAACTTACCCACGCACCTCGCGATCTTATAATCTTATCAACGCCCCTCGCGATGTTATAAACTTATCCACGTCCTCGCGATGTTATAAACATAACCACGTCCCTCGCGATGTAATAAACATACATACGCCTCTCACGATATTATACACTTTTCCACACCCCTCGCGATGTTATAAACTTACCCACGCCCCTCGCGATGTTATAAACTTACCCACATCCATCGCGATGCTATAAACTTACCAACACCCCACGCAATGTTATAAATTTACCAACGTCCATCGTGATGTTATAAACTTATCCACACCCCTCGTGATAATATAAACTTACCCACGCCCCTCGCGATGTTTTAAACTTACCCATGTCCCTCACGATGTTATAAACTTACCCACGCCCCTCGCGATCTTATAAACTTACCCACGTCCTCGTGATGTAATAAACATATCCACGCCCCTCGCGATGTTATGAACTTATCCACGCCCCTCGCGATGTTATGAACTTATCCACGTCCTCGCGATGTTATAAACTTACCCACATCCCTCGCGATCTTATAAACTTATCCACGTCCCTCGCGATCTTATAAACTTACCCATGTCCCTCACGATGTTACAAACTTACCCACACCCCTCGCGATGTTATAAACTTACCCACATCCCTCGCGATCTTATAAACTTATCCACGTCCCTCGCGATCTTATAAACTTACCCATGTCCCTCACGATGTTATAAACTTACCCACACCCCTCGCGATGTTATAAACTTACCCACTGTACCTCGCGATGTTATAAACTTATCCACGTCCTCGTGATGTTATAAACTTATCCACGTCCTCGCGATGTTATAAAATTACCCACGTCCCTCGCGATGTTATAAAATTATCCATGCCCCTCAGGATGTTATAAAAGTATCCACGCCCCTCGCGATGTTATAAACTTACCCATGCCGCTCGCGATATTATAAAGTTATCCACTCCGCTAGCGATGTTATAAACTTATCCACGCCCCTCACGATGTTATAAACTTATGCACGTCCTCGCGATGTTATAAATTTACCCACGTCCCTCGCGATCTTATAAAGTTATCCACACCCCTCGCGATGTTATAAACTTACCCACGCACCTCGCGATCTTATAATCTTATCAACGCCCCTCGCGATGTTATAAACTTATCCACGTCCTCGCGATGTTATTAACATATCCACGTCCCTTGCGATGTAATAAACATACACACGCCTCTCACGATATTATACACTTTTCCACGCCCCTCGCGATGTTATAAACTTACCCACGCCCCTCGCGATGTTATAAACTTACCCACGTCCATCGCGATGCTATAAACTTACCAACACCCCACGCAATGTTATAAATTTACCAACGTCCATCGTGATGTTATAAACTTATCCACACCCCTCGTGATAATATAAACTTACCCACGCCCCTCGCGATGTTATAAACTTACCCACGCCCCTCGTGATCTTATAAACTTACCCACGTCCTCGTGATGTAATAAACATATCCACGCCCCTCGCGATGTTATGAACTTATCCACGTCCTCGCGATGTTATAAACTTACCCACATCCCTCGCGATCTTATAAACTTATCCACGTCCCTCGCGATCTTATAAACTTACCCATGTCCCTCACGATGTTATAAACTTACCCACACCCCTCGCGATGTTATAAACTTACCCACGCCCCTCGCGATGTTATAAGCTCATCCATGCCCCTCGCGATGTTATAAACTTACCCACTGTACCTCGCGATGTTATAAACTTATCCACGCCCCTCGCGATGTTATAAACATACCCACGTCCTCGTGATGTAATAAACATATCCACGCCCCTCGCGATTTTATGAACTTATCCACGCCCCTCGTGATGTTATAAATTTATCCTCGTCCCGCGCGATGCTATAAACCTACCCACGCCCCTCGTGATGTTATAAGCTTATCCATGGCCCTCTTGATGTTATAAACTTCTCCACGTCCCTCACGATGATATAAACTTAGCCACGTCCTCGCAATGTTATAGACTTACCCACGTCCCTCGCGATGTTATAAAATTATCCATGTCCTCGCGATGTTATAAACTTACCCACGTCCCCCGCAATCTTATAAACTTATCCATGTCCCTCGTGATGTTATAAACTTACGCACGTCCCTCGCGATGTTATAAACTTATCCACGCCCCTCGCTATGTTATAAACTTATCCACTTCCCTCGTGATGTTATAAACTTACCCACGCACCTCTCGATGTTATAAACCTACCCACGTCCTCGTGATGTAATAAAAATCTCCACGCCCCTCGCGATGTTATGAACTTATCCACGCCCCTCACGATGTTATAAACTTATCCACGTCCTCGCGATGTTATAAACTTACCCACATCCCTCGCGATCTTATAAAGTTATCCACACCCCTCGCGATGTTATAAACTTACCTACGCCCCTCGCGATGGTATAAACTTACCCACGTCCCTCGTAATGTTATAAACTTATTCACGTCCTCGTGATGTAATAAACATATCCACGCCCCTCGCAATGTTATGAACTTATCCACGCCCCTCGCGATGCTATAAAATTATCCATGCCCCTCGGGATGTTATAAAAGTATCCACGCCCCTCGCGATGTTATAAACTTTCCCACGTCCCTCGTGATGTTATAAACATATCACGTCCCTCGCGATATTATGAAGTTATCCACTCCCCTAGCGATGTTATAAACTTATCCACGTCCTTCACGATGTTATAAACTTATCCATGCTGCTCGCGATGTTATGAACTTACTCATCTCCCTCGTGATGTTATAAACTTACCCACGTCCCACGTCCATCGCGATATTATAAACTTATCCATGCCCCACGCGATGATATACACCTATCCACAGCCCTCGCGATCTTATAAACATATCCACGCCCCTCACGATGTAATAAACATACCCACGCCCAGCGCGATATTATAAACTTTCCCACGCCCGTAGCGATTTTATAAACTTACCCACGCCCATCGCGATGCTATAAACTTACCCACACCCCTCGCGATGTTATAAATTTACCAATGTCCCTCGTGATGTTATAAACTTATCCACACCTCTCGCGATGATATAAACTTACCCACGCCCCTCGCAATGTTATAAACTTACCCACGTCCCTCGCGATATTATAAACTTATCCACGTCCTCGTTATGTTATGAACTTACCCATTTATCTCGCGATGTTATAAACTTACCAACACCCCTCGTGATCTTATAAACTTACCCAAGTCCTCGTGATGTAATAAACATATCCACGCCCCTCGCGATGTAATAAACATACCCATGCCCAGCGCGGTATTATAAACTTTTCCACACCCCTCGCGATGTTATAAACTTACCCACGCCCTTCGTGATGTTATAAACTAACACACGCCCCTCGCGATGTTATAAACTTACCAACGTCCCTCGCGATGCTATAAACTTACCCACACCCCTCGCGATGTTATAAATTTACCAACGTCCCTCGTGATGTTATAAACTTATCCACACCCCTTGCGATGATATAAACTTACCCATGCCCCTCGCAATGTTATAAACTTACCCACGTCCCTCGCGATGTTATAAACTTATCCACGTCCTCGTTATGTTATAAACTTACCCATGTCCCTCGCGATGTTATAAACTTACCCACGCCCCTCGCGATCTTATAAACTTACCCAAGTCCTCGTGATGTAATAAACATATCCACGCCCCTCGCGATGTAATAAACATACCCATGCCCAGCGCGGTATTATAAACTTTTCCACACCCCTCGCGATGTTATAAACTTACCCACGCCCTTCGTGATGTTATAAACTGACACACGCCCCTCGCGATGTTATAAACTTACCAACGTCCCTCGCGATGCTATAAACTTACCCACACCCCTCGCGATGTTATAAATTTACCAACGTCCCTCGTGATGTTATAAACTTATCCACACCCCTTGCGATGATATAAACTTACCCACGCCCCTCGCAATGTTATAAACTTACCCACGTCCCTCGCGATGTTATAAACTTATCCACGTCCTCGTTATGTTATAAACTTACCCATGTCCCTCGCGATGTTATAAACTTACCCACGCCCCTCGCGATCTTATAAACTTACCCAAGTCCTCGTGATGTAATAAACATATCCACGCCCCTCGTGATGTTATGAACTTATCCATGCCCCTCGCGATGTTATAAGCTTATCCACGCCCCTCGCGATGTTATAAACTTACCCACTGTACCTCGCGATGTTATAAACTTATCCACGTCCTCGTGATGTTATAAACTTACCCACGCCCCTCGCGATGTTATAAACTTACCCACGTCCTCATGATGTAATAAATATATCCACGCCCCTCGCGATGTTATGAACTTATCCACGCCCCTCGTGATGTTATAAATTTATCCTCGTCCCGCGCGATGCTATAAACCTACCCACGCCCCTCGTGATGTTATAAGCTTATCCATGGCCCTCTTGATGTTATAAACTTCTCCACGTCCCTCACGATGATATAAACTTAGCCACGTCCTCGCAATGTTATAAACTTACCCACGTCCCTCGCGATGTTATAAAATTATCCATGTCCTCGCGATGTTATAAACTTACCCACGTCCCCCGCAATCTTATAAACTTATCCATGTCCCTCGTGATGTTATAAACTTACGTACGTCCTTCGCAATGTTATAAACTCATCCACGTCCCTCGTGATGTTATAAACTTACCCACATCCCACGTCCCTCGCGATATTATCAACTTATCCACGCCCCATGTGAAGTTGTACACTTATCCACGCACGTCGTGATGTTATAAACTAACCACGCCCCTCGCGATGCTATAAACTTAACTACACCCCTCGCGATGCTATAAACTTAACTACACCCCTCGCGATGTTATAAACTTATCCACGTCCTTTGCGATGTTATAAACTTATCCACGTCCCTCGCGATGTTATAAACTTACCCACTGTACCTCGCGATGTTATAAACTTACCCACGCCCCTCGCGATGTTATAAAGTTATCCACGCCCCTCGCGATGTTAAAAACTTATCCATGTCCTTCGTGATGTTATAAACTTACCCACGCACCTCGCGATCTTATAATCTTATCAACGCCCCTCGCGATGTTATAAACTTATCCACGTCCTCGCGATGTTATTAACATATCCACGTCCCTTGCGATGTAATAAACATACACACGCCTCTCACGATATTATACACTTTTCCACGCCCCTCGCGATGTTATAAACTTACCCACGCCCCTCGCGATGTTATAAACTTACCCACGTCCATCGCGATGCTATAAACTTACCAACACCCCACGCAATGTTATAAATTTACCAACGTCCATCGTGATGTTATAAACTTATCCACACCCCTCGTGATAATATAAACTTACCCACGCCCCTCGCGATGTTATAAACTTACCCACGCCCCTCGTGATCTTATAAACTTACCCACGTCCTCGTGATGTAATAAACATATCCACGCCCCTCGCGATGTTATGAACTTATCCACGTCCTCGCGATGTTATAAACTTACCCACATCCCTCGCGATCTTATAAACTTATCCACGTCCCTCGCGATCTTATAAACTTACCCATGTCCCTCACGATGTTATAAACTTACCCACACCCCTCGCGATGTTATAAACTTACCCACGCCCCTCGCGATGTTATAAGCTCATCCATGCCCCTCGCGATGTTATAAACTTACCCACTGTACCTCGCGATGTTATAAACTTATCCACGCCCCTCGCGATGTTATAAACATACCCACGTCCTCGTGATGTAATAAACATATCCACGCCCCTCGCGATTTTATGAACTTATCCACGCCCCTCGTGATGTTATAAATTTATCCTCGTCCCGCGCGATGCTATAAACCTACCCACGCCCCTCGTGATGTTATAAGCTTATCCATGGCCCTCTTGATGTTATAAACTTCTCCACGTCCCTCACGATGATATAAACTTAGCCACGTCCTCGCAATGTTATAGACTTACCCACGTCCCTCGCGATGTTATAAAATTATCCATGTCCTCGCGATGTTATAAACTTACCCACGTCCCCCGCAATCTTATAAACTTATCCATGTCCCTCGTGATGTTATAAACTTACGCACGTCCCTCGCGATGTTATAAACTTATCCACGCCCCTCGCTATGTTATAAACTTATCCACTTCCCTCGTGATGTTATAAACTTACCCACGCACCTCTCGATGTTATAAACCTACCCACGTCCTCGTGATGTAATAAAAATCTCCACGCCCCTCGCGATGTTATGAACTTATCCACGCCCCTCACGATGTTATAAACTTATCCACGTCCTCGCGATGTTATAAACTTACCCACATCCCTCGCGATCTTATAAAGTTATCCACACCCCTCGCGATGTTATAAACTTACCTACGCCCCTCGCGATGGTATAAACTTACCCACGTCCCTCGTAATGTTATAAACTTATTCACGTCCTCGTGATGTAATAAACATATCCACGCCCCTCGCAATGTTATGAACTTATCCACGCCCCTCGCGATGCTATAAAATTATCCATGCCCCTCGGGATGTTATAAAAGTATCCACGCCCCTCGCGATGTTATAAACTTTCCCACGTCCCTCGTGATGTTATAAACATATCACGTCCCTCGCGATATTATGAAGTTATCCACTCCCCTAGCGATGTTATAAACTTATCCACGTCCTTCACGATGTTATAAACTTATCCATGCTGCTCGCGATGTTATGAACTTACTCATCTCCCTCGTGATGTTATAAACTTACCCACGTCCCACGTCCATCGCGATATTATAAACTTATCCATGCCCCACGCGATGATATACACCTATCCACAGCCCTCGCGATCTTATAAACATATCCACGCCCCTCACGATGTAATAAACATACCCACGCCCAGCGCGATATTATAAACTTTCCCACGCCCGTAGCGATTTTATAAACTTACCCACGCCCATCGCGATGCTATAAACTTACCCACACCCCTCGCGATGTTATAAATTTACCAATGTCCCTCGTGATGTTATAAACTTATCCACACCTCTCGCGATGATATAAACTTACCCACGCCCCTCGCAATGTTATAAACTTACCCACGTCCCTCGCGATATTATAAACTTATCCACGTCCTCGTTATGTTATGAACTTACCCATTTATCTCGCGATGTTATAAACTTACCAACACCCCTCGTGATCTTATAAACTTACCCAAGTCCTCGTGATGTAATAAACATATCCACGCCCCTCGCGATGTAATAAACATACCCATGCCCAGCGCGGTATTATAAACTTTTCCACACCCCTCGCGATGTTATAAACTTACCCACGCCCTTCGTGATGTTATAAACTAACACACGCCCCTCGCGATGTTATAAACTTACCAACGTCCCTCGCGATGCTATAAACTTACCCACACCCCTCGCGATGTTATAAATTTACCAACGTCCCTCGTGATGTTATAAACTTATCCACACCCCTTGCGATGATATAAACTTACCCATGCCCCTCGCAATGTTATAAACTTACCCACGTCCCTCGCGATGTTATAAACTTATCCACGTCCTCGTTATGTTATAAACTTACCCATGTCCCTCGCGATGTTATAAACTTACCCACGCCCCTCGCGATCTTATAAACTTACCCAAGTCCTCGTGATGTAATAAACATATCCACGCCCCTCGCGATGTAATAAACATACCCATGCCCAGCGCGGTATTATAAACTTTTCCACACCCCTCGCGATGTTATAAACTTACCCACGCCCTTCGTGATGTTATAAACTGACACACGCCCCTCGCGATGTTATAAACTTACCAACGTCCCTCGCGATGCTATAAACTTACCCACACCCCTCGCGATGTTATAAATTTACCAACGTCCCTCGTGATGTTATAAACTTATCCACACCCCTTGCGATGATATAAACTTACCCACGCCCCTCGCAATGTTATAAACTTACCCACGTCCCTCGCGATGTTATAAACTTATCCACGTCCTCGTTATGTTATAAACTTACCCATGTCCCTCGCGATGTTATAAACTTACCCACGCCCCTCGCGATCTTATAAACTTACCCAAGTCCTCGTGATGTAATAAACATATCCACGCCCCTCGTGATGTTATGAACTTATCCATGCCCCTCGCGATGTTATAAGCTTATCCACGCCCCTCGCGATGTTATAAACTTACCCACTGTACCTCGCGATGTTATAAACTTATCCACGTCCTCGTGATGTTATAAACTTACCCACGCCCCTCGCGATGTTATAAACTTACCCACGTCCTCATGATGTAATAAATATATCCACGCCCCTCGCGATGTTATGAACTTATCCACGCCCCTCGTGATGTTATAAATTTATCCTCGTCCCGCGCGATGCTATAAACCTACCCACGCCCCTCGTGATGTTATAAGCTTATCCATGGCCCTCTTGATGTTATAAACTTCTCCACGTCCCTCACGATGATATAAACTTAGCCACGTCCTCGCAATGTTATAAACTTACCCACGTCCCTCGCGATGTTATAAAATTATCCATGTCCTCGCGATGTTATAAACTTACCCACGTCCCCCGCAATCTTATAAACTTATCCATGTCCCTCGTGATGTTATAAACTTACGTACGTCCTTCGCAATGTTATAAACTCATCCACGTCCCTCGTGATGTTATAAACTTACCCACATCCCACGTCCCTCGCGATATTATCAACTTATCCACGCCCCATGTGAAGTTGTACACTTATCCACGCACGTCGTGATGTTATAAACTAACCACGCCCCTCGCGATGCTATAAACTTAACTACACCCCTCGCGATGCTATAAACTTAACTACACCCCTCGCGATGTTATAAACTTATCCACGTCCTTTGCGATGTTATAAACTTATCCACGTCCCTCGCGATGTTATAAACTTACCCACTGTACCTCGCGATGTTATAAACTTACCCACGCCCCTCGCGATGTTATAAAGTTATCCACGCCCCTCGCGATGTTAAAAACTTATCCATGTCCTTCGTGATGTTATAAACTTATCCACGCTCCTCACGATGTTATGAACTTACTCATCTCCCTTGTGGTGTTATAAACTTACCCACGTCCCACGTACCTCGCGATGTAATAAACATACCTACGCCCCGAGCGATATTATAAACTTTTCCAAGCCCCTCGCGATGTTATAAACTTACCCACTCCCTCCGTGATGTTATAAACTTACTCACTCCCTCACGATGTTACAAACTTATCCGCACCCCTCCTGATGTAATAAATTTATCCACGTCCTCGCGATGTTATAAACTTACCCACGTCCCTCGCGATGCTATAAAATTATCCATGCCCCTCGGGATGTTATAAAAGTATCCACGCCCCTCGCGATGTTATAAACTTTCTCACGTCCCTTGCGATGTAATAAATATATCACGCCCCTCGCGAAATTATGAAGTTATCCACTCCCCTAGCGATGTTATAAACTTATCCACGTCCTTCACGATGTTATAAACTTATCCATGCTGCTCGCGATGTTATGAACTTACTCATCTCCCTCGTGATGTTATAAACTTACCCACGTCCCACGTCCATCGCGATATTATAAACTTATCCACGCCCCACGCGATGATATACACCTATCCACAGCCCTCGCGATCTTATAA
The DNA here is from genome assembly GCF_030028105.1 of Mobula birostris. Taxonomy (NCBI): domain Eukaryota; kingdom Metazoa; phylum Chordata; class Chondrichthyes; order Myliobatiformes; family Myliobatidae; genus Mobula; species Mobula birostris. Next base: position 40,753,954 of record NC_092383.1, on the reverse strand, counting down.
ACATATCCACGCCCCTCGCGATGTAATAAACATACCCACGCCCAGCGTGATATTATAAACCTACCCACGCCCCTCGCGATGTTATAAACTTACCAACGTCCCTCGCGATGCTATAAACTTACCCACACCCCTCGCGATGTTATAAATTTACCAACGTCCCTCGTGATGTTATAAACTTACCCACACCCCTCGCGATGTTATGATCTTATCCACGCCCCTCACGATGTTATAAAATTACCCACGACCCTCGCGATTTTATAAAGTTATCCACACGCCTCACGATGTTATAAACATACCCACGCCCCTCGCGATGTTATCAACTTACCCACATCCCTCGTGATGTTATAAACTTACCCACGTCCCACGTCCATTGTGATATTATAAACTTATCCACGCCCCACGCGATGATATACACCTATCCATGGCCCTCGCGATCTTATAAACATATCCACGCCCCTCGCGATGTAATAAACATACCCACGCCCCTCGCAATATTATAAACTTTTCCACGCCCCTCGCGATGTTATAAACTTACCCACGCCCTTCGTGATGTTATAAACTTACCCACGCCCCTCGCGATGTTATAAACTTACCAATGTCCCTCGCGATGCTATAAACTTACCCACACCCCTCGCGATTTTATAAATTTACCAACGTCCCTCGTGATGTTATAAACTTATCCACACCCCTCGCGATGATATAAACTTATCCACGTCCTCGTTATGTTATAAACTTACCCATGTCCCTCGCGATGTTATAAACTTACCCACGCCCCTCGCGATCTTATAAACTTACCCAAGTCCTCGTGATGTAATAAACATATCCACGCCCCTCGCGATGTTATGAACTTATCCACGCCCCTCGCGATGTTATAAGCTTATCCACGCCCCTCGCGATGTTATAAACTTACCCACTGTACCTCGCGGATATCCTACGTGGATATGTTATAAACTTATCCACGTCCTCGTGATGTTATAAACTTATCCACGTCATCGTGGTGTAATAAACATATCCACGCCCCTCGCAATGTTATAAACTTATCCACGCCTTTGCGATCTTATAAACTTACCCATGTCCCTCACGATCTTATAATCTTATCCACGCCCCTCGCGATGTTATAAACTTACCCACGTCCTCGCGATGTTATAAACGTACCCACGCACCTCGTGATGTTATAAACTTACCCACGTCCCTGGCGATGCTATAAAATTATCCATGCCCCACGGGAAGTTATAAAAGTATCCACGCCCCTCGCGATGTTATAAACTTTCCCACGGCCCTCGCAATGTTATAAACATATCCACGTCCCTCGCGATGTAATAAACATACACACGCCCCTCACGATATTATACACTCTTCCACGCCCCTCGCGATGTTATAAACTTACCCACGCCCCTCGCGATGTTATAAACTTACCCACGTCCATCGCGATGCTATAAACTTACCCACACCACACCCAATGTTATAAATTTATCAACGTCCCTCGTGATGTTATAAACTTATCCACACCCCTCGCGATGATATAAACATACCCACGCCCCTCGCGATGTTATAAACTTACCCACGTCCCTCGCAATGTTATAAACTTATCCACGTCCTCGTTATTTTATAAACTTACCAATGTACCTTGTGATGTAATAAACTTACACACGCCCCTCGCGATCTTATAAACTTACCCACGTCCTCGTGATGTAATAAACATATCCACACCCCTCGCGATGTTATGAACTTATGTACGCCACTCGCGATGTTATGAACTTATCTACGTCCAGGGATGTTATAAACTTACCCACATCCCTCGCGATCTTATCAACTTATCCACGTCCCTCGCGATCTGATAAACTTACCCATGTACCTTACGATGTTATAAAATTACCCCCAACCCTCGCGATGTTATAAACTTACCCACGCCCCTCGCGATGTTGTAAACTTATCTACACCGCTCGCGATGTTATAAACTTATCCACATCCCTCGTGACGTTATAAACTTATCCACACCCCTTGTGATGATATAAACTTTAACACGCCCCTCGCGATGCTATAAGCTTATCCACGCCCCTCGCGATGTTATAAACTTACCCACTGTACCTCGCGATGTTATAAACTTATCCACGTCGTCGTTATGTTATAAACTTACCCATGTCCCTCGCGATGTTATAAACTTACCCACGCCCCTCGCGATCTTATAAACTTACCCAAGTCCTCGTGATGTAATAAACATATCCACGCCCCTCGCGATGTTATGAACTTATCCACGCCCCTCGCGATGTTATAAACTTACCCACTGTACCTCGCGATGTTATAAACTTATCCACGTCCTCGTGATGTTATAAACTTATCCACGTCATCGTGGTGCAATAAACATATCCACCCCCCATCGCAATGTTATAAACTTATCCACGCCCTTGCGATCTTATAAACTTACCCATGTCCCTCACAATCTAATAATCTTATCCACGCCTCTCGCTATGTTATAAACTTATCCACGTCCTCGCGATGTTATAAACGTACCCACGCACCTCGTGATGTTATAAACTTACCCACGTCCCTGGCGATGCTATAAAATTATCCATGCCCCACGGGAAGTTATAAAAGTATCCACGCCCCTCGCGATGTTATAAACATATCCACGCCCCTCGCGATGTTATGAACTTATCCACGCCCCTCGCGATGTTATAAGCTTATCCACGCCCCTCGCGATGTTATAAACTTACCCACTGTACCTCGCGATGTTATAAACTTATCCACGTCCTCGTGATGTTATAAACTTATCCACGTCATCGTGGTGTAATAAACATATCCACGCCCCTCGCAATGTTATAAACTTATCCACGCCTTTGCGATCTTATAAACTTACCCATGTCCCTCGCGATCTTATAATCTTATCCACGCCCCTCGCGATGTTATAAACTTACCCACGTCCTCGCGATGTTATAAACGTACCCACGCACCTCGTGATGTTATAAACTTACCCACGTCCCTGGCGATGCTATAAAATTATCCATGCCCCACGGGAAGTTATAAAAGTATCCACGCCCCTCGCGATGTTATAAACTTTCCCACGGCCCTCGCAATGTTATAAACATATCCACGTCCCTCGCGAAGTAATAAACATACACACGCCCCTCACGATATTATACACTCTTCCACGCCCCTCGCGATGTTATAAACTTACCCACGCCCCTCGCGATGTTATAAACTTACCCACGTCCATCGCGATGCTATAAACTTACCCACACCACACGCAATGTTATAAATTTACCAACGTCCCTTGTGATGTTATAAACTTATCCACACCCCTCGCGATGATATAAACATAACCACGCCCCTCGCCATGTTATAAACTTACCCACGTCCCTCGCAATGTTATAAACTTATCCACGTCCTCGTTATGTTATAAACTTACCAATGTACCTTGTGATGTTATAAACTTACACACACCCCTCGCGATCTTATAAACTTACCCACGTCCTCGTGATGTAATAAACATATCCACACCCCTCGCGATGTTATGAACTTATGTACGCCACTCGCGATGTTATGAACTTATCTACGTCCTCGGATGTTATAAACTTACCCACATCCCTCGCGATCTTATGAACTTATCCACGTCCCTCGCGATCTGATAAACTTACCCATGTACCTTACGATGTTATAAAATTACCCCCAACCCTCGCGATGTTATAAACTTACCCACGCCCCTCGCGATGTTGTAAACTTATCTACACCGCTCGCGATGTTATAAATTTATCCACATCCCTCGTGACGTTATAAACTTATCCACACCCCTTGTGATGATATAAACTTTAACACGCCCCTCGCGATGCTATAAGCTTATCCACGCCCCTCGCGATGTTATAAACTTACCCACTGTACCTCGCGATGTTATAAACTTATCCACGTCGTCGTTATGTTATAAACTTACCCATGTCCCTCGCGATGTTATAAACTTACCCACGCCCCTCGCGATCTTATAAACTTACCCAAGTCCTCGTGATGTAATAAACATATCCACGCCCCTCGCGATGTTATGAACTTATCCACGCCCCTCGCGATGTTATAAACTTACCCACTGTACCTCGCGATGTTATAAACTTATCCACGTCCTCGTGATGTTATAAACTTATCCACGTCATCGTGGTGCAATAAACATATCCACCCCCCTCGCAATGTTATAAACTTATCCACGCCCTTGCGATCTTATAAACTTACCCATGTCTCTCGCAATCTTATAATCTTATCCACGCCTCTCGCGATGTTATAAACTTATCCACGTCCTCGCGATGTTATAAACGTACCCACGCACCTCGTGATGTTATAAACTTACCCACGTCCCTGGCGATGCTATAAAATTATCCATGCCCCACGGGAAGTTATAAAAGTATCCACGCCCCTCGCGATGTTATAAACATATCCACGTCCCTCGCGATGTAATAAACATACACACGCCCCTCACGATATTATACACTTTTCCACGCCCCTCGCGATGTTATAAACTTACCCACGCCCCTCGCGATGTTATAAACTTACCCATGTCCATCGCGATGCTATAAACTTACCCACACCCCACGCAATGTTATAAATTTACCAACGTCCCTCGTGATGATATAAACTTATCCACACCCCTCGTGATGATATAAACATACCCACGCCCCTCGCCATGTTATAAACTTACCCACGTCCCTCGCAATGTTATAAACTTATCCACGTCCTCGTTATGTTATAAACTTACCAATGTACCTCGTGATGTTATAAACATACCCACGCCCCTCGCGATCTTATAAACTTACCCACGTCCTCGTGATGTAATAAACATATCCACACCCCTCGCGATGTTATGAACTTATGTACGCCACTCGCGATGTTATGAACTTATCTACGTCCTCGGATGTTATAAACTTACCCACATCCCTCGCGATCTTCTGAACTTATCCACGTCCCTCGCGATCTGATAAACTTACCCATGTACCTCACGATGTTATAAAATTACCCACAACCCTCGCGATGTTATAAACTTAATCACGCCCCTCGCGATGTTGTAAACTTATCTACACCCCTCGCGATGTTATAAACTTATCCACATCCCTCGCGACGTTATAAACTTATCCACACCCCTCGTGATAATATAAACCTTAACACGCCCCTCGCGATGCTATAAGCTTATCCACGCCCCTCGCGATGTTATAAACTTACCCACTGTACCTCGCGATGTTATAAACTTATCCATGTCCTCGTGATGTTATAAACTTACCCATGTCTCTCGCGATGTTATAAACTTACCCACGCCCCTCGCGATCTTATAAACTTACCCAAGTCCTCGTGATGTAATAAACATATCCACGCCCCTCGCGATGTTATGAACTTATCCACGCCCCTCGCGATGTTATAAGCTTATCCACGCCCCTCGCGATGTTATAAACTTACCCACTTTACCTCGCGATGTTATAAACTTATCCACGTCCTCGTGATGTTATAAACTTATCCACGTCATCGTGGTGTAATAAACATATCCACACCCCTCGCAATGTTATAAACTTATCCACGCCCTTGCGATCTTATAAACTTACCCATGTCCCTCGCGATCTTATAATCTTATCCACGCCCCTCGCGATGTTATAAACTTACCCACGTCCTCGCGATGTTATAAACGTACCCACGCACCTCGTGATGTTATAAACTTACCCACGTCCCTGGCGATGCTATAAAATTATCCATGCCCCACGGGAAGTTATAAAAGTATCCACGCCCCTCGCGATGTTATAAACTTTCCCACGGCCCTCGCAATGTTATAAACATATCCACGTCCCTCACGATGTAATAAACATACACACGCCCCTCACGATATTATACACTTTTCCACGCCCCTCGCGATGTTATAAACTTACCCACGCCCCTCGCGATGTTATAAACTTACCCACGTCCATCGCGATGCTATAAACTTACCCACACCCCACGCAATGTTATAAATTTACCAACGTCCCTCGTGATGTTATAAACTTATCCACACCCCTCGCGATGTTATAAACATACCCACGCCGCTCGCGATGTTATAAACTTACCCACGTCCCTCGCAATGTTATAAACTTATCCACGTCCTCGTTATGTTATAAACTTACCAATGTACCTCATGATGTTATAAACATACCCACGCCCCTCGCGATCTTATAAACTTACCCACGTCCTCGTGATGTAATAAACATATCCACACCCCTCGCGATGTTATGAACTTATCTACGTCCTCGGATGTTATAAACTTACCCACATCCCTCGCGATCTTATGAACTTATCCACGTCCCTCGCGATCTGATAAACTTACCCATGTACCTCACGATGTTATAAACTTATCCACGTCGTCGTTATGTTATAAACTTACCCATGTCCCTCGCGATGTTATAAACTTACCCACGCCCCTCGCGATCTTATAAACTTACCCAAGTCTTCGTGCTGTAATAAACATATCCACGCCCCTCGCGATGTTATGAACTTATCCACGCCCCTCGCGATGTTATAAGCTTATCCACGCCCCTCGCAATGTTATAAACTTACCCACTGTACCTCGCGATGTTATAAACTTATCCACGTCCTCGTGATGTTATAAACTTATCCACGTCATCGTGGTGTAATAAACATATCCACGCCCCTCGCAATGTTATAAACTTATCCACGCCCTTGTGATCTTATAAACTTACCCATGTCCCTCGCGATCTTATAATCTTATCCACGCCCCTCGCGATGTTATAAACTTATCCACGTCCTCGCGATGTTATAAACGTACCCACGCACCTCGTGATGTTATAAACTTACCCACGTCCCTGGCGATGCTATAAAATTATCCATGCCCCACGGGAAGTTATAAAAGTATCCACACCCCTCGCAATGTTATAAACATATCCACGTCCCTCGCGATGTAATAAACATACACACGCCCCTCACGATATTATACACTCTTCCACGCCCCTCGCGATGTTATAAACTTACCCACGCCCCTCGCGATGCTATAAGCTTATCCACGCCCCTCGCGATGTTATAAACTTACCCACTGTACCTCGCGATGTTCTAAACTTATCCACGTCGTCGTTATGTTATAAACTTACCCATGTCCCTCGCGATGTTATAAACTTACCCACGCCCCTCGCGATCTTATAAACTTACCCAAGTCCTCGTGATGTAATAAACATATCCACGCCCCTCGCGATGTTATGAACTTATCCACGCCCCTCGCGATGTTATAAACTTACCCACTGTACCTCGCGATGTTATAAACTTATCCACGTCCTCGTGATGTTATAAACTTATCCACGTCATCGTGGTGCAATAAACATATCCACCCCCCTCGCAATGTTATAAACTTATCCACGCCCTTGCGATCTTATAAACTTACCAATGTCCCTCGCAATCTTATAATCTTATCCACGCCTCTCGCGATGTTATAAACTTATCCACGTCCTCGCGATGTTATAAACGTACCCACGCACCTCGTGATGTTATAAACTTACCCACGTCCCTGGCGATGCTATAAAATTATCCATGCCCCACGGGAAGTTATAAAAGTATCCACGCCCCTCGCGATGTTATAAACATATCCACGTCCCTCGCGATGTAATAAACATACACACGCCCCTCACGATATTATACACTTTTCCACGCCCCTCGCGATGTTATAAACTTACCCACGCCCCTCGCGATGTTATAAACTTACCCATGTCCATCGCGATGCTATAAACTTACCCACACCCCATGCAATGTTATAAATTTACCAACGTCCCTCGTGATGTTATAAACTTATCCACACCCCTCGCGATGATATAAACATAACCACGCCCCTCGCCATGTTATAAACTTACCCACGTCCCTCGCAATGTTATAAACTTATCCACGTCCTCGTTATGTTATAAACTTACCAATGTACCTTGTGATGTTATAAACTTACACACACCCCTCGCGATCTTATAAACTTACCCACGTCCTCGTGATGTAATAAACATATCCACACCCCTCGCGATGTTATGAACTTATGTACGCCACTCGCGATGTTATGAACTTATCTACGTCCTCGGATGTTATAAACTTACCCACATCCCTCGCGATCTTATGAACTTATCCACGTCCCTCGCGATCTGATAAACTTACCCATGTACCTTACGATGTTATAAAATTACCCCCAACCCTCGCGATGTTATAAACTTACCCACGCCCCTCGCGATGTTGTAAACTTATCTACACCGCTCGCGATGTTATAAATTTATCCACATCCCTCGTGACGTTATAAACTTATCCACACCCCTTGTGATGATATAAACTTTAACACGCCCCTCGCGATGCTATAAGCTTATCCACGCCCCTCGCGATGTTATAAACTTACCCACTGTACCTCGCGATGTTATAAACTTATCCACGTCGTCGTTATGTTATAAACTTACCCATGTCCCTCGCGATGTTATAAACTTACCCACGCCCCTCGCGATCTTATAAACTTACCCAAGTCCTCGTGATGTAATAAACATATCCACGCCCCTCGCGATGTTATGAACTTATCCACGCCCCTCGCGATGTTATAAACTTACCCACTGTACCTCGCGATGTTATAAACTTATCCACGTCCTCGTGATGTTATAAACTTATCCACGTCATCGTGGTGCAATAAACATATCCACCCCCCTCGCAATGTTATAAACTTATCCACGCCCTTGCGATCTTATAAACTTACCCATGTCTCTCGCAATCTTATAATCTTATCCACGCCTCTCGCGATGTTATAAACTTATCCACGTCCTCGCGATGTTATAAACGTACCCACGCACCTCGTGATGTTATAAACTTACCCACGTCCCTGGCGATGCTATAAAATTATCCATGCCCCACGGGAAGTTATAAAAGTATCCACGCCCCTCGCGATGTTATAAACATATCCACGTCCCTCGCGATGTAATAAACATACACACGCCCCTCACGATATTATACACTTTTCCACGCCCCTCGCGATGTTATAAACTTACCCACGCCCCTCGCGATGTTATAAACTTACCCATGTCCATCGCGATGCTATAAACTTACCCACACCCCACGCAATGTTATAAATTTACCAACGTCCCTCGTGATGATATAAACTTATCCACACCCCTCGTGATGATATAAACATACCCACGCCCCTCGCCATGTTATAAACTTACCCACGTCCCTCGCAATGTTATAAACTTATCCACGTCCTCGTTATGTTATAAACTTACCAATGTACCTCGTGATGTTATAAACATACCCACGCCCCTCGCGATCTTATAAACTTACCCACGTCCTCGTGATGTAATAAACATATCCACACCCCTCGCGATGTTATGAACTTATGTACGCCACTCGCGATGTTATGAACTTATCTACGTCCTCGGATGTTATAAACTTACCCACATCCCTCGCGATCTTCTGAACTTATCCACGTCCCTCGCGATCTGATAAACTTACCCATGTACCTCACGATGTTATAAAATTACCCACAACCCTCGCGATGTTATAAACTTAATCACGCCCCTCGCGATGTTGTAAACTTATCTACACCCCTCGCGATGTTATAAACTTATCCACATCCCTCGCGACGTTATAAACTTATCCACACCCCTCGTGATAATATAAACCTTAACACGCCCCTCGCGATGCTATAAGCTTATCCACGCCCCTCGCGATGTTATAAACTTACCCACTGTACCTCGCGATGTTATAAACTTATCCATGTCCTCGTGATGTTATAAACTTACCCATGTCTCTCGCGATGTTATAAACTTACCCACGCCCCTCGCGATCTTATAAACTTACCCAAGTCCTCGTGATGTAATAAACATATCCACGCCCCTCGCGATGTTATGAACTTATCCACGCCCCTCGCGATGTTATAAGCTTATCCACGCCCCTCGCGATGTTATAAACTTACCCACTTTACCTCGCGATGTTATAAACTTATCCACGTCCTCGTGATGTTATAAACTTATCCACGTCATCGTGGTGTAATAAACATATCCACACCCCTCGCAATGTTATAAACTTATCCACGCCCTTGCGATCTTATAAACTTACCCATGTCCCTCGCGATCTTATAATCTTATCCACGCCCCTCGCGATGTTATAAACTTACCCACGTCCTCGCGATGTTATAAACGTACCCACGCACCTCGTGATGTTATAAACTTACCCACGTCCCTGGCGATGCTATAAAATTATCCATGCCCCACGGGAAGTTATAAAAGTATCCACGCCCCTCGCGATGTTATAAACTTTCCCACGGCCCTCGCAATGTTATAAACATATCCACGTCCCTCACGATGTAATAAACATACACACGCCCCTCACGATATTATACACTTTTCCACGCCCCTCGCGATGTTATAAACTTACCCACGCCCCTCGCGATGTTATAAACTTACCCACGTCCATCGCGATGCTATAAACTTACCCACACCCCACGCAATATTATAAATTTACCAACGTCCCTCGTGATGTTATAAACTTATCCACACCCCTCGCGATGTTATAAACATACCCACGCCGCTCGCGATGTTATAAACTTACCCACGTCCCTCGCAATGTTATAAACTTATCCACGTCCTCGTTATGTTATAAACTTACCAATGTACCTCATGATGTTATAAACATACCCACGCCCCTCGCGATCTTATAAACTTACCCACGTCCTCGTGATGTAATAAACATATCCACACCCCTCGCGATGTTATGAACTTATCTACGTCCTCGGATGTTATAAACTTACCCACATCCCTCGCGATCTTATGAACTTATCCACGTCCCTCGCGATCTGATAAACTTACCCATGTACCTCACGATGTTATAAACTTATCCACGTCGTCGTTATGTTATAAACTTACCCATGTCCCTCGCGATGTTATAAACTTACCCACGCCCCTCGCGATCTTATAAACTTACCCAAGTCTTCGTGCTGTAATAAACATATCCACGCCCCTCGCGATGTTATGAACTTATCCACGCCCCTCGCGATGTTATAAGCTTATCCACGCCCCTCGCAATGTTATAAACTTACCCACTGTACCTCGCGATGTTATAAACTTATCCACGTCCTCGTGATGTTATAAACTTATCCACGTCATCGTGGTGTAATAAACATATCCACGCCCCTCGCAATGTTATAAACTTATCCACGCCCTTGTGATCTTATAAACTTACCCATGTCCCTCGCGATCTTATAATCTTATCCACGCCCCTCGCGATGTTATAAACTTATCCACGTCCTCGCGATGTTATAAACGTACCCACGCACCTCGTGATGTTATAAACTTACCCACGTCCCTGGCGATGCTATAAAATTATCCATGCCCCACGGGAAGTTATAAAAGTATCCACACCCCTCGCAATGTTATAAACATATCCACGTCCCTCGCGATGTAATAAACATACACACGCCCCTCACGATATTATACACTCTTCCACGCCCCTCGCGATGTTATAAACTTACCCACGCCCCTCGCGATGCTATAAGCTTATCCACGCCCCTCGCGATGTTATAAACTTACCCACTGTACCTCGCGATGTTCTAAACTTATCCACGTCGTCGTTATGTTATAAACTTACCCATGTCCCTCGCGATGTTATAAACTTACCCACGCCCCTCGCGATCTTATAAACTTACCCAAGTCCTCGTGATGTAATAAACATATCCACGCCCCTCGCGATGTTATGAACTTATCCACGCCCCTCGCGATGTTATAAACTTACCCACTGTACCTCGCGATGTTATAAACTTATCCACGTCCTCGTGATGTTATAAACTTATCCACGTCATCGTGGTGCAATAAACATATCCACCCCCCTCGCAATGTTATAAACTTATCCACGCCCTTGCGATCTTATAAACTTACCAATGTCCCTCGCAATCTTATAATCTTATCCACGCCTCTCGCGATGTTATAAACTTATCCACGTCCTCGCGATGTTATAAACGTACCCACGCACCTCGTGATGTTATAAACTTACCCACGTCCCTGGCGATGCTATAAAATTATCCATGCCCCACGGGAAGTTATAAAAGTATCCACGCCCCTCGCGATGTTATAAACATATCCACGTCCCTCGCGATGTAATAAACATACACACGCCCCTCACGATATTATACACTTTTCCACGCCCCTCGCGATGTTATAAACTTACCCACGCCCCTCGCGATGTTATAAACTTACCCATGTCCATCGCGATGCTATAAACTTACCCACACCCCATGCAATGTTATAAATTTACCAACGTCCCTCGTGATGTTATAAACTTATCCACACCCCTCGTGATGATATAAACATACCCACGCCCCTCGCCATGTTATAAACTTACCCACGTCCCTCGCAATGTTATAAACTTATCCACGTCCTCGTTATGTTATAAACTTACCAATGTACCTCGTGATGTTATAAACATACCCACGCCCCTCGCGATCTTATAAACTTACCCACGTCCTCGTGATGTAATAAACATATCCACACCCCTCGCGATGTTATGAACTTATCTACGCCACTCGCGATGTTATGAACTTATCTACGTCCTCGGATGTTATAAACTTACCCACATCCCTCGCGATCTTCTGAACTTATCCACGTCCCTCGCGATCTGATAAACTTACCCATGTACCTCACGATGTTATAAAATTACCCACAACCCTCGCGATGTTATAAACTTAATCACGCCCCTCGCGATGTTGTAAACTTATCTACACCCCTCGCAATGTTATAAACTCATCCACATCCCTCGCGACGTTATAAACTTATCCACACCCCTCGTGATAATATAAACTTTAACACGCCCCTCGCGATGCTATAAGCTTATCCATGCCCCTCGCGATGTTATAAACTTACCCACTGTACCTCGCGATGTTATAAACATATCCACGTCCCTCGCGATGTAATAAACATACACACGCCCCTCACGATATTATACACTTTTCCACGCCCCTCGCGATGTTATAAACTTACCCACGCCCCTCGCGATGTTATAAACTTACCCATGTCCATCGCGATGCTATAAACTTACCCACACCCCACGCAATGTTATAAATTTACCAACGTCCCTCGTGATGTTATAAACTTATCCACACCCTTCGTGATGAAATAAACATACCCATGCCCCTCGCCATGTTATAAACTTACCCACTGTACCTCGCAATGTTATAAACTTATCCATGTCCTCGTGATGTTATAAACTTACCCATGTCTCTCGCGATGTTATAAGCTTACCCACGCCCCTCGCGATCTTATAAACTTACCCAAGTCCTCGTGATGTAATAAACATATCCACGCCCCTCGCGATGTTATGAACTTATCCACGCCCCTCGCGATGTTATAAGCTTATCCACGCCCCTCGCGATGTTATAAACTTACCCACTTTACCTCGCGATGTTATAAACTTATCCACGTCCTCGTGATGTTATAAACTTATCCACGTCATCGTGGTGTAATAAACATATCCACACCCCTCACAATGTTATAAACTTATCCACGCCCTTGCGATCTTATAAACTTACCCATGTCCCTCGCGATCTTATAATCTTATCCACGCCCCTCGCGATGTTATAAACTTACCCACGTCCTCGCGATGTTATAAACGTACCCACGCACCTCGTGATGTTATAAACTTACCCACGTCCCTGGCGATGCTATAAAATTATCCATGCCCCATGGGAAGTTATAAAAGTATCCACGCCCCTCGCGATGTTATAAACTTTCCCACGGCCCTCGCAATGTTATAAACATATCCACGTCCCTCGCGATGTAATAAACATACACACGCCCCTCACGATATTATACACTTTTCCACGCCCCTCGCGATGTTATAAACTTACCCACGCCCCTCGCGATGTTATAAACTTACCCACGTCCATCGTGATGCTATAAACTTACCCACACCCCACGCAATGTTATAAATTTACCAACGTCCCTCGTGATGTTATAAACTTATCCACACCCCTCGCGATGATATAAACATACCCACGCCGCTCGCGATGTTATAAACTTACCCACGTCCCTCGCAATGTTATAAACTTATCCACGTCCTCGTTATGTTATAAACTTACCAATGTACCTCGTGATGTTATAAACATACCCACGCCCCTCGCGATCTTATAAACTTACCCACGTCCTCGTGATGTAATAAACATATCCACACCCCTCGCGATGTTATGAACTTATGTACGCCACTCGCGATGTTATGAACTTATCTACGTCCTCGGATGTTATAAACTTACCCACATCCCTCGCGATCTTATGAACTTATCCACGTCCCTCGCGATCTGATAAACTTACCCATGTACCTCACGATGTTATAAACTTATCCACGTCGTCGTTATGTTATAAACTTACCCATGTCCCTCGCGATGTTATAAACTTACCCACGCCCCTCGCGATCTTATAAACTTACCCAAGTCCTCGTGATGTAATAAACATATCCACGCCCCTCGCGATGTTATGAACTTATCCACGCCCCTCGCGATGTTATAAGCTTATCCACGCCCCTCGCGATGTTATAAACTTACCCACTGTACCTCGCGATGTTATAAACTTATCCACATCCTCGTGATGTTATAAACTTATCCACGTCATCGTGGTGTAATAAACATATCCACACCCCTCGCAATGTTATAAACTTATCCACGCCCTTGTGATCTTATAAACTTACCCATGTCCCTCGCGATCTTATAATCTTATCCACGCCCCTCGCGATGTTATAAACTTATCCACGACCTCGCGATGTTATAAACGTACCCACGCACCTCGTGATGTTATAAACTTACCCACGTCCCTGGCGATGCTATAAAATTATCCATGCCCCACGGGAAGTTATAAAAGTATCCACACCCCTCGCGATGTTATAAACATATCCACGTCCCTCGCTATGTAATAAACATGCACACGCCCCTCACGATATTATACACTTTTCCACGCCCCTCGCGATGTTATAAACTTACCCACGCCCCTCGCGATGTTATAAACTTACCCACGTCCATCGCGATGCTATAAACTTACCCACACCCCTCGCGATGATATAAACTTACCCACGCCCCTCGCAATGTTATAAACTTACCCACGTCCCTCGCGATGTTATAAACTTATCCACGTCCTCGTTATGTTATAAACTTACCCATGTCCCTCGCGATGTTATAAACCTACCCACGCCCCTTGCGATCTTATAAACTTACCCAAGTCCTCGTGATGTAATAAACATATCCACGCCCCTCGTGATGTTATAAGCTTATCCACGCCCCTCGCGATGTTATAAACTTACCCACTGTACCTCGCGATGTTGTAAACTTATCCACGTCCTCGTGATGTTATAAAATTACCCACGCCCCTCGCGATGTTATAAACTTACCCACGTCCTCATGATGTAATAAACATATCCACGCCCCTCGTGATGTTATAAATTTATCCTCGTCCCGCAGGATGCTATAAACCTACCCACGCCCCTCGTGATGTTATAAGCTTATCCACGGCCCTCTTGATGTTATAAACTTCTCCACGTCCCTCACGATGATATAAACTTACCCACGTCCCTCGCGATGTTATAAAATTATCCATGTCCTCGAGATGTTATAAACTTACCCACGTCCCCCGCAATCTTATAAACTTATCCATGTCCCTCGTGATGTTATAAACTTACGCACGTCACTCGCGATGTTATAAACTTATCCACGCCCCACGCGAAGTTATAAACTTAACCACGCCCCTTGTGATGTTATAAACTTTGCCACACCCCTCGCACTGTTATAAACATATCCACGTCCCTCGCAACGTTATAAACTTATCCACGCCCCTCGCTATGTTATAAACTTATCCACTTCCTTCGTGATGTTATAAATTTACCCACGCCCCTCGCGATGTTATGATCTTATCCACGCCCCTCACGATGTTATAAACTTACCCACGTCCCTCGCGATCTTATAAAGTTATCCACACCCCTCACGATGTTATAAACATACCCACGCCCCTCGCGATGTTATCAACTTACCCACATCCCTCGTTATGTTATAAACTTACCCATGTCCCTCGTGATGCTATAAACTTACCCACGCCCCTCGCGATCTTATAAACATACCCACGTCCTCGTGATTTAATAAACAAATCCACGCCCTGCGCGATGTAATGAACTTATCCACTCCCCTCTCGATGTCATAAACGTATCCACGTCCTCGTGATGTTATAAACTTACCCACATCCCTCGCGATGTTATAAACTTATCCGCGCCCCTCGTGATGGTATAAATTTATCCTCGTCGCTCACGATGCTATAAACTTATCCATGCCCCTCGCGATGTTATAAAAGAATCCACGCCCCTCGCAGTGTTATAAACTTTCCCACCTGCCTCGCGGTGTTATAAACTTACCCACGCCCCTCGCTATCTTATGAATTTACATACGTCCCTCGCGATGTTATAAACTTACCCACGTCCCACGTCCATTGTGATATTATAAACTTATCCACGCCCCACGCGATGATATACACCTATCCACGCCCCTCGCGATGTAATAAACATACCCACGCCCAGCGCGATATTATAAAATTTTCCACGCCCCTCGCGATGTTATAAACTTACCCACGACCTTCGTGATGTTATAAAATTACCAACGCCCCTCGCGATGTTATAAATTTACCAACGTTCCTCGTGATGTTATAAACTTATCCACACCCCTCGCGATGATATAAACTTCCCCACGCCCCTTGCAATGTTATAAACTTACCCACGTCCCTCGCGATGTTATAAACTTATCCACGTCCTCGTTATGTTATAAACTTACCCATGTCCCTCGCGATGTTATAAACTTACCCACGCCCCTCGCGATCTTATAAACTTACCCAAGTCCTCGTGATGTAATAAACATATCCACGCCCCTCGCGATGTTATGAACTTATCCACGCCCCTCGCGATGTTATAAGCTTATCCACGCCCCTCGCGATGTTATAAACTTACCCATTGAACCTCGCGATGTTATAAACTTATCCACGTCCTCGTGATGTTATAAACTTACCCACGTCCTCGTGATGTAATAAAAATATCCACACCCCTCGCGATGTTATGCACTTATGTACGCCACTCGCGATGTTATGAACTTATCTACGTCCTTGGATGTTATAAACTTACCCACATCCCTCGCGATCTTATGAACTTATCCACGTCCCTCGCGATCTGATAAACTTACCCATGTACCTCACGATGTTATAAAATTACCCACAACCCTCGCGATGTTATAAACTTACCCACGCCCCTCGCGATGTTGTAAACTTATCTACACCCCTCGCGATGTTATAAACTTATCCACATCCCTCGCGACGTTATAAACTTATCCACACCCCTCGTGATGATATAAACTTTAACACGCCCCTCGCGATGCGATAAGCTTATCCATGCCCCTCGCGATGTTATAAACTTACCCACTGTACCTCGCGATGTTATAAACTTATCCACATCCTCGTGATGTTATAAACTTATCCACGTCATCGTGGTGTAATAAACATATCCACGCCCCTCGCAATGTTATAAACTTATCCACGCCCTTGCGATCTTATAAACTTACCCACGTCCCTCGGAATCTTATAATCTTATCCACGCCCCTCGCGATGTTATAAACTTATCCACGTCCTCGCGATGTTATAAACGTACCCACGCCCCTCGTGATGTTATAAACTTACCCACGTCCCTCGCGATGCTATAAAATTATCCATGCCCCACGGGAAGTTATAAAAGTATCCACGCCCCTCGCGATGTTATAAACTTTCCCACGGCCCTCGCAATGTTATAAACATATCCATGTCCCTCGCGATGTAATAAACATACACACGCCCCTCACGATATTATACACTTTTCCACGCCCCTCGCGATGTTATAAACTTACCCACGCCCCTCGCGATGTTATAAACTTACCCACGTCCATCGCGATGCTATAAACTTACCCACACCCCACGCAATGTTATAAATTTACCAACGTCCCTCGTGATGTTATAAACTTATCCACACCCCTCGCGATGATATAAACATACCCACGCCCCTCGCGATGTTATAAACTTACCCACGTCCCTCGCAATGTTATAAACTTATCCACGTCCTCGTTATGTTATAAACTTACCAATGTACCTCGCGATGTTATAAACTTACCCACGCCCCTCGCGATCTTATAAACTTACCCACGTCCTCGTGATGTAATAAACATATCCACACCCCTCACGATGTTATGAACTTATGTACGCCACTCGCGATGTTATGAACTTATCTACGCCCTCGGATGTTATAAACTTACCCACATCCCTCGCGATCTTATGAACTTATCCACGTCCCTCGCGATCTGATAAACTTACCCATGTACCTCACGATGTTATAAAATTACCCACAACCCTCGCGATGTTATAAACTTACCAACGCCCCTCGCGATGTTGTAAACATATCTGCACCCCTCGCGATGTTATAAACTTATCCACATCCCTCGCGACGTTATAAACTTATCCACACCCCTCGTGATGATATAAACTTTAACACGTCCCTCGCGATGTTATAAACTTATCCACGTCCCTCGCGATGTTATAAACTTACCCACGTCCCTCGCGATGTTATAAACTTATCCACATACTCGTTATGTTATAAACTTACCCATGTCCCTCGCGATGTTATAAACTTACCCACGCCCCTCGCGATCTTATAAACATACCCACGTCCTCGTGATTTAATAAACAAATCCACGCCCTGCGCAATGTAATGAACTTATCCACTCCCCTCTCGATGTCATAAACGTATCCACGTCCTCGTGATGTTATAAACTTACCCACATCCCTCACGATGTTATAAACTTATCCGCGCCCCTCGTGATGGTATAAATTTATCCTCGTCGCTCACGATGCTATAAACTTATCCATGCCCCTCGCGATGTTATAAAAGAATCAACGCCCCTCGCAGTGTTATAAACTTTCCCACCTGCCTCGTGGTGTTATAAACTTACCCACGCCCCTCGCTATCTTATGAATTTACATACGTCCCTCGCGATGTTATAAACTTACCCACGCCCCTCGCGATGTTATTAACTTACCCACGTCCCTCGCGATGTTATAAACTTATCCACGTCCTTGTTAGGTTATAAACTTACCCACGTCCCTCACGATGTTATAAACTTATCAACGCCCCTCGCGATATTATAAACTTATCCACGCCCCTCGCGATGTTATAAATTTACCAACGTCCCTCGTTATGTTATAAACTTATCCACACCCTTCGCGATGATATAAACTTACCCACGCCCCTCGCGATGTTATAAACTTAACCACGTCCTTGTTAGGTTATAAACTTACCCACATCCCTCGCGATGTTATAAACTTATCAACGCCCCTTGCGATATTATAAACTTATCCACGCCCCTCGCGATGTTATAAATTTACCAACGTGCCTCGTGATGTTATAAACTTATCCACACCCTTCGCGATGATATAAACTTACCCACGCCCCTCGCAATGTTATAAACTTATCCAGATCCTAGTGATGTTATAAACTTACCCATGCCCCTCGCGATGTTATAATCTTACCCACGTCCTCGTGATGTAATAAACATATCCACGCCCCTTGCGATGTTATGAACTTATCCACGCCCCTCGCGATGTTATAAAATTATCCACGTCCTCGCGATGTTATAAACTTACCCATGTCCATCGCGATGTTATAAACTTATCGACGCCCCTCTTGATGTTATAAATTTATTCTCATCCCGCGCGATGCTATAAATTTATCCATTCCCCTCGCGATGTTATAAACTTTCCCAGGTCCCTCGCGATGTTATCAACTTACCCACGCCCCTTGTGATGTTATAAACTTACCCACGTCCCACGCCCCTCGCGACGTAATAGACATACCCACGCCCCGCGCGATATTATAAACTTTTCCAAGCCCCTCGCGATGTTATAAACTTACCCACATCCCACGTCCCTCGCGATATTATAATCTTACCCACGGCCCACGTGATGTTATACACCTATCCACGCCCATCGTGATGTTATAAACTTACACACGCCCCTCGCGAAGTTATAAACTTATCTACACCCCTCGTGATGTTATAAACTTATCCACATCCCTCGCGATGATATAAACTTTAACACGTCCCTCGCGATGTTATAGACTTATCCACGTCCCTCGCGATGTTATAAACTTAGCCACGCCCCTCGCGATGTTATAAACATACCCACGTCCTCGTGATGTAATAAAGAAATCCATGCCCCGCGCGATGTTATGGACTTATCCACGCTCCTCGCGATGTTATGAAGTTACTCATCTGCCTCGTGATGTTATAAACTTACCCACGTCCCACGTCCCTTGCGATATTATAAACTTATCCACGCCCCATGCGATGATATACACCTATCCATGGCCTCTTTATGTTATAAACTTCTCCACGTCCCTCATGATGATATACACTTATCCACGCCCATCGCGATGTTATAAACTTAGCACATCCGTCGCGATGTTATAAACTTATCCACGTTCTTCGCGATATTATAAACTTATCCAAAGCACTCATGATGTTATAAACTTATCCACGTCCCTCATGATGTTATACACTTACCCACGCCCCTCGCGATGTTATAAACCTACCCACATCCTCGTGATGTAATAAACATATCCGCGCCCTTTGCAATGTTATAAACTTACCCACGCCTCTCGCGATGTTATACACTTACCCACGTCCCTCGCGATGTTATAAACTTACCCACGCCCCTCGCGATGTTATAAACCTACCCACGCCCCTCGTGATGTTATAAGCTTATCCACAGCCCTCTTGATGTTATAAAATTCTCCACGTCCCTCACGATGATATAAACTTAGCCACGTCCTCGCAATGTTTTAAACTTACCCACGTCAATCGCGATGTTATAAAATTATCCATGTCCTCGCGATGTTATAAACTTCCCAGGTCCCCCGCAATCTTATAAACTTATCCATGTCCCTCGCGATCTTATAAAGTTATCCACACCCCTCGCAATGTTATAAATTTAACCACGCCCCTCGCGATGTTATAAACTTACCCACGCCCCTCGTGATGTTATAAACTTATCCACGTCATCGTGATGTAATAAACATATCCACGCCCCTCGCAATGTTATGAACTTATCCACGCCCCTCGCGATGTTATAAACTTACCCACGTCCCTCACGATCTTATAATCTTATCCACGCCCCTCGCGATGTTATAAACTTATCCACGTCCTCGCAATGTTATAAACTTACCCACGTCCCTCACGATGCTATAAAATTATCCATTCCCCTCGGGATGTTATAAAAGTATCCACACCCCTCGCGATGTTATAAACTTTCCCACTCCCCTAGCGATGTTATAAACTTATCCACGTCCTCGCAATGTTATAAACTTACCCACGTCCATCGCGATGCTATAAATTTACCCACACCCCACGCAATGTTATAAATTTACCAACGTCCCTCGTGATGTTATAAACTTATTCACACCCTTCGCGATGATATAAACATACCCACGCCCCTCGCGATTTTATAAACTTACCCACGTCCCTCGCGATGTTATAAACTTATCCACGTCCTCGTTATGTTATAAACTTACCCATGTCCCTCGCGATGTTATAAACTTACCCACGCCCCTCGCGATCTTATAAACTTACCCATGTCCTCGTGATGTAATAAACATATCCACGCCCCTGACGATGTTATGAACTTATCCACGCCCCTCGCGATGTTATGAACTTATCTACGTCCTCGCGATGTTATAAACTTAGCCACATCCCTCGCGATCTTATAAACTTATCCACGCCCCTCGCGATGTTATAAACTTACCCACTGTACCTCGCGATGTTATAAACTTATCCACATCCTTGTGATGTTATAAACTTACCCACGTCCCTCGCGATGTTATAAACTTATCCACGTCCTCGCGAAATTATAAACGTACCCACGCCCCTCGTGATGTTATAAACTTACCCACGTCCCTCGCGATGCTATAAAATTATCCATGCCCCACGGGAAGTTATAAAAGTATCCACGCCCCTCGCGATGTTATAAACTTTCCCACGGCCCTCGCAATGTTATAAACATATCCATGTCCCTCGCGATGTAATAAACATACACACGCCCCTCACGATATTATACACTTTTCCACGCCCCTCGCGATGTTATAAACTTACCCACGCCCCTCGCGATGTTATAAACTTACCCACGTCCATCGCGATGCTATAAACTTACCCACACCCCACGCAATGTTATAAATTTACCAACGTCCCTCGTGATGTTATAAACTTATCCACACCCCTCGCGATGATATAAACATACCCACGCCCCTCGCGATGTTATAAACTTACCCACGTCCCTCGCAATGTTATAAACTTATCCACGTCCTCGTTATGTTATAAACTTACCAATGTACCTCGCGATGTTATAAACTTACCCACGCCCCTCGCGATCTTATAAACTTACCCACGTCCTCGTGATGTAATAAACATATCCACACCCCTCACGATGTTATGAACTTATGTACGCCACTCGCGATGTTATGAACTTATCTACGCCCTCGGATGTTATAAACTTAACCACATCCCTCGCGATCTTATGAACTTATCCACGTCCCTCGCGATCTGATAAACTTACCCATGTACCTCACGATGTTATAAAATTACCCACAACCCTCGCGATGTTATAAACTTACCAACGCCCCTCGCGATGTTGTAAACATATCTACACCCCTCGCGATGTTATAAACTTATCCACATCCCTCGCGACGTTATAAACTTATCCACACCCCTCGTGATGATATAAACTTTAACACGTCCCTCGCGATGTTATAAACTTATCCACGTCCCTCGCGATGTTATAAACTTACCCACGTCCCTCACGATGTTATAAACTTATCCACATACTCGTTATGTTATAAACTTACCCATGTCCCTCGCGATGTTATAAACTTACCCACGCCCCTCGCGATCTTATAAACATACCCACGTCCTCGTGATTTAATAAACAAATCCACGCCCTGCGCAATGTAATGAACTTATCCACTCCCCTCTCGATGTCATAAACGTATCCACGTCCTCGTGATGTTATAAACTTACCCACATCCCTCACGATGTTATAAACTTATCCGCGCCCCTCGTGATGGTATAAATTTATCCTCGTCGCTCACGATGCTATAAACTTATCCATGCCCCTCGCGATGTTATAAAAGAATCCACACCCCTCGCAGTGTTATAAACTTTCCCACCTGCCTCGCGGTGTTATAAACTTACCCACGCCCCTCGCTATCTTATGAATTTACATACGTCCCTCGCGATGTTATAAACTTACCCACGCCCCTCGCGATGTTATGAACTTACCCACGTCCCTCGCGATGTTATAAACTTATCCACGTCCTTGTTAGGTTATAAACTTATCAACGCCCCTCGCGATATTATAAACTTATCCACGCCCCTCGCGATGTTATAAATTTACCAACGTCCCTCGTGATGTAATAAACTTATCCACACCCTTCGCGATGATATAAACTTACCCACGCCCCTCGCGATGTTATAAACTTAACCACGTCCTTGTTAGGTTATAAACTTACCCACATCCCTCGCGATGTTATAAACTTATCAACGCCCCTCGCGATATTATAAACTTATCCACGCCCCTCGCGATGTTATAAATTTACCAACGTGCCTCGTGATGTTATAAACTTATCCACACCCGTCGCGATGATATAAACTTACCCACGCCCCTCGCAATGTTATAAACTTATCCAGATCCTGGTGATGTTATAAACTTACCCATGCCCCTCGCGATGTTATAATCTTACCCACGTCCTCGTGATGTAATAAACATATCCAAGCCCCTTGCGATCTTATGAACTTATCCACGCCCCTCGCGATGTTATAAAATTATCCACGTCCTCGCGATGTTATAAACTTACCCATGTCCATCGCGATGTTATAAACTTATCCACGCCCCTCTTGATGTTATAAATTTATTCTCGTCCCGCGCGATGCTATAAATTTATCCATTCCCCTCGCGATGTTATAAACTTTCCCAGGTCCCTCGCGATGTTATAAACTTACCCACGCCCCTCGTGATGTTATAAACTTATCCACGTCCTTCGCGATGTTATAAACTTATCCACGCTCCTCACGATGTTATGAACTTACTCATCTCCCTTGTGATGTTATAAACTTACCCACGTCCCACGCCCCTCGCGATGTCATAGACATACCCACGCCCCGCGCGATATTATAAACTTTTCCAAGCCCCTCGCGATGTTATAAACTTATCCGCGCCCCTCCTGATGTTCTAAACTTATCCAGGTCCCTCATGATGTTATAAACTTACCCACATCCCACGTCCCTCGCGATATTATAATCTTATCCACGGCCCACGTGATGTTATACACCTATCCACGCCCATCGTGATGTTATAAACTTACACACGCCCCTCGCGAAGTTATAAACTTATCTACACCCCTCGCGATGTTATAAACTTATCCACATCCCTCGCGACATTATAAATTTATCCACGTCCCTCGCGATGTTATAAACTTAGCCACGCCCCTCGCGATGTTATAAACATACCCACGTCCTCGTGATGTAATAAAGAAATCCATGCCCCGCGCGATGTTATGGACTTATCCACGCTCCTCGCGATGTTATGAAGTTACTCATCTGCCTCGTGATGTTATAAACTTACCCACGTCCCACGTCCCTCGCGATATTATAAACTTATCCACGCCCCATGCGATGATATACACCTATCCATGGCCTCTTTATGTTATAAACTTCTCCACGTCCCTCATGATGATATACACCTATCCACGCCCCTCGCGATGATATAAACTTAACCACGTCCTCGCAATGTTATAAATTTATCCACGCCCATCGCGATGTTATAAACTTAGCACATCCGTCGCGGTGTTATAAACTTATCCACGTTCTTCGCGATATTATAAACTTATCCAAAGCACTCATGATGTTATAAACTTATCCACGTCCCTCATGATGTTATACACTTACCCACGCCCCTCGCGATGTTATAAACCTACCCACATCCTCGTGATGTAATAAACATATCCGCGCCCTTTGCAATGTTATAAACATACCCACGCCTCTCGCGATGTTATACACTTACCCACGTCCCTCGCGATGTTATAAACTTACCCACGCCCCTCGCGATGTTATAAACCTACCCACGCCCCTCGTGATGTTATAAGCTTATCCACAGCCCTCTTGATGTTATAAAATTCTCCACGTCCCTCACGATGATATAAACTTAGCCACGTCCTCGCAATGTTATAAACTTACCCACGTCAATCGCGATGTTATAAAATTATCCATGTCCTCGCGATGTTATAAACTTCCCAGGTCCCCCGCAATCTTATAAACTTATCCATGTCCCTCGCGATCTTATAAAGTTATCCACACCCCTCGCAATGTTATAAATTTAACCACGCCTCTCGCGATGTTATAAACTTACCCACGCCCCTCGTGATGTTATAAACTTATCCACGTCATCGTGATGTAATAAACATATCCACGCCCCTCGCAATGTTATGAACTTATCCACGCCCCTCGCGATGTTATAAACTTATCCACGTCCCTCGCGATCTTATAATCTTATCCACGCCCCTCGCGATGTTATAAACTTATCCACGTCCTCGCAATGTTATAAACTTACCCACGTCCCTCACGATGCTATAAAATTATCTATTCCCCTCG
This sequence comes from Mobula birostris, assembly GCF_030028105.1. Classification (NCBI taxonomy): domain Eukaryota; kingdom Metazoa; phylum Chordata; class Chondrichthyes; order Myliobatiformes; family Myliobatidae; genus Mobula; species Mobula birostris. Next base: position 40,728,234 of record NC_092383.1, on the reverse strand, counting down.
GGATGTTATAAAAGTATCCACACCCCTCGCGATGTTATAAACTTTCCCACTCCCCTAGCGATGTTATAAACTTATCCACGTCCTTCGCGATGTTATAAACTTATCTACGCTCCTCGCGATGTTATGAACTTACTCATCTCCCTCGTGATGTTATAAACTTACCCACGTCCCTCGTGATTTTATACACGTATCCACACCCCACGCGATGTTATATACCTATCCACGGCCCTCGCAATGTTATAAACATATCCACGTCCCTCGCGATGTAATAAACATACACATGCCCCTCACGATATTATACACTTTTCCACGCCCCTCGCGATGTTATAAACTTACCCACGCCCCTCGCGATGTTATAAACTTACCCACGTCCATCGCGATGCTATAAATTTACCCACACCCCACGCAATGTTATAAATTTACCAACGTCCCTCGTGATGTTATAAACTTATTCACACCCTTCGCGATGATATAAACATACCCACGCCCCTCGCGATTTTATAAACTTACCCACGTCCCTCGCGATGTTATAAACTTATCCACGTCCTTGTTATGTTATAAACTTACCCATGTCCCTCGCGATGTTATAAACTTACCCACGCCCCTCGCGATCTTATAAACTTACCCATGTCCTCGTGATGTAATAAACATAGCCACGCCCCTCACGATGTTATGAACTTATCTACGTCCTCGCGATGTTATAAACTTAGCCACATCCCTCGCGATCTTATAAACTTATCCACGCCCCTCGCGATGTTATAAACTTACCCACTGTACCTCGCGATGTTATAAACTTATCCACATCCTTGTGATGTTATAAACTTACCCACGTCCCTCGCGATGTTATAAACTTACCCACGTCCATCGCGATGCTATAAATTTACCCACACCCCACGCAATGTTATAAATTTACCAACGTCCCTCGTGATGCTATAAACTTACCCACGTCCGTCGCGATGTTATAAACTTATCCACGTCCTCATTATGTTATAAACTTACCCATGTCCCTCGCGATGTTATAAACTTACCCAAGCCCCTCGCGATATTATGAATTTACCAACGTCCCTCGCGATGTTATGAACTTACCCACGTCCCTCGCGATGTTATAAACATCTACACCCCTCACGATGTTATAAACTTACCCACGCCCCTCGCGATGTTATAAACTTACCCACGTCCCTCGCGATGTTATAAACTTATCCACGTCCTTGTTAGGTTATAAACTTACCCACATCCCTCGCGATGTTATAAACTTATCAATGCACCTCGCGATATTATAAACTTATCCACGCCCCTCGCGATGTTATAAACTTACCCACTGTACCTCGCGATGTTATAAACTTATCCACGCCCCTCACGATGTTATAAAGTTATCCACGCCCCTCGCAATGTTAAAAATTTATCCACGTTCTTCGCAATGTTATAAACTTATCCACACTCCTCACGATGTTATGAACTTACTCATCTCCCTTGTGATGTTATAAACTTACCCACGTCCCACGCCCCTCGCGATCTAATAAACATACCCACGCCCCGCGCGATATTATAAACTTTCCCAAGCCCCTCGCGATGTTATAAACTTACCCACGCCCTTCGTGATGTTATAAACTTACCCACTCCCCTCGCGATGTTACAAACTGATCCGCGCCCCTCCTGATGTTCTAAACTTATCCATGTCCCTCGTGATGTTATAAATGTACCCACATCCCACGTCCCTCGCGATATTATAATCTTATCCACGGCCCACGTGATGTTATACACCTATCCACGCCCGTCGTGATGTTATAAACTTACCCACATCCCTCGCGACGCTATAAACTTATCCACACCCCTCGCGATGATATAAACTTTAACACGTCCCTCGCGATGTTATAAACATACCCACGTCCTCGTGATGTAATAAACAAATCTACACGATGTAATGAACTTATCCACGCCCCTCCCGATGTTATAAACTTATCCACGTCTTCGTGATGTTATAAACTTACCCACGTCCCTCGCGATGTTATAAACTTATCCGCGCCCCTCGTGATGTTATAAATTTATCCTCGTCGCTCACGATGCTATAAACTTATCCATGACCCTTGCGATGTTATAAAAGAATCTACGCCCCTCGCAGTGTTATAAACATTTCCACCTGCCTCGGGGTGTTATAAACTTACCCACGCCCCTCGCGATATTATGAATTTACATACGTCCCTCGCGATGTTATGAACTTACCCACGTCCCTCGCGATGTTATAAACATCTACACCCCTTGCGATGTTATAAACTTACCCACGCCCCTCGCGATGTTATAAACTTACCCACGTCCCTCGCGATGTTATAAACTTATCCACGTCTTTCTTAGGTTATAAACTTACCCACGACCCTCGCGATGTTATGAACTTATCCACGCCCCTCGCGATGTTATAAACTTATCCACGCCCCTCGCGATGTTATAAACTTACCCACGTCCCTCGCGATCTTATAATCTTATCCACGCCCCTCGCGATGTTATAAACTTATCCACGTCCTCGAAATGTTATAAACTTACCCACGTCCCTCACGATGCTATAAAATTATCCATTCCCCTCGGGATGTTATAAAAGTATCCACACCCCTCGCGATGTTATGCACTTATGTACGCCACTCGCGATGTTATGAACTTATCTACGTCCTTGGATGTTATAAACTTACCCACATCCCTCGCGATCTTATGAACTTATCCACGTCCCTCGCGATCTGATAAACTTACCCATGTACCTCACGATGTTATAAAATTACCCACAACCCTCGCGATGTTATAAACTTACCCACGCCCCTCGCGATGTTGTAAACTTATCTACACCCCTCGCGATGTTATAAACTTATCCACATCCCTCGCGACGTTATAAACTTATCCACACCCCTCGTGATGATATAAACTTTAACACGCCCCTCGCGATGCGATAAGCTTATCCATGCCCCTCGCGATGTTATAAACTTACCCACTGTACCTCGCGATGTTATAAACTTATCCACATCCTCGTGATGTTATAAACTTATCCACGTCATCGTGGTGTAATAAACATATCCACGCCCCTCGCAATGTTATAAACTTATCCACGCCCTTGCGATCTTATAAACTTACCCACGTCCCTCGGAATCTTATAATCTTATCCACGCCCCTCGCGATGTTATAAACTTATCCACGTCCTCGCGATGTTATAAACGTACCCACGCCCCTCGTGATGTTATAAACTTACCCACGTCCCTCGCGATGCTATAAAATTATCCATGCCCCACGGGAAGTTATAAAAGTATCCACGCCCCTCGCGATGTTATAAACTTTCCCACGGCCCTCGCAATGTTATAAACATATCCATGTCCCTCGCGATGTAATAAACATACACACGCCCCTCACGATATTATACACTTTTCCACGCCCCTCGCGATGTTATAAACTTACCCACGCCCCTCGCGATGTTATAAACTTACCCACGTCCATCGCGATGCTATAAACTTACCCACACCCCACGCAATGTTATAAATTTACCAACGTCCCTCGTGATGTTATAAACTTATCCACACCCCTCGCGATGATATAAACATACCCACGCCCCTCGCGATGTTATAAACTTACCCACGTCCCTCGCAATGTTATAAACTTATCCACGTCCTCGTTATGTTATAAACTTACCAATGTACCTCGCGATGTTATAAACTTACCCACGCCCCTCGCGATCTTATAAACTTACCCACGTCCTCGTGATGTAATAAACATATCCACACCCCTCACGATGTTATGAACTTATGTACGCCACTCGCGATGTTATGAACTTATCTACGCCCTCGGATGTTATAAACTTACCCACATCCCTCGCGATCTTATGAACTTATCCACGTCCCTCGCGATCTGATAAACTTACCCATGTACCTCACGATGTTATAAAATTACCCACAACCCTCGCGATGTTATAAACTTACCAACGCCCCTCGCGATGTTGTAAACATATCTGCACCCCTCGCGATGTTATAAACTTATCCACATCCCTCGCGACGTTATAAACTTATCCACACCCCTCGTGATGATATAAACTTTAACACGTCCCTCGCGATGTTATAAACTTATCCACGTCCCTCGCGATGTTATAAACTTACCCACGTCCCTCGCGATGTTATAAACTTATCCACATACTCGTTATGTTATAAACTTACCCATGTCCCTCGCGATGTTATAAACTTACCCACGCCCCTCGCGATCTTATAAACATACCCACGTCCTCGTGATTTAATAAACAAATCCACGCCCTGCGCAATGTAATGAACTTATCCACTCCCCTCTCGATGTCATAAACGTATCCACGTCCTCGTGATGTTATAAACTTACCCACATCCCTCACGATGTTATAAACTTATCCGCGCCCCTCGTGATGGTATAAATTTATCCTCGTCGCTCACGATGCTATAAACTTATCCATGCCCCTCGCGATGTTATAAAAGAATCAACGCCCCTCGCAGTGTTATAAACTTTCCCACCTGCCTCGTGGTGTTATAAACTTACCCACGCCCCTCGCTATCTTATGAATTTACATACGTCCCTCGCGATGTTATAAACTTACCCACGCCCCTCGCGATGTTATTAACTTACCCACGTCCCTCGCGATGTTATAAACTTATCCACGTCCTTGTTAGGTTATAAACTTACCCACGTCCCTCACGATGTTATAAACTTATCAACGCCCCTCGCGATATTATAAACTTATCCACGCCCCTCGCGATGTTATAAATTTACCAACGTCCCTCGTTATGTTATAAACTTATCCACACCCTTCGCGATGATATAAACTTACCCACGCCCCTCGCGATGTTATAAACTTAACCACGTCCTTGTTAGGTTATAAACTTACCCACATCCCTCGCGATGTTATAAACTTATCAACGCCCCTTGCGATATTATAAACTTATCCACGCCCCTCGCGATGTTATAAATTTACCAACGTGCCTCGTGATGTTATAAACTTATCCACACCCTTCGCGATGATATAAACTTACCCACGCCCCTCGCAATGTTATAAACTTATCCAGATCCTAGTGATGTTATAAACTTACCCATGCCCCTCGCGATGTTATAATCTTACCCACGTCCTCGTGATGTAATAAACATATCCACGCCCCTTGCGATGTTATGAACTTATCCACGCCCCTCGCGATGTTATAAAATTATCCACGTCCTCGCGATGTTATAAACTTACCCATGTCCATCGCGATGTTATAAACTTATCGACGCCCCTCTTGATGTTATAAATTTATTCTCATCCCGCGCGATGCTATAAATTTATCCATTCCCCTCGCGATGTTATAAACTTTCCCAGGTCCCTCGCGATGTTATCAACTTACCCACGCCCCTTGTGATGTTATAAACTTACCCACGTCCCACGCCCCTCGCGACGTAATAGACATACCCACGCCCCGCGCGATATTATAAACTTTTCCAAGCCCCTCGCGATGTTATAAACTTACCCACATCCCACGTCCCTCGCGATATTATAATCTTACCCACGGCCCACGTGATGTTATACACCTATCCACGCCCATCGTGATGTTATAAACTTACACACGCCCCTCGCGAAGTTATAAACTTATCTACACCCCTCGTGATGTTATAAACTTATCCACATCCCTCGCGATGATATAAACTTTAACACGTCCCTCGCGATGTTATAGACTTATCCACGTCCCTCGCGATGTTATAAACTTAGCCACGCCCCTCGCGATGTTATAAACATACCCACGTCCTCGTGATGTAATAAAGAAATCCATGCCCCGCGCGATGTTATGGACTTATCCACGCTCCTCGCGATGTTATGAAGTTACTCATCTGCCTCGTGATGTTATAAACTTACCCACGTCCCACGTCCCTTGCGATATTATAAACTTATCCACGCCCCATGCGATGATATACACCTATCCATGGCCTCTTTATGTTATAAACTTCTCCACGTCCCTCATGATGATATACACTTATCCACGCCCATCGCGATGTTATAAACTTAGCACATCCGTCGCGATGTTATAAACTTATCCACGTTCTTCGCGATATTATAAACTTATCCAAAGCACTCATGATGTTATAAACTTATCCACGTCCCTCATGATGTTATACACTTACCCACGCCCCTCGCGATGTTATAAACCTACCCACATCCTCGTGATGTAATAAACATATCCGCGCCCTTTGCAATGTTATAAACTTACCCACGCCTCTCGCGATGTTATACACTTACCCACGTCCCTCGCGATGTTATAAACTTACCCACGCCCCTCGCGATGTTATAAACCTACCCACGCCCCTCGTGATGTTATAAGCTTATCCACAGCCCTCTTGATGTTATAAAATTCTCCACGTCCCTCACGATGATATAAACTTAGCCACGTCCTCGCAATGTTTTAAACTTACCCACGTCAATCGCGATGTTATAAAATTATCCATGTCCTCGCGATGTTATAAACTTCCCAGGTCCCCCGCAATCTTATAAACTTATCCATGTCCCTCGCGATCTTATAAAGTTATCCACACCCCTCGCAATGTTATAAATTTAACCACGCCCCTCGCGATGTTATAAACTTACCCACGCCCCTCGTGATGTTATAAACTTATCCACGTCATCGTGATGTAATAAACATATCCACGCCCCTCGCAATGTTATGAACTTATCCACGCCCCTCGCGATGTTATAAACTTACCCACGTCCCTCACGATCTTATAATCTTATCCACGCCCCTCGCGATGTTATAAACTTATCCACGTCCTCGCAATGTTATAAACTTACCCACGTCCCTCACGATGCTATAAAATTATCCATTCCCCTCGGGATGTTATAAAAGTATCCACACCCCTCGCGATGTTATAAACTTTCCCACTCCCCTAGCGATGTTATAAACTTATCCACGTCCTCGCAATGTTATAAACTTACCCACGTCCATCGCGATGCTATAAATTTACCCACACCCCACGCAATGTTATAAATTTACCAACGTCCCTCGTGATGTTATAAACTTATTCACACCCTTCGCGATGATATAAACATACCCACGCCCCTCGCGATTTTATAAACTTACCCACGTCCCTCGCGATGTTATAAACTTATCCACGTCCTCGTTATGTTATAAACTTACCCATGTCCCTCGCGATGTTATAAACTTACCCACGCCCCTCGCGATCTTATAAACTTACCCATGTCCTCGTGATGTAATAAACATATCCACGCCCCTGACGATGTTATGAACTTATCCACGCCCCTCGCGATGTTATGAACTTATCTACGTCCTCGCGATGTTATAAACTTAGCCACATCCCTCGCGATCTTATAAACTTATCCACGCCCCTCGCGATGTTATAAACTTACCCACTGTACCTCGCGATGTTATAAACTTATCCACATCCTTGTGATGTTATAAACTTACCCACGTCCCTCGCGATGTTATAAACTTATCCACGTCCTCGCGAAATTATAAACGTACCCACGCCCCTCGTGATGTTATAAACTTACCCACGTCCCTCGCGATGCTATAAAATTATCCATGCCCCACGGGAAGTTATAAAAGTATCCACGCCCCTCGCGATGTTATAAACTTTCCCACGGCCCTCGCAATGTTATAAACATATCCATGTCCCTCGCGATGTAATAAACATACACACGCCCCTCACGATATTATACACTTTTCCACGCCCCTCGCGATGTTATAAACTTACCCACGCCCCTCGCGATGTTATAAACTTACCCACGTCCATCGCGATGCTATAAACTTACCCACACCCCACGCAATGTTATAAATTTACCAACGTCCCTCGTGATGTTATAAACTTATCCACACCCCTCGCGATGATATAAACATACCCACGCCCCTCGCGATGTTATAAACTTACCCACGTCCCTCGCAATGTTATAAACTTATCCACGTCCTCGTTATGTTATAAACTTACCAATGTACCTCGCGATGTTATAAACTTACCCACGCCCCTCGCGATCTTATAAACTTACCCACGTCCTCGTGATGTAATAAACATATCCACACCCCTCACGATGTTATGAACTTATGTACGCCACTCGCGATGTTATGAACTTATCTACGCCCTCGGATGTTATAAACTTAACCACATCCCTCGCGATCTTATGAACTTATCCACGTCCCTCGCGATCTGATAAACTTACCCATGTACCTCACGATGTTATAAAATTACCCACAACCCTCGCGATGTTATAAACTTACCAACGCCCCTCGCGATGTTGTAAACATATCTACACCCCTCGCGATGTTATAAACTTATCCACATCCCTCGCGACGTTATAAACTTATCCACACCCCTCGTGATGATATAAACTTTAACACGTCCCTCGCGATGTTATAAACTTATCCACGTCCCTCGCGATGTTATAAACTTACCCACGTCCCTCACGATGTTATAAACTTATCCACATACTCGTTATGTTATAAACTTACCCATGTCCCTCGCGATGTTATAAACTTACCCACGCCCCTCGCGATCTTATAAACATACCCACGTCCTCGTGATTTAATAAACAAATCCACGCCCTGCGCAATGTAATGAACTTATCCACTCCCCTCTCGATGTCATAAACGTATCCACGTCCTCGTGATGTTATAAACTTACCCACATCCCTCACGATGTTATAAACTTATCCGCGCCCCTCGTGATGGTATAAATTTATCCTCGTCGCTCACGATGCTATAAACTTATCCATGCCCCTCGCGATGTTATAAAAGAATCCACACCCCTCGCAGTGTTATAAACTTTCCCACCTGCCTCGCGGTGTTATAAACTTACCCACGCCCCTCGCTATCTTATGAATTTACATACGTCCCTCGCGATGTTATAAACTTACCCACGCCCCTCGCGATGTTATGAACTTACCCACGTCCCTCGCGATGTTATAAACTTATCCACGTCCTTGTTAGGTTATAAACTTACCCACGTCCCTCGCGATGTTATAAACTTATCAACGCCCCTCGCGATATTATAAACTTATCCACGCCCCTCGCGATGTTATAAATTTACCAACGTCCCTCGTGATGTAATAAACTTATCCACACCCTTCGCGATGATATAAACTTACCCACGCCCCTCGCGATGTTATAAACTTAACCACGTCCTTGTTAGGTTATAAACTTACCCACATCCCTCGCGATGTTATAAACTTATCAACGCCCCTCGCGATATTATAAACTTATCCACGCCCCTCGCGATGTTATAAATTTACCAACGTGCCTCGTGATGTTATAAACTTATCCACACCCGTCGCGATGATATAAACTTACCCACGCCCCTCGCAATGTTATAAACTTATCCAGATCCTGGTGATGTTATAAACTTACCCATGCCCCTCGCGATGTTATAATCTTACCCACGTCCTCGTGATGTAATAAACATATCCAAGCCCCTTGCGATCTTATGAACTTATCCACGCCCCTCGCGATGTTATAAAATTATCCACGTCCTCGCGATGTTATAAACTTACCCATGTCCATCGCGATGTTATAAACTTATCCACGCCCCTCTTGATGTTATAAATTTATTCTCGTCCCGCGCGATGCTATAAATTTATCCATTCCCCTCGCGATGTTATAAACTTTCCCAGGTCCCTCGCGATGTTATAAACTTACCCACGCCCCTCGTGATGTTATAAACTTATCCACGTCCTTCGCGATGTTATAAACTTATCCACGCTCCTCACGATGTTATGAACTTACTCATCTCCCTTGTGATGTTATAAACTTACCCACGTCCCACGCCCCTCGCGATGTCATAGACATACCCACGCCCCGCGCGATATTATAAACTTTTCCAAGCCCCTCGCGATGTTATAAACTTATCCGCGCCCCTCCTGATGTTCTAAACTTATCCAGGTCCCTCATGATGTTATAAACTTACCCACATCCCACGTCCCTCGCGATATTATAATCTTATCCACGGCCCACGTGATGTTATACACCTATCCACGCCCATCGTGATGTTATAAACTTACACACGCCCCTCGCGAAGTTATAAACTTATCTACACCCCTCGCGATGTTATAAACTTATCCACATCCCTCGCGACATTATAAATTTATCCACGTCCCTCGCGATGTTATAAACTTAGCCACGCCCCTCGCGATGTTATAAACATACCCACGTCCTCGTGATGTAATAAAGAAATCCATGCCCCGCGCGATGTTATGGACTTATCCACGCTCCTCGCGATGTTATGAAGTTACTCATCTGCCTCGTGATGTTATAAACTTACCCACGTCCCACGTCCCTCGCGATATTATAAACTTATCCACGCCCCATGCGATGATATACACCTATCCATGGCCTCTTTATGTTATAAACTTCTCCACGTCCCTCATGATGATATACACCTATCCACGCCCCTCGCGATGATATAAACTTAACCACGTCCTCGCAATGTTATAAATTTATCCACGCCCATCGCGATGTTATAAACTTAGCACATCCGTCGCGGTGTTATAAACTTATCCACGTTCTTCGCGATATTATAAACTTATCCAAAGCACTCATGATGTTATAAACTTATCCACGTCCCTCATGATGTTATACACTTACCCACGCCCCTCGCGATGTTATAAACCTACCCACATCCTCGTGATGTAATAAACATATCCGCGCCCTTTGCAATGTTATAAACATACCCACGCCTCTCGCGATGTTATACACTTACCCACGTCCCTCGCGATGTTATAAACTTACCCACGCCCCTCGCGATGTTATAAACCTACCCACGCCCCTCGTGATGTTATAAGCTTATCCACAGCCCTCTTGATGTTATAAAATTCTCCACGTCCCTCACGATGATATAAACTTAGCCACGTCCTCGCAATGTTATAAACTTACCCACGTCAATCGCGATGTTATAAAATTATCCATGTCCTCGCGATGTTATAAACTTCCCAGGTCCCCCGCAATCTTATAAACTTATCCATGTCCCTCGCGATCTTATAAAGTTATCCACACCCCTCGCAATGTTATAAATTTAACCACGCCTCTCGCGATGTTATAAACTTACCCACGCCCCTCGTGATGTTATA